>NC_136069.1:719883758-720423032 GCF_964261635.1 Lissotriton helveticus
AATGCACTTAAGAGTATATGGTATGGCTATATCATAGAACAGCTATAAGGACATGGTTCCGAAAGCTTCAGACATGCTCAGCTCATGCTAGAGCACCATCTCACATAAAACCAAGCACTCTGCCTTCAGGATTGTCAAGGCCTGCCATAGGAGTGACTTACAGGTATATATGTGTCTATATATAAGTGTAGATATAGGTATTCTATATCTAAGCAAGGGGTGATTACACAACCTTGCCCAAGCTGAGTGATCAGCCTGTGGTGTCAGTTTGGATGGCCAGCCAGGGGTGGCACAATTCATGCTACAGCCCCCAGTAGGCCTTGGATGCACCTATGCCCTGGGTACCTATGGTACAGTATACAGGGGCTCACAAAGGTGACCCAATCCCAATTAGATATGTACCTAAAGTACATGGAGTCCATTTTACAGATAGAGCAGATAGCCTGGGGCCCTGAATAGCAGGATCCTAGGCCAACTACGTCGAAAACCAGCTAAATACTAGGCAAAAAGTTGGGGTAACCATATAGTCAGATATCCACCTTCCTACAGTCCTCCAGTCGCGGTGCAGCCAACGGCTCGGTGACGGCGTCAGGATAGAGTCGGTGGGCTCAGAGCTTGCGTTGTTCGAGGCGGACGTTGCTTGATGCGGTGCTTACAGGACACCGGGCCAGTCATGAGAGACGGTCACAGCTCCCTGCCTCTGTAGCCACTGAAACAGCGTTTCCAGCAGCAATTCACAAAGGCTGGTGAGGTCCACTGGTCCTGGGACTTAGGTCAAGGGGCAGGCTCTCTTCCAAGCCCTTGGAGATCTTTTGCACAAGTTGAAAGTAAAGTCCACAAAGTTCTTTCTCCTCTCTTTGGCAGTCAGGCAACCACTGCAGGCCAATCCCCCAAGCAGCACTTCAGCTTGGGAATAGTCTCTCCTCAGTTTCTTCAGGTTCCTCTCCTCAGCAGAGGTTTCGTCTTGTAAGTCCAGAAGTGATCTCATTTCATGGGTTGAGGGTCCCAATATTTATCCCCCAAAATCCTTTGTCCTCTGAGGGGAGAGGGGCCTGTGCCCAGTCAAAACCAGTTCTGGAGCACTCTGTTTACAGGACTCCTTCTTTCCTTCCAGTGCAGGGCAGAAACATCAGACGCCCCACAGGAGGTGGAGCCAGCATTGTGGAGGGAAAGCACAGCCCTGGAGCACTTTGTTGACATGATTCCTTCTCTTCTTTCACAGTGCAGGGCAGAGACATCAAAAGTACCACAGGGGGTGGAGCCAGCACAGTGGGGGGCGGGCACAGTCCTATTCAGTTCCCAGGTGCCACTCCTGCCTCCCATCTAGATGCAGATCTCTCTATTCACCACTGGGCTTACTCATTCTGTCTCCTGGAATCCCCCAGCCCTGTCACTCAAACTCCAGACAAGGAATACACAACCTAGGAGAGGCAGGTTTTGTATAGTTAGACCAGAAAATACCTACTTTCTAAAATTGGTATTATCTTCAAACACAGAATGTTAAAACCAACTTCACTAAAAGATGCATTTTATCAGTCTAGGCATACTAAACTTGAACTTCTACCATGTTCTCTGAGTCAGTTAGGATTATAAGCATGTAATAATCTAACAGCCCATTCTGGCCCATAGAGAACAGGTAGCCTTGCAATAGTGAAAAACGAAAATGGCTGTATTTCACTATTAGGACATGCCACACACATCAGGATTGTCTTACCTTATACTTACAATGCACCCTGCCCTTAGGCCTACCATAGGGGTGTCTGATATGAAGACAAGGGAAGGTTCAGGGACTGGCAAGTGGGTGCACTTGCCCAGTCAGCATGACAGTACCAGACTGCATTTAGGACCTGCAATGGCAGACCTTAGACACATTTTACAAGGCAGCTTCTGTGGGTGGCACAACCAGTGCTTCAAGCCCACTAGCAGCATTTGGATTTACATGCCCTGGGCACACTCAGTGCACTGTACTAAGGTCTGACAAGTAAACCAAATAGCCAATCATGGAATCACCAATTAATACATTTATTTACAACAGGGAGAGCATATGCACTTTAGCACTGATCAGCAGTGGTAAAGTGCCCAGAGTCATAAAATAGCCAACAACAGATCAGAAAAAAATATAGGAGGAAGGCAAAAAGTTCAGGGATGACCCTGCAAAAAAGGCCAAGTCCAACAACAGGCATCAATTCAAATGCATTTTGCTTTGCTAACAAGTTTTCTCTTTACCCTGCAGGTTTTTCATTTTGTTAGTTAGAGAAAGGCTTATTGTTTGTATTAGACTGCTAATAGAGCGGTCTGGAGGGAAACTTGGCAGTGAACATGGATAAATAATTTATTTATTTGGAGCATTTTATATAGCGCACAGATACCCCAACGGGGTGTCCCGGCGCTCCTGTGGGTGATGAGACTGTATCTAACTCAGAAGGGACTAACAGAAGAGTTAGGTTTTTAGAGCTCTACGGAAGGGGAGCTCCTCCTGGATGGTCCGGATGGACAGGGGTAGTTTGTTTCAGTGGGTGGCGGCACAGACTTGAAATGTTTTCCCCCCGGTACGGACATTTTTGAATCTGGGAGTGGTAAGGAGATGTTTAGAGCTGGAACGAAGAAGTCTGGTGTTGCTGTAGGGACGGAGACAGGAGGATAGGTATGCAGAGCCTTTTCCCTTGACAGCCCGGTGGGTTAGGGTGAGTGCCTTAAGTTCCGCCCTTTTGTGAACGGGAAGCCAGTGGAGCGTATGTCGGTGGGGAGTGATATGTTCACGAAGGGGGAGGCTGCAGACAAGACGAACAGCAGCATTCTGGACTGTCTGGAGACGTCGTTGAAGGCCCGAGGAGAGTCCAAGGTAAAATCCGTTGGCATAATCCAAATGGGAGGTGACCAGAGGCTGCACGATTGTTTTCCTAATATGACTAGGTAGGAAATTGATGAACTTTTTCATCATCCTTACCTTGGAAAAGCAGGCCGCGGATACCGTCTGGATTTGTTTTTGGAAGGAGAGGTTGGTATCCCAGATTACCCCGAGGTTTTTAACTGAGTCTTTAGGTGAAGGGGTGCGCTCAGTTCGAGGGACCACCACAAGTTGGAATCCAGAGGTGAGGGCTGGTGGAAAAATATGACCTCGGTTTTGACGGCATTAAGCCGGAGAGAATTGTTGTCCATCCAACTTGCGATGTTGCGGAGGCAATTTTTCAATGGGTCAAAGGTAGATTGGGATGGGGAATCATATGAAAACAGTAGCTGTATGTCGTCGGTGTAAGAAGTGGCCTTGATCCCAGATTTAGCGATGATCTCGGCCAAGGGGGAAAAGTAAATGTTGAACAGAAGGGGGCTAAGTGAGGAGCCCTGAGGGACTCCCCACCTGAGCGGGCGGCTGTCCGAGGTGAATGGGGGTGTGAATACTGCCTGTGTCCGATTGGCCAGAAAGGAAGCAAACCATTCCAAGGCCTTGCCTTGAATGCCTTTTGCCTGCAGACGGTCGAGGAGGAGGGGGTGGGAGACGGTGTCGAATGCTGCCGACAAATCGAGTACCACCAACACCGCTCTTGACCCCTCGTCCAGCTTCCATCGGATGGCATCAGCCATCTCAATGAGGGCGGATTCGGTACTATGACCAGGTCTGAATCCGTGCTGTGAATTATGGAAGGCGCCGTGAGTTTCCAGAAAGCCTGCCAGTTGCCGTTGTACGAGTTTCTCAAGTACTTTATCTGGAGCGGGGAGCAAGGAGATGGGTCGATAGTTAGCTGGTTCTGTAGGGTCTGCATTCGCCTTTTTGAGTTTGGGTACTAGTCTAGCGTGCTTTCAACAGTCGCGGTAGATGCCAGTTTGAAGGGAGTCATTCCATATATCATTTAAGATGGGGTTGAGCAATGGGGCTAAGGATTTGTACTGTTTTGCCGGCCAGGGGTCCATGGGGGAGCCAGATTTGCATTTTAAAAGTTCTGCTAGTGATTGTTCCCGAGTAATCACCTCAAAGTTAGAGAAGACATGAATAGGGTTAGTGCTGGCTATGCAAGTTTCGTGACTGACAGAGTTAGTCTTGCTGGGAAAGGAGTTCTGAATAGTGGCAATCTTGTCTTCAAAATAGTTAGAAAGTCAGTCGCAGAGGGTCTGGGATACCGGGGTTTGACGCTTGAGGGCCAGTGGGTCAGTGAAGGTTCTGACAATGTTAAAAATCTCTCTTGACGAGCCTTGTGCCCGGGTGATTTTCTCCTCTAAATGGGTTCTTTTGTGGTCTGTGATTACCTTCCTGTATTCCTGTATGTTTGACAATGTTCAGCATTCTGTCAATCATCTTTTTGTGTTGCAGGCACACTGGTAGCATTTAATTTACAGGTCATGGATATATAGTATACCACTCTACAAGTACTCATAGGTAAATTAAATATGCCAATTGGGTACAAGCCATTTCAACCATGTTTAAAGGAGAGAGCATTAGCTCTTTAGCACAGGTTAGAAGTGGGAAAGTGCAAGAGTCTTAAAGCCAACAAAAACAAATTCAACAAAATGAGGATGGAAAAAGACAAACAGTTTGGGTGTAATCCTGCAGAGAGGGTCAGGTCCAATAGGTCCCAATGGCCCTCACCAGCCAGATTCTCATACCTACTGAATTAAATACTCATAGACTAAAAAAGAGGCATCACCACCCATTGTGGGAACAAACACTTTTACCTCTACCTAGACAGACATGCTTTCTAAGTATTGACAACCAAAAACACTGGTACCCTTATTCTAAGATCATAATCTAAGCCACCACTGCAAATCAAAAAACAGATACTGCAGCTCCATAATAATTTTTTACTATTACCTGCAATCCAGAGTTCCCAGACCTAGCCAATTATTTATCTGCCATCCTCTGCCTGCCACTGACACGGATGCTGAGACTGTTTAAGTTGGAGAGGAAAACATCCATTTTGTGGTGGAGGGTTTACAACTACAGGTGATGTCCCTGTCTGACATCGAAATAAGTACTACCGCAGATGACTGCATTCAACTCGCAATCCAACGTTCCACAAAGACTCTTGGACAAAGTCATCAGTGATCAACCACATCGCTCTGCGGGAACTTGACAGATTCTGACATCCTTGAACTATGCCCACAATGTATTAAAGTAACTTTTGAATGTTGTCCAGTGACAAATGATCAGTCAGGAGGACTCAATTTGCATGAAGTAATTAAGTATAACAGCATTACAAAACCAATCGATTGTTTTAATTCTGTTTTTAGAATTTAGTGTTTTAGTCAAAACTTCACAGACCCCATAAGTATGAATTATCTGTCATCTGCAAGACATATGGAATTCTTGAATTCTTTGATGCCCACTTAAAATAAAACATAAACAAAGACTATAGTGTAGGAGGTCACTACAATAATCCATTGAGCAGGCATGGGATATTTGTGGTAAGTAGCTGCAAGCATCAGGATGTACAGCCTCTGATAATTTAACAGTGGTCTCGCCCCATAAAACCCTTCCCAATGACGCCACTGACACCATTGAACGTTGACTGCAGAAGACACATGAAAAAATGCTATATTCTGTGCTGGATTTGCAATCCAACATAATGTAATTCTCCCCTGAGGTTTCCGCAGAGGCGAGATGCAAGCTCCAAAGCAAGGTCCCAACTTCCCTCACCCACCAAGAATCCCAAAAAAAGTCAAAGTCAGAAATGGTGAGATAGGGAAGAGGGGAAAACAAGAGAAAAGACATGTCCTCTGCGCATTCAGGGATGAATGGTGAGCTTCAGGATCTTTCTATGTGATTCCTGTTAAATTTCCATCTTCCACTTATGATATAGTGGTGGTATATGCAGAATCAGATTACCATCTATGATGTTCAAAACAAATTTCCATGCCAAAAAGGAAGACCAAACACAATATAGTCCCAAAAGGGAAATATTCCTAGAAGAAAAACTAGGAATACACACACAAAAAGGTGCAGGGCTAAACAATAGGGATTAGATATTTAACTTCAGGATTAACTCCTTTGTTTTTTTGTTTTTTTATCTAGCTCTCTAAAAACGCAGAAAAAAGGAAATGGATTCCTCAAGCACCGTGGAAAATACATCAGGTAAGTAAAGCACACAGTATATCATGCACAGAGCGTGTTACCGACTTGATGGTAAGCGTTGATTCTTTAGAAGTTTTGTAATCTTTTCCATAGGTATTCCAAGGATTAGCCAGGAGTCATTGCAGAAGACTGGCGAAACGGAAGGGATCCGAAGAGAGAAGGATGAGCTGCTGCACTGCAGCCAAACCAAGGAACGCCAACTGCAACGTGGGGTGACCCGGAAGCAACAGGTAGGTGAAAGGGCAAGTCAGAAGCCACGCGTGCAACACCTAGAACGCGAAGCGCTCTTCCACCTGTGCCGGCAGTCTTTATGCTTCCTCACACAATCGGGAGCGGAACAAACCGACACATAACAGGAACTTTTTATCCTAAATGTGTCCCCATCTCCCCTGTACTACATCATAATGGAACACCTTCAGGCTCCAACCAATGGCACAGCGTTGCTCAATTGCATTTGCAGCCAAATTGTATACTTCATTACTATTTCAGCACTTTACTCCTTTTTAGATGCTTTTTCCACTCGACCATTAGTCGCTTTTTACATCCACAAGCCAGGAAACACAATTTACCAAGTTTCTAATATCTGTGTAGGGCCATCCGAACCTCTTAACAAAGACACGACTGAAGCCAAATCCACTAAAAAGCAGTTTTAATTGTAACCCAATGCATTTCTGGCCTCTGGAAGGTCATTTCGCTTTCTGATGGAGGGAGAACGAAGTTAGCTTGTTAGCAGGTAAACAGATCACTGCTTTAGAAAGTTATAGAATGGGAGTTAGGGGGAGAATAATGTCATGGTGAGATGGTGGTGGAGAGATGCTGTGAAAGTGAGTGAGAAAAAGCCTAGGGTGAGTTGTTTATGTAGGTAAAGCATATGGATTACTGACCTAGCGCAGGAAGTTTTGTTAGACTGATTGACCCATAGCTTATGCGTGAGTTATTTAAATGGCCTTAACATCAATAATTATAATCATGTGCATAAACATTGTGGTTTTTGAAACTGGTGTATGAAGTTTTAATGTATATATTTTCACTTACAGTTACCCCTGAGGAAAGGCCCCAGAGGCCAGAAATGCATTGGGTTACAATTAAAACTGCTTTTTAATGGATTTGGCTTCAGTCGTGTCTTTGTTAAGAGGTTCGGATGGCCCTATACAGATATTAGAAACTTGGTAAATTGCGTTTCCTGGCTTGTGGATGTAAAAAGCGACTAATGGTCGAGTGGAAAAAGCATCTAAAAAAGAGTAAAGTGCTGAAATAGTAATGAAGTATACAATTTGGCTGCAAATGCAATTAAGCAACGCTGTGCCATTGGTTGGAGCCTGAAGGTGTTCCATTATGATGTAGTTCAGTTTGTTAACGTGCTGTACGGGCTGGGCACGTCTCCAATGAGCACGCAACAGTTAACATTGAGGATTGGAAAACATTGTGCAAACAACGGTGTGCTACCCCACAATATACATTTTCCCATCTCCCCTGTGTCATTTAATCCAAATCTTAAATCTGTCAAAGAATCTATTAAAGTCTTAATGAGAGTGTGCAGCAAACGACCAACCACTTTTTAATGATGGTCACAGGGTAACTTTCACATAAATGATTCAAAGAAGTGGATCTAAAGTGTGTTTAATAATATTTTTCCAATAATATTTGCTAAAATGTCCTAGGTTTTAAAGACAAATGTGTAGAGAATCATTTGATATGATCCAGTATGTCATTATCTGCCATAGTCCCTAAAAGTGTTATACCTCTGGAGATGCAAATGAATTTTTGCCTCGAGTGAAAATTGTGAGCTAGATGTAATCAATAGATCAAAAACTACAAGTATGTGGGTCAGTGAGTGCTACAATTTGATAGCTCTAGGGGACAGGACAGTGCACTCCACCCATTGATTGAGGGCTACTGATGATTGGCATGACAACTTGGAAAGTTTGTGCTGTGTCATTGTTATACCAAGCACTCCTTGACCAAGCTACAGAAACACTAGACAATTGTCAGGACAAATAGGCGACGGGCATTGACAGACTCATTGACAATGGTGCCTGGGAGCGTATCTTGAACATTACCCCAAGGTATTACAGTTATGTCCAATTTAATGAATTCACTTTAAATTACCTATACAGAACTTATATGAGAGTTAATAGGTTCCAACTGGAGTACCGTCACAGTGCCCTGGATGCAGGGAGAAAGGTGCGGACTTCTACCACATGGTTTGAAGAACCCCATTCTTACAGGGTTAGTGGGAGAGAATTGTGCAACTGGTCAAAGAAGCCACTGACAGACAGAGACAATAAACCTGAAGTTTGTTTACTTACCTATTCCCGCATCCCAAAGATAAAAAATTCACCAGCAGGTTTGCCAAATCTAGCTACGGTACTGGGAAAACATCAGATTGCGATGAGCTGGAATGCAAATGATGTGCCTAATCTGAGTAATTTGGCAGCGGGAGGAGTTAAAGTAGAATGTGAGACTACTTTGTTACTATGGAATCCAAGAGGAGGAGGAGAAAACCTTTCTCGCGTGGCCAATTGAGTGGTGGTGTCTGCATAGGAAAAGAAGCAGATGATAGTCAGTCTGATGATATATGGGATGGGGTGATACTACGGTGATAGAGGTCTTCAAGCAGGGGACCTGAGGTGGTTACCAGAGAGTGCACTATTAAGTAGACAAAAGGCCATACGCCAAGATACTTGATCCCCAGGAAATGCGAAAATGGCCTTGTTGGAACTGGACACTATCAAACTTAATCTTGTCCTAGAGACCTGTAATTTACTTGTGACAGTGTAGCTAAGTGATGAAGTATCTTGAAGTTGTAATGATACTAGTTAAGGCACTCATCAATAAACATTTTCGTGTCGAAAGTACTACATTATTCTTGTAAAACAATAACATTATTTTTTTTAAAATCAAAATTGCTGCCCTTCTCTACCATTCCCTGCCTGTCCCATCTTTCATCTTCGTACCATCTATTTAATTCTCCGAATTCCCTCCTATATCTTTTTTGCCCTTTTGGTTTAAATCTCCTCCACATTTCCAGCTTTACATTTCTTATATACAGGGTTTGAACAAATTAAAAAGCATGCCTCTCTTAAATATTTGTGAAGTGATAACAACAAGCCCCTTTCCCGCCTGCACATTGCTGTTCGAAACGAAAGCAGACAACTTGCAGTCGCTGCTGAATGTGTCCCGGTGTCTGAAAATTACATCGGGACAACTTTAGCATATTCTGTGGGGTCCACTTAGGGCAGGATCGACAGCGTCCACCCTATGAAAATGGTGGGTAGCGGCTATGTACTCTCCTGTACCCCCGACTTGCGCCCTCTTCCAGTGTGAGGTTAGGTGTTTGGCAAGATATCGAGTTTTTAGTATTGTGGTACCAGAATATCATTGCACAAATATTGTGATGTGGAAATTATCATCGACGAGAAGATCACAGGTGAGAGCATTGTAATGTAATTTGTATTTAATTATAGATTGGTTAATATTTATTTACATTTTTATTTAGTTTGTTTTTACTATTTTTTAAGTGTGTGTTGTTTGTTAAGTGAAACAAATTAGGGAAATGTTTTATAGTTTTTGAGGTGAATAGTATATCTACTATATTTGATTATTTCATAAATATTTAAATGTTATTTAGTTTTGCGTTTGAGTACTAAAATGGTCCCTTTAATAGGATACATTTTCTATAAAATGGTTTAGACAGTCGTGGGAACAGTAAATTAGATCCCTGTCGGGACGGTAATTCGGTGCTTACCTGAAAGACCTGCAGTGTGGTTTCACAAAGACAATATGAACCCAACTCCTTATGCCTTACCTTTCTCTTTTGGTGATGTATTAATATGAGAAGATGGTCAGGACTAGGGAAGAGTGTTTTGTTTTTGGAGAGCATTGTTCAGTTTTCTTTCCGGTGAGCAGTCATTGTTGAACCTTAAAATAACAAGGACTTAATTGGTGTTCTGTTTTTTTGATGCAACAGATGTCATTGTGATTAGTCAATCATTGATCTTCTATCTCGCTATATCTAACAAAGATTAACTCCTTTTAAATGCAAGGGGCGCTGGGTGCATGAAAGCTCTGAAGATGACTGATGTTCTTCTCTGTCTCTCTTATAGTTTTCTGATTACCTACAACACAAACACTACAAGTGAGGATTGCATAAATATACTCAACACCCTTTCATCAGTGATATTCTTAATTCAACATTCCTTGTATTGACTTACATTTAACATAAAGAAATGTCTTTTGAATTTCAGTAGTCCCTTTTATGGTGTTTTTCTTCCCACCGCTAAGATGATTGCTGGTTTCCTCTATTGTTCACTTTCTAGTAAAGTATAGCGTTGTTTGTTTCTGAATTCCATGAATCTTGTGCATAGTTATGTGTGCTTTCAAAGTTAAAATCATTCCTTTTTGTTGAAGGAGTTCCCACTATGCTTACTTTCTCTTTTTCTTTCCTTACAGGTGATTACAGATGTACTAGGAAGCTGAAAAGACAAGCCGGAGACGGACCCTTAAGAAATGGAGACTGAGGCTGCGTGATGACTTTGTATCCTCATGGTAAGTTCTAGGATGCAGAGAGCTTTCTTGTTCTCTAGTCTTGAGGTAAGTGGGTGACTCAGCTTGGGCACGGTTTAAATGTCGACAGTGCCCAAGATGCTGAATTCTCACAAGAGTTCGGTAAATCTTGAGGGCTGAGCACAAGGTGGTATCAAATGATAGCAGCAACATGGGGCTTCCACGTACAAGACAGTGAAAGCTCCTAGACACTGTAACCCCCTCCACTCCCCTAAGATGTTGAAGCAAAGATGGTTAGGGGTGAGTAGTACAATGTGGGCCAGGGTGCAGAGATGGGGCAGGAGGAGAAAGGAAGGCCTGCTGATCCCTGGGGGAAAGCACTACAAGAGGACAAGAGTCAACACATCGGAAGAGAGACTGCTCCAGTGACAAGGGGCATAGCGGGGCATGAAAATCTCTTTAATTTCTAACACCTTTGTCAAAAAGGCTTAGTTCACAGAGGGAATAGTTAATCTGATTCTTTCTATGCACATTAGTTTGACTCCTTATGTGTCCAACACATTCCCTAAAGTGGTTTAGATGGAGTGGACCCCTTCGCCCGTATGGAAGGGCCGCAGCTGTTAATGTAACCCTTTTAATGTTCAACAATTTTTAGAGTAGTTTAGTTTGGTGAGGGCATAATATATATTAGTCTTTTAAAGTCCAACACTTTCCCAAAAATATTTTTTTGTGGGATCTACACCTCCAAAATGGTTTAGATTGGAGTGGGAATAGTTAATTTGACCCCTTCATTGTCCAACCCATTCCCCAAAATGGTTTAGCGTGGGAATAGTAAATATGACCCTTCAATGCGCAACATCTTCACAAAATGGTTTTCATTGGAGTTGGAATAGTAAATCTGACCTCTTCAGTTTTGAACATCTTCCCTAAAGTTTTCTATATTGCAGTGGAAATAGTTAACATGACCCTTTCAGTGTCAAACTCATTCATTAAAATAGTTTAGATTGAAGTGGGAATATTAAATCGGACCCCTTCAGTGTCCAATACCTTCTCTAAAATTGTTTAGATTGGAGTGGAAATAGAAGATGTGACCCCTTCAGAGTGCAACACATTCCCCAAAACTGTTTAGATCGGTGTGGGAATAGTAAATGTGACACCTAATGGTAAACATTTTTTGTGTTGTTTAGTTTTGTGAGGGAATAGTATATATTAGTCTTTTAAAGTTCAATGCCTTCACAAACATATTTTTCTAGAGGGTGTGGTGTATTTTAACATTGTAAAGTGAAATTAAATTGATAATATATTTTAGGAAAGGATAGGATAACATAGGGGCCAATTAGGATGTTGGGCGGAAAGCCTCCTACCGACAGTCTGATTCTTCTCGACCGTGTCAGAACCATTCCGACAGACTCGGTAGGTTTACAATCCACCAGACTGATTACGATGTTCGCATTTGGAAAGTAAACAGCATGGTCATTCCGAATCAGTTCTGACTGACTCTCTGAGTATTTGTGTCGGTTGGAACTACATCGTACACCCCTATATATAGCATTTCCGATCTCGCGATTAAGATGTCGATTTCCAACAACCTTTCCGAGTTGACCTTTTCGACACAAAAAGGCTGTCGAAAAGTGGCTTTGAGGCCCCTGGCAGGGCCCCCTTCATGATGAGGTCTCCAGTTGGGGGCCGAGGGGTAACTAAGGGACCCCCCTTTAAAACTCTGCACTGTGTGATGCCTTTGTTCCATCGTCTTGAAAACAGGCGGAAATCCAACCCCTCCTTAAAAAACCATCTCTTGACCCTTTGATTCCCGGAAACTATCGACCCATCTCGCATTTGCTTGCCTAGCTAAGGTTTGTGAAAAGGTGGTTACATACCAACTCACTTGAGTACGTTGAAACTTATGGCCTGTTCCATCCAGCCCAATCGGGCTTCTGGGCTGCATATATAGCACAGAGCAAGCTTTATTGGAGGTGTCCGAGGCTATTTGTGAGTGCCTGGATGCCGGCGGGAGGGCAGCTCTGGTGATGCTGGCCCTCTCGGCGGCTTTTAATACAGTGCCTCATGTCCTGCTCCTTGATCGCCTCTCGGAGATTGGCATATCCGGGTCCGCCTGGGGTTGGATCAGGTCTTTCTTGGAGGGTCGTTCTCAGAAGGTCTGGCTTTCACCATGCGCCTCTGCTCCCCAACCAGTGGCTACAGATGTTCCTCAGGGGTCATGCCTTAGCCCTCTTCTCTTTAACATCTATGTCACTCTGCTGATTTAGCTGGCGGAGGCCTTAGGGGCTAAGGTGATGGCCTATGCTGATGACACCCAGCTGCTGTTCTCTTGGGGAAGAGATGAGGATGCAGTTGCCCCTGCTCAACACTGCCTAACTTCGGTCTTCCACTGGCTCGCTCAGGCGCAGCTTAAGTGCAATGAGGAGAAATCACAGATCCTTTTGTATGGCACTTTCCAAGTTAACTTCAGAGAGAAGCCATGGCCCCCAGGCTTTCCCCTACCTAGTTCTAAGGAAGACTCTGTCAAGAATCCGGGGGTCTGGTTCAATGACAACTTGACTTTCTCATCGCAGGTTAAGAAGTTGGTCGGCACTTGCTTCAGCATTCTGAAGACCTTGAGGAAGTTTCCTTACTCTGTCGCCTAACTCTGCGAAAGAAACTGTTGTCCGTGCTCTAATTCTATCCCGTCTGGATTACGCTAACGTACTGGATGTGGGTATTCCAGGTTACCTTGTGAATAAGTTACAGGTGATCCAAAACTCGGCGCCAGACTCCTGCTGGGTCTCTCCAGCAGGTGCAGTGTGCGTTCCCATTTACGATCTCTGCATTGGCCCCCGATTGAAGTGCGAATAAAATTAAATTTTTTATCTATTGCCCATAAAGCCCTTCATGGTTTGGGACCCATTTACTTGCAGAAGAGGATAGCTTTCTATTCTTCGGTGCGACAGTTGCGTTCCTCCTCCCAACTGCTGGCACAGACCCCGCGGTTCAATCGCCAGAGGCTGGGTGGAAGCTCTTTTAACCGAGATTACTGCGCTGGCATGAAATGCATTGCCACTGGCCTTACAGGGTGTCAAATTCTCTATGATCTTTAGGAAAAAGCTGAAAACCTTCCTCTTCTAGTGCTGTTCATTGACTCAGACTCTTACCCTTTTTCAGGCTCGCGCCGGTACACTCTTCGGAATATCTGTGCGCGTTACAGGTTTAAATAACATAACATAACATAACATAACATAACATAACAGGCACCCTGCGACAGGGTGCAGGGTTTTCTGAACACCCCCCATTTCCCCATAGCAGCCTATGTTATGGCCGGTTGTCAGGCGAACACAGGCTTCCATAGGAAACAATGGGACTATGACCGAATAGTATTCGGTCGCATCGTAATCAGGCTGGCGGAACCGCCGATCGCGAGTCGGTCGGGATTCCTTGTCGTTGTCGGGTGGAAATGGGTTTTATTCCGCTATTGTATGTTTTCCAGTGTTGATTTGTGTGTAGTGTTTTGATATATACATTTCACAGTAGGTATATTTTATTTCTACATGGTTTTAAAAAATATATTTTTTTACTGGTTTTAATGACAGCCATACAAAGAATATTGAACGACAAGTTTCAAGTTATTCACATCATTACATGTACATACATATATCGGCCTAAGATATACATCAAACATTTCCATCTCGATCTGTATTTCTGCGCATTTCCAGTTCTACCATAGGGGACAAACAGATATCTCCACGATATACATTACACTTCGACCATTTCCGATCCCATTTTTTGGGGAAACCCCTTGCTACAAAGACCTCCGTCTCAGTCAGCATGCACCTGTCCAGCTCTTTCGCCCACATGTTAGTGGAGGGCGGATTAGCCCCCCATCCCTTTGCCAGCTCCCGTTTAACCATTGTGTACCCCAATGTTGAGAATTGCTGTTCGACATCAGTGAGTTCAGTTGCAGCCCATATTTTTAGCAGCCCCAGTTGTGGTGTCTGAGCTACCTCCTTCTCTAAAGCCGTCTGCATGTGATTCGAGGTTTATTTGTACATTTTAAAAATATTTACCACATATACATGTATATAATTTGTTTTTATATAGAATTGTGTACAAGCAATAGGAAAATACATTGCTTCACATACATTTGTTATTTTTTATACAATACATTTAACATATTTATTTTTTATGTTATTACATGTTCTAATGCCATTTTTCAGTTGAGACATCTATATAGTTGATATTGTTATATGGTTTTTTACACACTTTATAATTTTTAACATACTTTTCACTAAATAAACATATATTTTTTTTAATCACATATAATTTTGTTGAAATATGTTAATTAGTACCATTAGTTAATATTATTGATACCATAGTTCTATTCAATACACATTTTGTAACATTTTTAAACATTTTTACTAAATGTTCTGAAAACATACATTTTATATTTGTAATATTTTTTTTAAGTTTTCATCCATGATTAAAACACAGTGCCTCATTACAATTAGGCCTGGGTGGTGAACTCCGCACCATTCGCGGAGTCTGTGGAGTTTTCTACACTCCACACTCCGCAAAGTTTGCGGAGTGCAGAAAACCCCACTCCGCGTAGTGCAGCTGATTTTGGGTTTTTTCGCCGGTGCTCGCAAACCATGTGGTGCCCTCCTGGGCCCATCACACAGCCCAAGGGGTACGGTGGCCCTGCTAGGGCCCCCTAAAGTCCCGCTCCGTCTGCCTTTACATGGCGGTCGGACTGCACATAAAGGCAGAGGGAAGTCAGACTAATCACATTGTAATGCAGTGGTCAGACTGCTATGCTGGATGTCATACAGAACTGTAAGTTGATCTTAATTTTTTTTATTTTGGAAGGAAAATCTTTTCTTTGTTTATACTTTTTTATTATTCTGTTATTTTAAATTAAATGTTGTATATTGTATGCATGTTTATATAATGTTTGCTACATTCTATTTTTATTTTAAGTTATGTTTTATTCAATGTATTTATTTAAGAATGTTTTTTATTTATATTTAATTATCATCATTTAGCAGTCTTATTGAATATTGTTTCATTTGAAAGTTTAAGGTAGACTGGTTAATAAAGATTTTTTCGTTGCATTGTAGAATTTCGTACATTCCTTTGGCCTGTTAGAAGATTTCAGGTTTAAATTGGGTTAAAGATTGCTCTATTCTAAATTCTGGGTGGCTTTGTTCACTTTTTTAAACATTTCTAGGAATTGGTACAGGGTAGGATTATTCGTACTGAACGTGGTTTGAAAGGCATTGTGCCATCCTTCCACTGGTTTCGGCTTGTTGGGCCATGGTGCTCTAATGGATGTTACACCCAGGGGCATAGCTGTCAGTGAGATTCGGAAGTGTGAATCTCAAATTTCCCAACTAAAAAGCAGTGGACTTCAAGGTGGAAGGGTGAGATGACCAAGGTCTGGGATGGACTGTTTCCATGAGACACAGGATAAGCACTGATTTGCAGTAGGTGGGTCTCTGTCTAGAGTGGCACAGTGGGTGAAAAACGATGAGTCTGAATGCTACCCCAAGTGAGTGTCACTAGTTAGACTCTTTCCAAGTATTCCCAAGACTTCTTGGGTGCTTGATTGCCAGCAGCATGACTAGTAATTTGAGACAGGTGTGGCTTTCCAGGCCTACTAATGGCAATGTTTGCGAATTCCAAAAAAGTAGTAAATTACCCATTCAAGGAGCACTTCAAAGTGTGCAATTGTAATTAAGAATAGGATCCAGAAAATTAAACCCTCTTAGTGAAATGAGAAAGATGAGAAAAACCAACACAGACATAGCAGGCTCGAATAAGGGCCCCCACATACATCTCCCAAACCAAGAATGCATTTGAGTGGTGTCACACTCCAAACACCCAAGCTCAACTCTACCGATGCCCATCTCACCTGGGCCTGGTAGTTCTCCCCGGGAACCCATCACTAAAGTCACATACAACACAATTGCCAGAAATCCCTGCCCTGGGATCACTTATTTTAACAGCACTTCACTGTTTGCACTTTTCTATCCCTCTGCTACAAGAAGCCTTAATGATAGAGTTGTCAAATCGGTGCATGTGGGAAAGGCTACATATCTCTATTCCTTGCCTTTTACAAATCATTTTAGCAAGTTGTGGCCCCATATATTAAGCCCCAGTTGCAAATATATGAGAGCACATATTTAAATTAATAGGCTGAGTCAAGCCAGAATCGAGCCATGTGTTTGATTTGAATCTAAGAGTCTGTGCTCAATCCAAGCCATGACAATGCTTGGTATGTATTTGGTGCAACAAACATAGGGCCGTTTATGATGGTGGCCAGACGAGCGTCCAACCGCCATCGTTGCAGGAGAGGGACCGATCGACAGGTAGTCGTTTGTCCCACCTGCCAAATTAGGATCCGACTGCCGTGGAGGAAGTAGGAAACATGCCTCTTTGCCTTGAGACTTGAGCTGCGGCCCGGAAAAGGGCCGCAGCACAAGCCTCAGTGCAAAAATGCATGTTTACAAACATCCCTGCACCCTGTGGCAGGCACTATGCAGTGCCTACCACAGGATGCAGGGATGTTAGGGGGCACCACCGGTGTCTCCCAAGGCACATAGCAAAGGGCCACGGGGGACAGTGGCCCAGCTAGGGGCCCCATAAAAGCCTTTCCACCAGCTTTTTCACGTCAGAAGAACCAACGTGAAATGGCTGACGGAAAGGTGGATAGTAATGCCCACGACGGTGCCCGAGAAGGCACCGCCCCCATTGTGAGTAATGCGATCCGACCAACCGCCCGACGGTCTCCTTGAACCTGTCGGAAGTTGTCAATCGGTCCCTGGGGTAATGCAGTCAGATCGACCGCATCATAATGCGGTGGTCTGACGCAGTTACAGATGTCAGTGGGACCGGCACAGACCGTCCCACTGACATCGTAATCCGCCCCATAATGTACAAATATGATGCAATCGCTTTAAAATTCAAATAAGTGTATTTCTTTAACATGCAGTCATGTTTGAACTTAGTACATCAGGTTATATCAATGTATTTATTAAGAGTGATCGTTTCTGGAAACATTCATTGCTCACCCCCACCAATGTCATTAGTGAAATAAAAAGCAATTCAGTAGTCATGTAAACCCCCCAAAACTCCTAGATTCTTAATATAGATGGGGCAACATTATTGTCTAATAAATCAAACATAAAAGGTGCTTATAAGGTGCACATCCTGATGTCAAGTATTTAAAAGTGTACATATATGCGATAATAAAGAAATAGGAGTCTCTGCTAAATAAAATGTTTGTCTAGCATTTCACAGTTTAGACAAGTAGGGATTTCAGGTTATCTGTTTTTGCAATTTGAAAGTCAACCATCAGATGGGCATCCATGTATCCCTCGATCATGTTCACATTAAAAGTTGCTGATTTGTGTTTTATTCTTGGCTCAGGGCGAGAAAAAAAATTCACAAAGATAGCAAACCCAAATGTCGTTTGTAATCTTGTAAACTAAAGTTGGGAGATATAAAGAAAAATATTTGCTTGAATTGTTTCATTTAAGTTAAGCGTTCGGCAATTAGTTTCAGTTAATTGGTTTATATTTTGGGGGTGATTTAGAGAGGCAGTTTTCTGCAGGGTTCTTCCTGGAATTTTTATGTAGAGTCCAGCAGAGTGATGGTTTTATATAGGTGTAGATTTTTTTGCTTCATGGTTTAGGTGATTTTATACTCTTTCTATAGTGTTTATTTAATTCGTTTAGGAATTATATATTGGTATTGGTAACTTTGATTTACATTTCATTTTACTGGTTACTTTGTGTTCAGGTTGAATGTTTTTTGGCAGTTTGTTCCTTACTTGGTGGACGGTAATTAAGGAATATGTTTGCCTGTAGATTTGTTTTTTATTAATAAGATTATGTATTTACGTTAGTTTATTAATTTAGTATTATTTATATATGTTGAATTAGCTAAAATCGTTGCATATTCATTCTAGTTGTTCAGTGGGTGAATATGTGTTTAAATATAATAAAAAATATGTTGCGTTTATTTGGTATGATAATATTTTTAAATGTTTTGTTTGTATTTTAACGGTAATTATCACTTCAAAATTAATTGGATTAACATTTTTATTAATTTAAACAATATTTTTGTGGTCGATGAAGTTGTTTTTGATTTTGTTTTCAATTTGTATATATTTGATAGGTTAGCATTATTTTGTTTAACTATATTTTGTATTCAAAATGATGGCATTTTAGATACTCTTAACGGCAAGTTATTTTTTTTTCTTTTTGTTTTTTTTATTCAAACTTGACGAAACATAATCATAATAGAAAGACATAATAAACCATGGCAAAACGTTGTACAGAACAAAAAAGATATAGGCATTTGGATAGAAACATAGAAAGAAGAGGGAATAAATGCATACATAATCTTAGGCAGTGGGGCAGGCAAAGAAAAAAAGGGACAATAATGAGCAGAAGCTGAAATCGGAGGCACAGACAACATGGCACACCAACATAATGCCGGGAATGAATAATTAACCAACCTAAAAAATATAATTCCTTATTATTATCTAAGCCACTCCATCAACGGGGCCCAGATCTTCTGGCCCATCTCACGCCTCCTTCTACCCCACCTCTGAAAGACTGCTGACTCTAAATTATGAAGGGCCAAGAACATCACTCTCCAATTAAGTAACGTAGGGGCATCTGGACTAATCCATTGTGAGGTAATACAGAGCCAGACTAAAGCCATAGCAATAAATAGAAGGGCAGAGGCATGCCTCGATCTCTCTGGCGGGCCATTACTTTCATATCCAAGTATCACCATCTCTGGTGAAAGATCACCGGGATACTGAGCATGGAATTTATGCATCACTCTACATCCAATAGAAAGACCACCAATTTTGGGCAACCAAAGAACATAAGTACATCATTGGCAGCTGAGAGGCCGCATCTCAGACAACAATGGCCCCCACTGCCCCCCCATTTTGAAATTTGAGCCGGCGTGTACTAAAGATCAAGCAGAACCATATAGCTTTGGGAACATAAACTTCCAGAGACTAACACACTACTGGACAATTCAAGAGCCTGACTAATGTCCACCCCTGTCTTACCCAGCTTAGCCTCCCACTTGGCATTCTGTAGAAAAAGATCATCCGGAAGGCCAGATAGTAAGTGCTGATACACTACGTCAATTCTTGACCTCCTCAGAATCAATTCAATCAATGTAATCTTATCAAACAAGGTGGTAGCTTGACCCTTCATTTTATCAACAAAGCTTCGGATCTGCAGATATTTAAAAAAATCATGTGTATTGAGATGGAATTTATCCTTTAGAAATGAAAAGGAGGCCATTTTCCCATCCAAGCCTAAATCACCAAGAGCTCCCAACCCTAGCGACAACGACCTAAAAGTGGTCTGATCTTGAAAAATGGACAGCAAGAGTCTAGCAGCAGTAAAGGATGTATAAGAATTGATATTGGGAATCAACCATTTACGCCGAATCTTGCGCCAAACTGAAAACATGGCCCCAATGACCTTGAACTTAGTCTTCTTATAATAGTTGGGTTCGAGAATCCGCAATAGTATCCCCTTAGCATCCTCTCCAAGCCCTATTTCATCGATAGTAGGTCTACAGAACGACGGCACCACAACCCTGTCCCCGAGCAATGGCAGGCCAAAATGTTGGAGCAGTGCGGACCAGTAATAGAGCAAAAGATTCGGGACTGACCAGCCCCCCCGTCTCTTGGGAGACACATCCACTTAGCTGCCCTACGAGGGCAATGATACCACCAAAGAAATCAATTACAAGTCCTTTCTGCTCTGGCCAGGCTTAGTTGTGAGAACTCCAGTGCAATGGTTCTGAATAGGTATAAAAACGTAGGTAGAACCAACATTTTAAGGACGTTACACCTACCATACAAAGAGAGATGTAAGTTGTCCAATCTTCCTAGGGTAGAGTTAACAGATTCAATAACCGGCAAAATATTCATATCTGTTATATTGCCAAAAAGAGCAGTGATTTTGACCCCTAGATATGTTGCAACTTGAACCACTGGGGCTTGAGAAGGACCCATAGCAGCGGTTTGAATGAACTGGGTTTTGGTGACATTGAGCTTGTAGCCAGAGAGCTGACCATACTGTTCTGCTAGGTTCTTTAGGGCAGAAAAGGCAGATGCAACATCCCTGGTTAAAACTACAATTTTGTCAGCGTAAGCCAACGTCTTGTACTCTGTAGCATTGACCCTAAACAGCAGAATATTTAAAGAACATTCAATTTTACTTAAAAAAGGGTCAACGTAGCAGGGCAAAAAGCAGGGGCGAGCAGGGACAGCCCTGATAATGCTAAAGGATGTTGACACCAAACCAGAAATGCATAGGGTAGCCACTGGAGCAATATAAAGCAATTGAACCGCCTGGATAAACGTAAGACTAAAACCTTTCCAACGGAGAACTGCCCATAAAAACCCCCAGGCGACCCTGTCGAACGCCTTCTCGGTGACCGGCAGGATCGCTCCAAGGGGAGATTCCGTGACCTGAGCCCAATCCAGAAGTGCAATGACCCGGCGGACATGATCGGCCGTATCCCTGCCCGGGATAAAGCTGTGCTAACGTAATGAAACCAATGGAGAAATCACCAAGGCTAATCTGGTGGACAGAATTTTGGAATACATTTTACTGTCTGTATTTATAAGAGATATAGGGCGAAAGGAGGAAGGGTCGAGCTCTGGTTTATCTTTCTTCCTAAAGAGAACGATAGTAGTTTGGAACGATGAGTCCGGTATGTTGCCTTCCTGTACAGCTCTAAGAACTGAGAGAAAATCCAACCGAATCTCTAAGCGAAACACACTATAAAATTCCAAAGGAATAGCATCTGTGCCTGCAGCTTTGCCGTTCGCTAATGAGTTAATTGCTAGGTCAACCTTTTCCCATTCTATGGGAGCAGAAAGAGCTTCATTCTGTTGGGCCGTAACATGGAGGGTATTAATGTCCTGAAGGAAAGCCCCAGCTTCGGACTCTATCTCTAAACCAATATTTTCCTCTGTATACAATGTGCGATAGAACTGCTGAAAAACACCCATGACCCCCTCTTGTGTGTCATGAACATGGCCGTGATGATCTTGGATCTTAATGATAAGATTGGCCAAACTCTTCTGCTGGAGTCGTTTGGCCAGGACCCTGCCAGATTTTTCCCCAAACCCGAACATCATTGTACGAAACTGTAATAACTTAGCAGCCAGGTCCTGACCAAAGAACTCCAGCAGACCAGCCCTGGTTTTAGCAACCAGTAACTGACTTTGACCTGTGTCACGACCCTCCTTAATTGCACCTATTAATTGGACCTCTGCAACCCTCAACTCCTCAATACGCCTTCTAGTTTGTTCTCGGATTGTCCTCTGTCAAAAGGCCGAAAAACTCTTTGTCTCCCCCCGAACTGCAACCTTAAGTGTATCCCAGACTGTGGTACCAGAAGCTGTCCCCCTATTAATATTTAAAATTTCAATTAACCAATTCCTCATATGTTCTAAATAAGACTGTTCCAATAATAGTTTTCTTTCGAATGTCCAGACCCTTGGGACAATAGGCCAGTGAAAAAGAGGACATTCAACAATCAGGAGATTGTGGTCTGACAAAATTCTTGGGGGGGCTGAAATAGAGGTAGCCTCAGCAAGCTGATCCGACATAAAAAAATAGTCCAACCAGACCATTTTATTATGAGGGGCAGAATAATATGTAAAGCCATCTTGATATGTATTATGGCGGACCCAGAGGTCAATCAAACAATGCTCTTGAACCAGAGCTTGATGCGCCATAAAGACTCTAGGCTTCTTGCCCACATATCTTTGACCCCCTGCTAAATTAAAATCAGCAAACAAATTAATATTCATATCCCCACACAAACAAATAGGATGAGGCCATAATGCCAGCTCTACATTCAAACAATGTAATACTGCCGGGTGCTAAATTTGAACCGTACACTGTGCACAGTTAAAGGTCTACCATTGATTGTCAACTCAGCGATTACCCATCTCCCTGAGCTATCTTGACTAGTTTTACTACATGATCTAACCCCCGTCTCAATAAAATTGCCACCCTTCTAATCATAGAGGTCTGGCGGGAGCATTCGATTAAATCAAACCCTGGAATTCTCAAATAATCACGATTGCTCCAGGGGACATGCGTTTCTTGCAAACAAAGTACACCTATTTGCAGAGCCTGAACAATTCTCGAGAAGAGGGCCCTTTTCTTACCATCATTCAGCCCACATATATTCCAAAAACCTAGGCGCAATTTACCCTGTGCCATTTACTTGCATAAGAGAGCCTGTCCCGACGAGTGCGTACAGAACAATTTTAATCCGCCCTTCTAGAAATGAACATACCCTAATGATTCCAATACCAACAAAAGTGCCACGATTATACTGTAAATTCAAGCATTTCTTTGTTTTGAACCCCAACCCCTGCCCCCCTCCCACTCTCCCTGACCTTCCTCCCACTCCCCCTGACCACCCTCCCAACCCTTAACCACCCTAACCCCACCCACCCAAAACCCCCCTACCCCCACACTCCCCATGTAGGGCAAAAGGACCGAGGTCCTTGTGATGGAAGAACTGGTTTAGTACGATCTCCCCCGGTGTCATCGCCAAGCTATTAACAACAATGGGGGATACGGCCGTAGGGAGAAAAGGAAAAAAAAGGGAAAAAAAAGTATAGGACCCAAACTTTTCCCCAACAAATGGCCAATACCCCCACTTAAGGACCCTTAGGTTCTTGAAGAAAAAAAGACATAGGAAGACATAGCTTTAGAACCTATAGTGAGTTAAAAAACTCCTTAGCCTGAACTTAAGAGACAAAAAATCTGGTCTGACCCTGATAGATAATTTTCAGTTTAGAGGGAAAGAGCAGAAATAATTGGGCTCCCTTTGACTGGAAAGGTGCCATTAGCTGTCGGAGCAGCCACCTCTGCTCAACAGTAGCTGGACAAAAGTCAGGCCTGACAAAAAACTCACATCCTTTACCAGCCCGCCTCCTATCTGGCCTGGCTAAATGATAAATCTTTTCCCTAGCTAGAAAGTTATTCAAGCATATTAGGATAGTGCTAGGCTTATCATCAGTTTGGGCAATCCGTTGCCTCTGCTTAAACGGAAAGCGCTGTGCCCGCTGGACTTCAAGTTTCCAGTCCCACTGTTTAACCTCAGGAAATGCTTCAGTGAGCAATTCGACCACGAACTGCCTGGTGTCCGACCCTTCCATCCCTGCTGGGACTCCCAAAGCTCTCAAGTTGTTCCTCCTTGCTCTGTTTTCAAGGTCTGTGAGTTTCCACAGCATGTCGTCCCTTTGAGCTTTAATGAGGTCTGTAATGCCCCTCTGAGTGGCCATGTCATCTTCCAGAGTGGAGATCCTCTCTTCTGCCTCCACGATTCTGGAGGCAATATCAGAGCATGTTTTTGCTACTCTCCGGATAGAGTTTTGCACCCTACGGCACGCGCCCTGAGTTCGCACACTTTCTTGACAAGTCTCTTCGCGGTGAGCCATAATGGTCTGGTAAATTACCGCAAGTGTCATCTCCCCTGGGGGTGGATGAGAGGGATTGGCCCCATTACCACTCCCCGCATCAGTAGAATTGCCCTCCAGACCAGACCGTATGAAAAATGAATAGTATTATTGGGAAACAAGTTGTACCGGGCTCAGTGCTGAATAATCTTTGTGTCAGAAACTCACAAGCTGGCTCCCTCTATTACAATCGAAATGCACAGACTCAATTTTAGAAAATATATTTTTGATTTATTATTTTTATATCTTATTGGGTTCATTATTAAGGCATTTGACAAACAAAGCAGCTATTTACATAAGATAAAACAGCATATGAACAATGTTGAATTCAAGCATGATTATACTTAAAAAACATTTTTATATTGAAGCACCGAATAGTACACAACAGGAGACCCTACTTTGAACTACAGCAGTTCTTAGAGCATCGTTTTCAATTGTTAAAATTAAGGCACTGTTTGTCAAATGCCTTAAAATGAACCCAATAAGATATAAAAATAATAAATCAAAAATATATTTTCTATAATTGAGTCTGTGCATTTCGATTGTAATAGAGGGAGCCAGCTTGTGAGTTTCTGACACAAAGATTATTCAGCACTGAGCCCGGTGCAACTTGTTTCCCAATAATATTGTTTTCCTTGACAGGGTTGTATCCATTAGTCAGGGGCCCCTTTGTCTTTTCCATAGTGATAAGTGAATAGTCCCAGACTAATGAACCTGTATTTGGGCAAAATGATGGGAGTCCCTGCTCTCTAGCTGCTTTCAGGGCTGTACGATGACCATAGGATGAGGCTTCTGAGTTTAACGCTTCGTTGGTTCGCCAATCACCCAGCTCGCTGTCGTCATCAGTCCAATCTTTATCCAAACCGGCATTCTCCTCGGATGACCCAGTATGCTCAGATGGAGAATAACATTTATCGCCACCTTATATGTCTCTAGTATCTCCGTTTAAATTTGACATAGCATTCTGAGAGGCTGCTTGGCCTGCCTCGCCTAACACAGTCTTATTTTACTATGGCAGCTCCGCAACCCTTTGGTCAGGGGGGGTTTCTTGAGCAACCATAGGCACCATTGAAACTACAGCTCCCAGAATTCAACTGTTCTGGGTCGAATGGTCTACAATGTTAGAGAGGGCTTTGAAATTATTATCAGTACTCTTACCCCCTACCTCCAGGTGCCCAGCCTCGCTTGTAGGGTCAAACCCCTGTACCACCCCATCTAGGGGGACCTTACTGCCATTTGATACTGTTGGCCCAAAGGAGACAGAGAAATAGCGTCATCCGCCTTACCAGTGGTAGAAGCTGCCAAGAGTTTTGGAGATGCAAGTGCAGGCTGACCATGTTTGTTCTCAATAGGTTGCTGCGGTGTCTTGTTCTTGTTAGCCTGTGGTTTAAACATAGTGGGGAGGGTCTGTCTGGATTTCACTGTCACTGGGACCACCATCTCCACAGGAGCCGGCTGGCCGCCCACTGTGTCTCCGCCAATTCCCGCTTCCGATACTTGCGCTGCTGAGGACTGTTCCACCACACCGGCTAACTTGGAAGAGCCGCCCCCCGGACTTTCGAAACACATCCTGCGGTGGCAGAAACCGGATTCTTCACCTGAGCTTTGGGAGGCATGACTAGGCACGAAGAACCAAACAGCTAAATCGCGGAGCCGCAGCCAGAGCAGCAAGCAGAGGAGCCCGTCCGCAGAGAGAGAATCCAGCTGGTGAGTCGATTCCGAGAAACCAGGGGCCCCCACAGAATAACGTTTGTTTTTTTAATTGAACTTATAGAATCTGTTTGCAAAAGTCCTGCCTAATTTCAATTTTCAAAAGCCATAGTACACCGTAGATCGGCGAGTCGACCGGGAACTGCCCTAAAAAACCAATAGGGGGATTTACTATAAATTTGCATAGCTATCCTCAAAAAGCTGGATCAGTGACTCTACGAATCCTGACTTTACCGTGCAACCTCCCACTATAGTGTGAAAAATTGTGTACATGAAGGTGCAGCCTAAATAGGCCCTGCATCGAAACGCGCGTTGGCGTGACCTACATGGATGGCCTCAGTGTAGTTCTTGTTTTACCATCTTGTTCACATTGTATTGCCTCCATGTTACAACTTTTGCTCTAGCGGCTATTAGATATTTGTTTCTGCAGGCTGCCATGTACCTCTATAACTGTCTATGTATGAGTGTATAAACATTGTATAGATTGAGGTTGTGAGTGAGAGTATTTTTAGTGGATGATTGTGGGAGTGTGTGGGACTTGAATAAATGTATGTCATCTAAAGCCTCCTATGGCACACTGTATATCAGACTCAAAATCAATTGGCGTTTTGTATGTTTTTTCTAAGCACCTATGTGGAATTCTCTATATAAACTTTAGCTTAACCAATGACAAATAAAATATATATTTTTCTATAAAAAAGGTGTATGGACTCTATGTGATGAAGTGTCAGCTCTGATATGTAACCTCTTGTCACCTATTGTTTGAGTGTAAGGATCCCTCTGAGGGACCTTGAAACCTACCCTGGCAGGGTTTCCTCTTTTTCTATTCAGCTGTTATTTCCCCTATTTCCTGCCAGTATCCTAAAGCCCCATTGGGGAACCCCCTTCTATTTCATAATACATTATAAAGAATTTCCTCTGAAGGCAGTATTAGCAATAATGGTCCAAAGCAAAAAATATATATAATAATGACCTCCCTCCACCCATCGGGCTAAGCAAACAATAATGACCCCGATTAGGCAATCCAGGCAGAAGTGATCCTCATCATCCAGTGTATGCAATAGACACCCAACCGCATTAGACATTACAACAGTAACAGTCGGTATAAGAATGAGCAATAGCGACATCATCTGTGTGTTTTTCATTGAGGATCCTGGATAGCCCTGCCTGTGGGCAATCCGCCTTCCCTGTCTTGGTCTGTACGGGCCTGCACAGTGTGGCGGCTGAGAGATATAGGTATACACACAGCCACTTCTCTCCTCTAAGGCTCTTCATTTCCCTGGCCCTGCACACCATCTGTACAATGCATTGTTGCAGGGCGCTTGGCCAACTGGTAGTCCAGCGATATGGATTGGGGCATGTGTAGGCTGTGGGGTTTTAGGTTTAAACCTATAATAACTGATAAAACCCACTGAAAGAAAAATAGCCCTCGTCGGTGAAAACATATAAACACTGAAAAAACACCTGCACAACCACAAACTAAATGCCATTCAAAGAAAGGAAAAAGAAAATGAAAAAGTAATTTTGTTCTTACTGAAGGGGTCAATAAAATGTAACTTTGTTATAGAAGCTAGCAGTAAGAAAGATTGCTTATTCTGCTTGAGTTTTGTTCTCTAGGGATGCCACTAAAATATTTTCTCTTCTTCCTTTTACTTTTTTCAGTTTTATTGGCTTTGGTCTAAAGATGCAGGGATTCGTTTCAGGTTTTAGGTCTAGTTTGATTATTTTATAAACTGTAGAGAATCAGGACATATCAAACTCATATTTGATATTTTGGCTGCATTTGATTCTTTCACTGATAGGTAAAATGGCTAGTTTCATAAAAATCTTTCCTAATATGTGTCATCACATTTACCCACAGAGAATGGGTAAAAACCCTTAATACATCAGACCATAGTTTCTAGTGGGTCAGTAATGATAGTAGGTGAATTGCCAACACCTCAGGCTTTAAACATTAAATACAAGGTATAGTGACCAGTATATATATCACCAAGCATCTGGGATAGTGGTGAAAACGTGACACCAGACGTTTGGAAAACATGGAACGCATTGTCAATTGTTATGCTCTGCAAAAAAGGTTCTTTCCAAGTTCAACAAAGATTGGAGTGATATTGTTTGTATTTGCAGTGATTCAGCTACGTATATAAAAAATTTGTGTGATGACCTGTCAAAATTGATACCGAGCTGAAGTGATTCCCTGTAGGAGATCCTTGCCACTTGTTGGATGGTATGCTGAAAGCATCTTTACAATCTTCAGAGTTAATGAGGGATGCTATTGACTTTTTAGTTCATTCTGGTGCACTGTTTTCTTATGCCCAGGAACTAAAATGCAAATATTTATCATTTTGTGCTTTATGTGGCATCAAAGAAAGAGTCATCCCAACTGTGTCCCTTAGCTGACGGTTATCAGCCCAAGGGGCTATGAATGCTGAGAGGACCTTTTCACAAAAGTTTACATGGGAAGGAAAGTGTGAGCGCACATGACCAAAGACTCACTGAAGAAGTATTGTAGGGTGTACTACAATAAGACTAATTTGCAAAAATCTCTTTGTACCTCATATACACTATACATACACTGTCTATATACCATGTTCTTTCAGTGCAGAAAGCAAGCAATGATAAAAGCAAAACGTTCCATAAACACCGGAAAAACACTTTTTCTGTTGTTTTTAGTGGCGTGAAAATGTGTAACCACTGATAACTGTTTTTTAAAATATTGAAAACACTGAAAAAAAAAACACCAGAATTGAACAAAAATAGAAACTGAAAACAGGACAGCCTAGGCATGTGATATGTAGGTAGGGGTGTACGAGTGTGATCTCCTCAGCCGTAAAGCAGCAATTAACATCTTAAAAATCTTTATTGACCTCTGCATTTGAGTACTGCTGTAATTCAGGTGGAAATGAAGGGACCGCCCCCACCATTTTGACTCTAAAAGAGCAGATGCTGCGGGAGATGTGCAGCGCTGCTCACTGTTAAGCTGTGTACAGAATAACCCAGCTGCCTCCCTGTTGATAAAGGGGCAGGGGGGCTCCTCTGTGACGGAAATGCCCATGCTCTTCAGCTGTCATGGGCTGTGCTGCAGAGATGAAGCCCACATCTCCATTTCTCCTAAGCAGTGATAGTCTCTCGCTTGAATGGGTCATAATGGCGCTGGACTTCTTGAGACATTGCTGTTACAACCCTACAGGGGGTGTCATACCGAGGGAACCCTTTACTGTATAGTAGTGTACTAACTGCCAAGGAGAAGTCTACATGTGCACAATTTGTATTGTGGCTAACCGGAAATTTATCAGGCAGTACTATATGCCGCCTTACACTGTACAGAGACGATAATATTGTGCTACATTGACTGGCATGGTGCTGGGATGCACTTCGCCTATCAGCGGTATACATACGGGTACCCTATGGCACATGCATTTAGAGGCCTACTCCATATCACAGAATAATACCTAGATGTGTCACATCACAATATTACCACAAACACCAAATATTGTCGATACTAGGGTTCCTTCCTCACAATATCTTAGCTGAGAAGCTCCATTTTTGCAGACACTAATTAATCTAAGGGTGTCGTACCTACAATACGTGCTTCATCATGCCATACAAGTGATGCAGGTGGGGCACGAAAAAGCACACCAATCCTTTGTTGTGGTAAAGAAGCCCCAGCAAGTTCATTTTCTTGTACCCTTCTCTTTTCAGCCACATTCAGCTGCTGGTCCTATAGAGCGTGCACACTAGAGTGGTGGGGCTGTGTCATAGGGCCCACAACCAGTGGGGTCCCCTCACTGTCATGGTCAGTACGGTTTTTAGCAGGCATCATTATTTTGGAGGTGTGTGCATGTTTGTTTATTAGGAGAGGAAGTCATACTGAGGGATTCACACAGAGACAACTCTCTATATGCCGAAGGACGATGTCTGGCAAAAAATCACCTTAGATAAACCACTGTGCAGCTTGGTGCTAAAATCTATGCATATTTTTAGATCTGGCGTTAGCCAAGACCTTTTGATTTTTCTAAAATAACATATGTGATATACCTATAGGTATAGGGACTTTCAGACAGCCCTCTTCATCCATCGGGCTATTTTGTGACATTTGCATTTTTCTTATACCCACTACAGCACAGTTTAGCGCACTTAACCCATTGGCTGACTTCACTGAGAGTGACGACATTCCTCCCTTTCACAAGGAGCACATCCACACGCAGTCCATTTCCTTTCAGTGCCAGGGGCTAGTATGGCAATGTGTGCTTTCTGAGGCCAGAAAAATCTTTTTGCTTTTAGCCAATGTTTTTTTTTTAATTGACATGGGCCCAGCAGTGTCCCCCCCACAATAAAGTTTTGCGAACACAAAACAAGTATCGAGAAAGCCAAAAACCTGGCAGATAACGCCAGATCTATGTGCTTTGCCAATGCGTGCTTTAGATATGCATTCAGAGCATTTATTTAAAACTTCCGTTCAACGAGGCTGATAAGTAAACGATTGATAAGGCTCAAGTACTTTTATTGTATCGAATGTCTCACCTACAATTAGCCTCAGTTTCTATTCAAAATGGGTTCTTGTGTGCCGGCCCCAGTAATAGCATGGTGAACATGGCTCCCATGAGTATTACTACAACATTAAGAATAGGGTGCAAACAATATTAGGGCTTTGTGAAAGTCTTGTTTAAAAGCATTTCGTTAGTGGTTACTAGTAGATTTTTGCTAGTGACAACCAGTTATAGAATTTCCATGATCTGAGCAGCAAAGTAGAACATCCAAATAAATACGGCGTAAAATGTCAGTTTCGGTCATAACAGCCCTTTGTGCCGTATTTCTCTCTGGAGAAACACTTTCAACCAGTCTTCTTAGGCTGCAAAGAAAAGGCTGCAAAGGATGCAAGAGACATTTCTCGAGAACAAATAATGGTGTGTACCATCACTACTACGAGTAATTTCGAAAAGTAATTTTAATGCTGCAGAGAGGGAAAAAAATTACAGTAATCTGATTTCCACTCACTTGGGCCCCGATGTATGCATTCGAAATGGGCAATTAATTTGGTGGCGGGCACAACGAGGAAGAAATAAACATGGCATCATTGTAGTTCAGCAACCCTGATAACCTGTACCACCAATGGCATCCTCCTAAAATGAACGTTAAACCCCAGCATTTAATTTCTTTTTTTCCAGATTAACATTTACATTGTTGAATAGAATCTGAAATTAAACACTAGTATCCATCCCAGTTGCTGTCTTTGTTATTCTGTTCACAATGCAGAGGAAGTAATACCAGAAAATAACCGGAATGTGTTTCCCAGAAATAATGCAACGCATTGCTCCAACAAAGACACACTCTTGCCTGTCGTTCTGGGAAAATACGATAGCAAGTTGCAGATAGGAAATTATGTTTCAAACGCTTCACCAGTTTTCTCATTTTGACCTCACTGAAATAACACTCCGCAGCCCGGGTCTGTTCATCACTCTGACCTCGTCTCCGTGATTACAGCGCGGCTCCGGCAGCTGACAGCAATGCCCGGCAATCTGCAGGCGCGAGACGAGTTCAAACCCGCAGACTCTCTGCTAATGGATGACGAGGCCGACGCACGAGACTGAACTGTGGAAGGGCGAAGCACGTGCGACCTGTGATTGGTGCTTGACAGGGAGCCGTTACAGGTCACGTGACAACCTATGTGGCGCTTTTGTACAGTTCTAGCGTTCTTTATTAGTGAGAACCAGGGCTTAATTTGAGCAGGTGCTTTCAGGTGCTCAGCACCGGCACTTCTTTCACAGGGCCGATTTCTGGTCCTGCAGGTGGTGGTCTCAATATAAATTGCCCAACTTAAAATAAAAAGAACCACATACCTTGCATGGTGATGGGCTGGTATGTTTTCATAGGCAGGCATACATCTGTTCAGGCAGGCATAATTGTGTATCATCACTTTAGTGATGATGTTGTCACGCCTGTCATGAATCCAAGAAGTCATCATTAACGAATGGTTTGCATTCTATTCCCCAAGTCTGTTGCACCCTGCCACTGCAGAGCCTAAGCCTCCCATTGGATAATTGTAGTGGGGGCCTGCAGCCCTGCATTGCTACTATCCTCAACGTGCTTGATGTGGCTGTGGCACACCGCAACTTTTCTGCGCTATGGAGTCACCTGCAGTTTCCGTGCGCTGCCTCCAAGCATGAGAAGGAACCAGTGGCATAGTAGTAATTTAGCCATCAGTCCTGATGCAAGAAAATTATTCCAGACAGTAAAACAAAGCCATAATTTGGGTGCATTATGTCCCTAACATCCTAGAGCCCTGGTACAACGGCACCTGCTGCACTATTGTTAACTACACCTGCTGATAGAGGACCCATGGGCCTCACAACCATGGTGTCCACTGCTGCTAAGGTCATGGGTGTGTGCCTCCTCCCCTGAGTTTATAGCCAAGGCTGCGAGGACTAGGGAATGGAGGGCCTCTTCCAGGCCTCACAGCTCTGGAACATGGCTGTGAAGCCCATAAAACAAGGGAAGAGCCACAGCCATGGTGCAAAGTAAAAGTAAGTGTCCCTTCACCCTCGTCCACTGGCTTCCCAGTATAGTAAAGCCATAATTTGGAAAGATTTTGACTTTTTCTATCCCTGCGCATGGTGCCACAGCACCTGCTGCACTACCGATTGCTATACCCCTCACATAGACCCATACACAGGGCCAGGGTAAAATGCTGTGAGACAAAAACAATTGGGCCCACAGGTGGGTTCCCACACAAGCCACCCCCCTCTCCTGGGCAAATCAGTCATGATGTAGCATTGAAAGAATTAGGAGAGGGAGCTCACTACCTATGGGTCTGATACCACTGAACCATGGCAGCAAGGCCCAGGGAAGAGGGGCCCTCTGCAAGGTCTTTCATTGCTCCACAATGGCTACGAGATGTAGGGTAGGGGCCTCCAATCCCTTAGGCCTCGCAACCACAGTCTAGTGATGCAAGATCAAGGGGAGGAGATCCAGAATAGGGAAGTCCTCTTCCATGTGCCTTGCAGCAATAGTGTAGCACTGTAAGCCCAGGAAATGGGCGTTCCCTCCTCTGAACTACTCCACTATGATCCAGAGCCGCAGAGCGCAGGGAAGGTTGGTCCCAACCCCTTGGCTTAAGAGCTGGGTCTAGTGCTGCAAGTCCCATTGGATGTGGCCTACTGCCCTGGGTATAACGTCCATGGTCTGGTGCTTCAAGGCCCAGAAGAGGAGGATCCCCTTCCCTAGGACCCGCAGCCTTGGTCTCCAGACATTGCTGTGAAGGCCAAGTAGGGTGACCGATTTTCCATTATCACTTCACAGTACAATAGAGGGTGTCCAGTCACATGGTATAGTCAAGTAAATGCAATACAGTGGTAAGTATATCGTCTTTCCCCAAGTTGGAGTGCAATGCAGTCCTGGTTCTACTAATGTAACCAACTGTTTGATCCTCTGCAAATAATTCTTTCCCTGTGCCTCATCCACTGATGTGACAATATGGCAGCCTTTGAAACAGGCTTCATGTATGAAATGGATATTAAGAGCGTACACCCTGGACAGGTCCTGAGCATGGTTAGAGTAGGGTAGTAATCGGAGCTTGAGGTCAGAGGTGCCGACTTTGGAACTGAGGAATCAGACTTGAGTCTGGTCTTGGCTGAACATTTTGTGATCCTGGGCAAATCACTTAATCTCTCCCTATCTAAATAAGGAATATGTCCTTATGAAATGTAATTAGTGCTCATGTAAAGCACTCCAGTACCTTTGAGTTGAGTTTGATCTATATAAAACTTCAGGAAAACATGGGCTTAATTTACTTGTTCAAGGCTATTTGCATCTAAATAACGGAAGGTGCTCCTGACCCCACACGGAGCATGATCCCCTCCTGTGCTGCAACACCTTCATTTCTGCCACTGACAAGAAACTCTTTCACAGTTCATCTGCGGCTGAAAGAGAGAGAGTTGCTTGTCATTTACATGGTTAAAACTGCCAGGCGCCAAAATGCGTGATAATGGGCATCACGTTTTGCCTTTCAGTAGAAAGTGATCTGGATCTGCATTCACATGCCAAACTCACCAATTGCAGATGGGCCTCACAGCTACGTCTGGAGCTGCAAGGCCCAGGGGAGAAGGGGCCCCTCCCCAGGGTTTAGCAGCCACAGTGGAAGTGGGCCTCTTCCCCAATTCCTCGCAGCGCTACACATACCTGCAAGGCCCTGGCCTGGGGAGAGACATCCCTTCCCTGGGCCTCGCAGTGCTGCACCATAGGTGCGAGGCTTAAGACGGAGAAACACTTTTGCGAGGCCCCATGTTGGTGGGCTGAGCTCGGGGCCCTGGGCAGCTGCCCGTGCTGCCCATGCCTAGCGCCGGTCCTGCCCCCATCCCTTTTCTGGTGGGATACCCCAGACTCCTCTTTCAGTCAATAGTTCCAAAAGGATTTAACCCCCCCCCACCACCCCCAAGCTCCTTTTTCCACGTTTTCCTATGCACTTCCTGTTTAGTAACCTCATACTTCTTCTTAAAATGTTCTCTACCCTGCTTACCTCTACCATTGTCTCTCACAGTTTTATGTCCGGATAACATGGACGAAAATATTATACATCATGCCCTAAATATTGTTTACCGAAATATCATCCCATTTGGTGTAGAATTTCTATTAGTATCTCCAGTGAGACCATATATTGGAACCAATTTAGAGGGCACAATATTCTTGTCTGCCAATATTTTGGCTGCATTGTTATGATGCCACACCAAATTAATTATCTCTGTTTTCATCTTCAATATGAGAACAATGCATCCGAACTGACATTCTTTATGGGGTACACAATTTGTTATCTTTGAAAACAGGTTTTTTTTGGTGAAAATTAATATTATTTGTTTGAACTGTGTTTTTTTCAATTATTGTGGAATAAACTGTATTTCTATTACATTATTTTTCCAGTAAATTGGTGTGTGATATTTTTGGGTTCTCAGAAAGGTGTTTCTCTAGTTTTGTTTTTATTTTACTGACATGATGACATTCTAGTTACTAGTTTATGACTTTTTCGGTTTATGAATTGTTTCCTGTTTGCTTTTATGACAGCTTAATGCTATTAAATAATTATGATTGCACATTACTTTGTTTTATTCTGCTGTCATTATAACATGTTGTTGGATTTACAGCTGTTTTTGATTCACCTGGTAAAGACATGTGTGTACTTAGTCTTTTGTACAGATGCACAGGAAATACTGGCCCTTGTCAAAAGTATCCACCATGCATTGTTTTGCTCTTTATGCCTTTTAAATTCACCACTTACCCTACAAACTTCCTCCTCCGACTCCTTTTCATAAACCTTTTCTTTCATGGTGCAACTTAAGCCTGCTGAGTCTAGGCCTGATTACAAGTGCCGAGGTCATAAGACCGCCCCACTCGCGGTGGCGGTGGTCTGTCCACCATATTACGACTACATGTAGTCATCGCGGCAGAGGTCTACCGACTCTGCCAGGGAACAGCCATACCGTGGCGGTGGCGCAGCAGCGGCTCAATGCAATATCCTGAGTGGGACTGGTGCAGTCCGCTCAGCATATTATGAGTTCCGCCACCACCAGCCATTTCATGGCGGGAGCCCCGTCATGAAAAGGCTGCTAGTGGAGGAATAAAGGAGGCCCTGCAGGGCCCCCATTACTCCCCTGCAATGGGGATGCATTCAGGGGACATCACCGTCCATGGTGTGCAGGAACATTTTTGCTGTTCCCATTGTGGTGCCCTTTTTCAGGGCACCGCCGAGGGAACTGCAAAAGGATCATCCGCCTGTACAAGAAAAACTCGTAATAAGGCGGCCGGTCCTTGCACAGCTTTGACAGTGCTATGTCAGCGGAGATCTGGTGTATCACCGCCAAAGTCGTAATAAGGCCCTCAGTCTTTTCAACAGAGGAGCTCTATTCCCACCTTCCATATTCTTGCAGCCAAAGCGCAAGAGGTTGATTCATTATGGTATTTTCTTTCTAGAACACAGTCGGACAACTATTACCAAAAAATCGGTATTAGGTTGTTCATGTTCAGGCATATGCACCTCTTTGGTCTCTGTCTGCACCCGTGAGAAATTGGGTTGTCGGTTGACTGGGTGTGAGTTCTGGCCAAAAGTCACACTCTCTAGCAGGGTGAACCACAACAAGTCATTAAATTAACCCATGCTTAACCTTGGTTAGCTTGGCACAAAAAGCAGCCAGGCTCAACTTAGAGGCAATGTGTAAAGTATTCATGCAGCACACAATCAGTAAGTCAAAACACAGCACAATAAAAATCCCACACCAATTTAGAATAATAGAGTACATTTTGATAAACAATTTGACACTGAAACAACAAAAATCCAATCAGTAGAACTGGACTTATGAATTTTTCAAGTTTATAGTAAAAACTAGCACCTAAACATCAAAGCGCCAATTGTGGACATTTATTCGTGCAAGACCGGGTCAAAGTTGAAAAATATGGCCGACCGTGATGGAGCAAGGCTCAGGTACAAGATGTGGATTGGGCTGGTTGACACTTATCCTGGGACTTATAAGAAGTTTCATGAAAAATGTACTGAGAAGGTAAAGTTCAGTGGGGCAAGGCTGCAGGAGATGTCCGAGGCAGGACCATCATCATTTGGGAGCTGCTGGACGAAGTCAGGTGAAGATTTCTATGTCGCACGTAGCCACTTTTTTCGAAGTCAAAAATCTCCTGCAGGACAAGGCAGGAGGCTGTGGCCGCAGACAGGTCCAGGAAGTCAGATACCCCTTTGGCGAAGGATCACTTAATAGGATTTGCTGCTGCATAGAAGAACGTAGCACAGTAGTTGCGAAGTCAAGCCGACCAGCGATGCATCTTGGGCCGATCGACGAACAGGTTGGCCCCAGTTCTCCCTCATTTCTCAGAACAGTTTTTAGCCAACATTTTTTAAAGTCCCACGGTTTGGTTTTTGGCTATCTGGGTAACTTAAGCACCACAACCAAGGGTCCAGGACTGGTGGTACACCGCTTGGGGGTTCAGGACACACTCAGGCTTCAAGACTGTGGGAGCCTTTTATGTCCCTGTAGCGCTGAACAGGATGCCAGCAAACTAGCCCTTGGAGTCACTCTGGAAGTCCTGGGTTCAGGTGAAGATGCAGGGCTCAAAAAGAAGGGTTGGCTTCTCAGGGTTCAATACAGGCTCTAGGCATCACATTAGCCTGCCAGGTGCAGCAAAGCAATCTTTGATGAGTACACAGCAGGCCAGAGCAGCAGGTTGGGAGTCCTTCCTTGGGTCCAGAAAGTAAGGTTTCTCTTTGAAGTGCTTTGAAGTTCCTGCCTCCACTGCCCTGGCTCCAAGCCGGCTGCCGAGACAATGTGAAGGTGACAAGCCCTTTGTGTAAATGAAGAGCATAGCCTATTCAGATGCAAGTGGGGCTGTGCCCAGCTACATTCCCAATCCTGCCAACAGAGGGCCTAATCCCTCTATTGTCTGACTGTCTGATGGGGATTCAAAAGGTCTGTCAGTTACACCCGGTCATTAGACCCAGGGGAGGCTGCAGGAACCAAATGGCTAAGAGCAGAAAAATGGCAACTTTATAAAAGTAAAAGACACACAGATGATGGACGGAATGCAGAGCAAATCAAACATTCACCCCCAGACAATACATCTAGGTTAAATCCATCATTCTTTTGCTCACCATGTCACCCCAATTTATACCCAGCCATATGCAACTCAGTCTTGACCCTGTGCCTCATGGGAACAGTCCAGACAGAACTGCCAAGCCAGGTCCTCCCTGGACCGGAAACAAGCATCCTTGGACAGGTTTTGGGGCATCCCCCCTCATCAGCCAGGCTAGCTTGAATCCAGTGGCACAGTGCAACCCCAAAACCGGTTCTAGGTTGCTTGTTTCTAGTCCAGGGAGGACCTGGCCTGGCAGTTCGGGCTGGACTGTTCCCATTGGGTGCAGGGTCAAGACTGATTTGCATATGGCTGGGTTCAAACTGGAAAGACATGGGGAGCAAAAAAAATATGGATTTTGGCCCAGATATCTGTACTGGTGTGAATGTATGACATTGTTCTGCATTCTGTCCATCAATTTTTTTTTTTGCATTCAACTTTATGAAAGTGGCATTTTCAAATGTTTAACATAAAATCTATACCATTAGAGATAATTTTTAATTTCAGTTTCATAGATACCAAACATGCAATGCTTATCAGTTACCAATGAAAAGTTGGCACTTATTTATAATAAGGACACCCAATGTTATCGAATGGGAGAGATAGGGCTCGCAGTAGTGATAAATAAATGTAAGAGTTTTTCACTACCAGGATATGTAAAACTTAAAAGATGCTGCTCTCATGCTGTTAAGCAGCACGAGTGAAGCATCTGGATTGCTGGAATGGGTTGCCTCAGCGCTCCAAAAGGCACTGGAGGCCGGTACCTGTTTCCCAACGCAGCTGTCTAAGACAGCTGGATTGGAGAGGTTTGAATTGCACATGTCATGCTGGCCGTAGTGAGATTGTTGGCCAACCTACATGCGCACTTCAAACCGAAGGGGCCACTCCTCATTGCTGCTAAACAGCAGCAATAACACAATGGCCCCATCTCCATACTCCATTCTGCAGAGAGGAAAACATAAAATGGTAATAAAATCATTTAGTAACATTTTATTTTTCATTCTTTCTGCAGCAGTGTGAAGGGCGACAAGCCTCACTCCTATGGAGGAACCGGTGCTGACTACTGACAAATCGTATTGTCAGTTTAAAACTGCATTCTGGTTGCAATGATAGCCTGGGACATGTTTTAAGGGGATACGTAAGTGGGTAGCACAATATGTGCTGCAGACCCACTCGTAGCCTTTAATTAACACGTTTTGGGTTTAGGGTATACCATTCTACAAGGGGCTTATAAGTAAACTAAATATGCCAATCAGCTGTGAGCCAATTTAACAATCTAAGGGGAGTGAGCACAATCACTTTAGCACTGGTTAGCAGTGGTAAAGTGCACAGAGTCCTAAAGCCAACAAAAACGAATTTCAGTCCCAAGAAAATGGAAGGAAGCATGCAAAACGTTTGTGGGAAGACCACCCTAAGGCTGACTGGTCTTACAGTACTCTATAAAATATATGTTTTCCAGCAATATCAGGGCTTTGTATTGATGTGAACTCAACATCAATATCTCCTTGCAGTCTGAGGATATAATGAAAAAGGTGGAGATATGTACATTTTCTGCATTTGCTCACTTTTGTTTTTGCATTTCTCAAAAGAAGAAACATAAATCCCTAAACACTAACCAAGGAATTGATGCCCTGAATGCCTTGAGCAAGCAGGACCAAAATACGCGTGGGTTTTAGCGAATGTAGTCTGTAGGATATTGCAGTATAATCACTGTTTATAGAGCTTGTTCATTTGATGACTCACATCAAACTCAGGACCGTATGGTAAGTCTGAAAAGTATATATGTTCTATTTATTTATGATCGAGGATTCTCCTAGTGCAAGCCAGACCTCCCTTGCCCTAACTGGCCAGCAAGTAGAATACTATGAACATGACCTTTGTCAGACTTTTAGCAGTTTATTTTCCAAAATATGGTAATTTCCTCCAGTTTTCCTCATGAAGGAACATATCTATGCTAAGGTTTGATCCTCCATCTTTGTTGCTCTAGGTCTCTTGAGTATGGGGGTACCAGACATGCAGGGGTTTTCTATGGGTTCAGAGCTCACATAGCTAATAAACCGGGTGTAGTGCATTAATAGAAATTTGAAAAGCAGCTTAAAGCTAAATTTCCAGCTTAAGATAACTGTATTTTTGTTACAGATATTACCCCGGGACAATATAGAAAAATATCACAAGCATACATTTTAAACATTCACACAGCCTATGGTTTCTGTCACTGGGTAGCAGACCTCTCTTATTCTGATTGGGTGTGAGAGAAGGATGGCGTTTGGGCATGGGGGACCAGACATGTATTAGTTTTCGATTTGTTGAGAGAGCAGGTTAAACTAGAAGTAGTGCATTTTGAAAATTTGGAAAGTAGTTGCAAACAAAGTTTCCACTTTAAAGTAACTGTCTTTTAGAGACATATATAATCTCTGGGCTACATAGAAACATGCTATAACCTTATATTGTTTCCATTTACACGTCTATCTGTTGGTACCAGACCATCCTCACCCTGATGGGCTCATCGGGACAACGGTTTTATATTTTACTCTAAAAAATGGGGTTATTTCCTTCAGTCTTCCTCAAATTGGAAGAGTTTCCTCCCAAGGTTGACCCAAATCTATGTTCCCGTAGGTCTTGTGAGTATGGGGTTATCAAACAATGAGTGGGTTTTCCTTGTGTTTCAGCAGGAATCCACACAGTAGGCAACAGGATACGCTTTTGAGGGACGAGATTACAAGGGGAATATCTGAAACATACGGTGTAGGGTCTGCCAGCGCCTCAGGAAACCTATGAGCCCTAGACATTTCTAAAGACCAGATACATAGGGTAATCCATAGTGTTGTGGCTTGCATGAATCCCAACATATTTAATTACCTAAAATCCCCGGTAAATGTCAAAGTTTGGATAAAAATCATAATTTGTTTTATTTTCTGTGGCAGACCTTTAAACACATGACAATCACTACCATTCAATGTTTCCATACTTTCATCAATTAACCCGTTAACCGCGGCCGTTTTTTCTCGGCAGTGCGGGCGTTTTAAAAAAACAGGCGGGGCTGCGTCGGCCATTGAACGTGCGCAGCACCAGCCAGGTAGTGCTCCGAACGTTCAACGGCTGACGGCAGCACTTAATGGGTTAAAAGAGTATACACACACACACGTGTGGGTGGGCCGATTGCACAGGACAGGAATAGGCCAAAACTGTGCACATATGAAGACCACATTGACTCTATATTGACTTCACATGGCAACATATTTGGGCTGTTTCAGTCAGTTTTGATAGGCCTAGTCACATATACAAAGCATTGTTTTCATTGGTAGAAGTGTGTGAACACTGGGTGGTGAGAGTCTTGTTGTTCCCCACAAATTTCAAAACCTCTTTTCACAGATACGCGAGAACATTCCTTTTTTTAACCAATGTTTGACTTGTGCAGGGCATTCTGGGTATGCAAAGGTAAACGATCCTTGCAAGTCATAACACCCAGGAGTCTTCCTCGTGTGTAGTTTTCGAATATTCCTGGACTTGGTAGGCTGCATTTGTGCCATTTGACCCCAGGCCCAGATATGAGTTTCTGTGCCCCAGAAAGGAGATGGATTTTGTTCTGGGCTCTTAGCTGGGGCACAACCATGCGTGTGCACGTCTCCACCCCAGTCAGAAGCCGGACACTGATTTTTCTTAGGTTAAAAAACAATTCAATCATTAGCAACATCAGAAAACCAGCTTTTATTCTTATATTTCTGACCTAGAGGCAAATAACAATAGATCTCCAGCAAAGTGCCCCATCAAGAGGCCTGTTGGGCATTGCAACACCGGCCCAACGAGGAGCACAGTCTGATTATGAAGCAAGCCACCATTGATGGGTGAGTGCTTGTGCTCTAAACTGGAGCTACCTGTGATGACCAGGGTGGGATCAGGACCATATTATAGGCTGTTTTCCCTCTCAGTCCCCCAATATTTTGTAGATAAGAAAATATCCAAACAGCAGCCAAGCTCTTCCCTGGGCCAGGCATGTGTGTATCTGCACCCCAGTGAGGAGCCCGGTACTTTTTGTATTTTTCTGAAGATAACAAAAATTCCAAACAGCCTCTGAGCTCCACACGTGGGCACAGACCTCTGTGTATATATGACTGTGCTGCAATAAGGAGCTGAGCACTAGTTGCATTTGTTCATAGCATAAGAAAAAATCCAAACCAGACCCCCGGCTTATTGTTGGGACACAGACACACAGCTCCTTCCTTTACCAATTTTTCTCCTAGATAGAAGGGGCCTCATTTATAAGGCCGTGCGTCACTTTTACGCCGCTGGTGCGTCACTTTTTGTGACACACCAGCAGCATAACAAATGTGCCTTGTTGCACCATATTTACAAAGTGACGCATCTATGTAGATGCGTCACTTTATAAACCCCTGCGCTACATTATACCTACGCCAGGTATAATGTATGCGGGGGGGGGGCGTTCTGACGCAAGACAGGGTCATAGAAGTGACGCATGTGAAAGGACACATTACTGGAGTTGCGTCACTTTTGTGACACACTCCAACAATGCGTCACTTTTGCGCCATACAGATACGTCAGAAATACTGATGTATCTGTAACTCCTTGCGCCATGATGCATCATACAGTAAATATGAAGCGGTACAAAAGGGGGTGGTGATTGACGGAGCATCTGAACCAATCAAACACTCAAACCCAGTCAAAAGATCTGGGTTTGATCCATCACCGTTCTTTAGCCCACTCTGCCACCCCAGTTCAGACATGGCTATATGCAAATCAGTCTGACCCTGTGCCTCATGGGAACAGTCCAGCCCGAACTGCCAAGCCATGCCTTCAAACACTCACACCCAGTCAAACCCAGATCTTTTGACTGGGTGTGAGTGTTTGATTGGTTCAGATGCTCCGTCCATCACCACCCCCTTTTGTACCGCTTTGGCCGCCATAAGTGTGGCAGGGTATGCTCAGACGTGAGTCCCTTGCTCACTTTGCCACTGGATTCAAGCAAGCCGGGCTGAAGACGGCTGGAATGCCAGAAACCGGTCCTCGGAAGCTTGTTTCCAGTCCAGGGAAGGCATGGCTTGGCAGTTCGGGCTGGACTGTTCCCATGAGGCACAGGGTCAGACTGATTTGCATATAGCCATGTCTGAACTGGGGTGGCAGAGTGGGCTAAAGAACGGTGATTGATCAAACCCAGATCTTTTGACTGGGTGTGAGTGTTTGATTGGTTCAGATGCTCCGTCCATCACCACCCCCTTTTGTACCGCTTTGGCCGCCATAAGTGTGGCAGGGTATGCTCAGACGTGAGTCCCTTGCTCACTTTGCCACTGGATTCAAGCAAGCCGGGATGAAGACGGCTGGAATGCCCGAAACCGGTCCTCGGAAGCTTGTTTCCAGTCCAGGGAAGGCATGGCTTGGCAGTTCGGGCTGGACTGTTCCCATGAGGCACAGGGTCAGACTGATTTGCATATAGCCATGTCTGAACTGGGGTGGCAGAGTGGGCTAAAGAACAGTGATGGATCAAACCCAGATCTTTTGACTGGGTGTGAGTGTTTGATTGGTTCAGATGCTCCGTCCGTCACCACCCCCTTTTGTACCGTAAATATGAAGCATCATTGGTCTCGCAAGGAGGGCGCAGTGAAAAGTGACGCATCGCGGTTTTGACGCAGCAATGCGTCACTTTTCACAAATGAGACCCCAGCATTGGAAGACAAATAGCTGTCTGAAACTGAACCAGGAAGTAGTATAGGAAGGGGAGGGGACTAGGCACAATCCTAGTCTATTTGCCTCTAAATACCCACCTCCTTCTGTTGGTGAGGTGGGAGAAAGAGTAAGAGTAGCATGATTGCTACTCCTGGCCTCTCTCCCCGGGCCCCATCCCGCCAACAGAAAAAGTGTCTTGAACTGGTGGGCATAGATGAATAATAGGTGGTCTTAGTCCCTCCTGTACCTTCACTCACTTGTTCGATCCTTGAACGGACCTGAGATTGGCTAAGGAATCCCTCCAAGGCCCATCCAATATGTGTGTGATATCACTAGTGATGTCACATGCATATTAAGGGGTAACCCAGAACCCAGCACTGGGCCGCACCATTAAGAATTTTTCCGGTGCCACGAAAGAATCCGGCACTGGCAAAATCTTTCTGCCCACCTGCAGGCAGTGAATTATGAGGTTTTTTTTCCATTTGAGGAAGGACTACTGCAAACATGAAGAAAATACCAGCCGTCGATGGCAGGGAAGTCCTTTGCCCCACAAACATAAAAAAAATATATACATCATGAGCACGTACTGTGGACATACTATCATGACCTATTTATACGGCAACAGAGCAACAAATGAGTTAAAGAAGCATTGGCAAAGTCAATAGCACAAACCTTGGCAAGTGGTGTGTTGTTTTTTTACTGCAATCATAAGCCGCAAAAGAAAATTAATAAAAAAGAAAACATGCTGTCGCCTAAAGCTTGCAGTACTTTTTTTTAAATAACCATTAAATATAACTGTAGTTGCATGGGGTGACCTAAAAGACGAATATGTGACGTTATTCCGCACACAAATACCCCGCATACCATAACTCTGCAAAAAAAATACCGCAAGTACTATTACTCCACAAATTAAGACAACGAAAACTTTTACAACGAATATGCCTTTACCACGCATGCCTTTACAACGAAAAGGCATGCATGTTAAAGGTATACTCGTTGTAAAAGTTGTAAAGGTAAGTAAGAGTACCCTACCCTACCCTCTAATGTAGTACCCCTGCACCACCCAACTTTGACACACAGTCCTTTTCCTACATTTACACTACCCAGCACGACCCCCCAACACTACCATAAAGCACTTTACTTCCCTACACAAATACTACAACACTACCTTAATACACTACCCCCAGCATGACCCTACACAAACACTACAACACTACCCTAAACCCTAAAACACTTCACCCAGCATGACCCTACACTACACAAACACTACAACACTACCCTAAACCTTAAAACACTACACCCCAGCATGACCCTACACTACACAAACACTACAACACTACCCTAAACCCTAAAACACTTCACCCAGCATGACCCTACACTACACAAACACTACACTACCCTAAACTCTAAAACACTACAACTGAATGACCCTACACTACACAAACACTACAACACTACCCTAAACCCTAAAACACTACCCCCAGCATGACCCTACACTACACAAACACTATAACACTACCCTAAACCCTGAAACACTACACCCCAGCATGACCCTACACTACACAAACACTACAACACTACCCTAAACCCTAATACACTACCCCCAGCATGACCCACCATTACACAAACACTACAACACTACCCTAAACCCTAATACACTACCCCCAGCATGACCCTACACTACACAAACATTACAACACTACCCTAAACTCTAAATAACTACCCCCAGCATGACCCTTCACTACACAAACACTACAACACTACCCAAAACCCTAATACACTACCCCCAGCATGACCCGACACTACACAAACACTACAACACAACCCTAAACCCTAATACACTACCCCCAGCATGACCCTACACTATACAAACATTACAATACTACCCTAAACCCTAAATAACTACCCCAAGCATGACCCTACACGACACAAACACTACAACACTACACAAAACCCTAATACACTACCCCCAGCATTACCCTACACTACACAAACACTACAACACTACCCAAAACTCTAATACACTGCCCCCAGCATGACCCTACACTACACAAACACTACAACACTACCCAAAACCCTAAAACACTACCCCCAGCATGACCCTACACAAACACTACAACACTACCCTAAACCCTATAACACTTCCCCCAGCACGACCCTACACTACACAACCACCACAACTCTACACTACACTAACACTACACTACACTACACAATCACTACCCCAGCACGACCCCCACCCCTAAAAAATTAACCCAAACCCCCTTACCTTTCTCGTCGTCGTGGTTCCACACACCTCCTGGTTCCATCTTCATGAAGTCTGGGTTTTTTTTCACAACGCATGTGCATTTAACGTACATGCCTTTACAACGTAATTCGTTGTAAAGGCATGCGTGGTAAATGCACATGCGTTGTGAAAAAATGCGGAGTGATGGTATGCGAGGTCAATGACCTTGCGGAGTAATGGTATGCGGACTGAAAGTCCGCGGAAAAAAAAATGCGGAGTAAAGGTTGATTAGCCTAAAAGACAGATGCATTTTGTACAAGTTTAGAAACCTTTTTTAGTTTTAATGCACATCAGAGACGAACTTGATTTTTTTTGGTGCAAATAAAAGATGCAATTGTCCTTGTATTACTGCAAAGTGAAGTAGTAGTTTAAACATGAAAGGAAGAATACAGCAATAAAAAATGATTAAAAAATTGAAAAAATCATGTCAATCGTAACAGTATAAGAAGAATACATTTCGCGGGAGACTGTTGGGGGGGGGGTGATTGAGAGGAGTAAGCAAAGGAGTCAAAGAGGGAATGAGCAAACAAGATCTGGTCACATAGGGAATGTATAGCATGTCAATCCTTACGGGAGTCATGGCGGTCAATGGTTTATTTGTTGGAAATTTGATAAAAATACTTCATTAAAAAAACAAGGAAAAAGCATTGACAAAATATTGGCCCTCCAGTGAAGTGCACTTCATTTTATGTGGACGTGTACATCAGTAAAATGCCATCCCCCACAGTGCAAGACAGACAGTGGTTGAAGTGGGCTTATCCTTTGCTCCATGCTGTATGATGTGATGGGTGGAAGCAAAATGTGCAGTTCAAAAGATCAATTGATAAAATGGACAGACTCCAAATCCCTCATTGCATGTATAGGAATGTATCTTTTAATTAATATTTTTAGATAACATGAACCTGGTGAGGGAACTCTAAAGCTGAATCTAGGCCAGACTTAAAAATCTGAGAACCACTGGCTTTGCATAATGCATGTGTAATTTATTTATGGGTGCTTTTCAAGAGGTTAATGTTCTGAGGTGATGACTAGACCTCCTTGTAGTCGTTCATTGTCTGTCGCCATATAACTTTGAATATGTGCAGTAACACCTACTACTGCACCAATGAGGATTGTTTTACTGTGTTACCAGGTGCATACTGTGCAAAGAAAATGACATCCCCTGGTAAATTTCGGAAGGCCAAACCTGCTGATATTATTGAGGGAAAATGCCTAGTCAATACTGGGATATGCGGATTTTGGTGCAGTAAAAAACTAAGGGGCATATTCACAAGGAGCTATCACTGGATTAATTGCACTTTATCACAGCCAAGGTCGTGATAAATTTACCTCCCCATTCGCAAGCTGGTGTAAACAGCCCACTGCACCAGTTTACCCACGATAGCTGCCGCAAAAAACATCGCCACAGAGGACCCCCGCACTGATCGCTAATGAGATGCAGTGTCGGCGTTCACATGCAAAAAGCTGTGACAACACGACACCTCAACATTCTCACCGACCAGCCAGATCGGCGATAAGAACACAAAACACGTGATAAGGCATGTAAGCAGCAGGAAATTAACACCTGCTCTGACCTGGTGTAAAGTCGGACGGCAGCCTGTACCACAAAAGGGAGCCCAGCCCTGGGGGTCCTTGGAAGGGCAGCAGATGCCATGGAGCCACTCATCATTTAGCCCGGACACCCATGAGGGCCACAACACCCACCGCTACCACCCCAGGACCCCAACCCCCACCCGTAACAGCCAGCCCCCGGACCACCACAGAGGCAGCGCAGACAAAGACAGCGGCCCCCCATGAAATGCACCTGCCTCACAGACCCAACATTTGACAATGTCGCTGTCCACTACAGGCTGAAAGGTACAACCATCCTACGCATCCTGACCATTATCGCCTAACAGGCCTACGCCACCAACACAGCGGACAACCAACATCCAACCCCACACCAAGCTGATGGCTGTGTTGCACCTGTTGGCCCCTGGCACACCCCAACCAACACCCGCCAGAGTTGGAGGACTCTCACAGCCAGCCACACCCAAGTCCCCCACACCTGACCTGGACATCACCATCCCCCTGGCATCCCAGTCCCTATACGTCCAACACAATGCGGAGGATCTGCTGAAGACCAAGCAAGGACCATATGCCATAGCCGGATGCACGCACACAATCCACAACATACATGTCCTACCTGTGCCCCCTGGTGACACAGCACACAATCACTGCAACAGGAAGCACACATCACACATCAATGTGCAGGCAACATCAGAACACCGTGGGACCTTCACCAATGTCGCCTCCAAATACACAGCCAGTGTGCATGATTCCTCCATCCTCCGACAGTCCATCTTCAACCTGCGTTCCCAGGATGGCCCAAGAGAAATGCACACCCCACTCACCTCAACTCCACAACCAAGCAATTCACAACTCTGGCAATGCAAACGTCACAAAATCACAACCAACATGCACAACAACATGCCCACCCACCAGACATGACAGACAACTTACAATGGTAACCTGGGCAAGCCGTGAACATGAGCCAAAAACGGCATGGCACATCAGCCACACAATAGCCGAATGTGGGGAGAGGTGGCAACCAGGCATGTGTGAAGGAAACAGTAGAACCATGATTGGGAAAGTACACAATGCCGAGAGTGGCGGTGATGTGCTGGACAGACCACAGTATGCAGAACACACCCATATCCACGGCGACATACAGCTCTGGTGTATTCAGTGTAGTGGACAATGAACGCAACCATGTCACCCAAGCCAATGGGGGACTCCCGGAAATGTTGCCTGTTACACCCCCCCCCCCCCCCTTAAGCGTGAGCAGAGTGGGATGGCCCCGCGTACGCCAGGCCAGCGTAGGGGTGTGAATAAAAAGCAGGTAGACCTGGGCGTGGTTCTCTTCCAGAAAGCCCAACATCTCTGCCAGGGCAGCGGCTCCCACCCCGCCACGAGGCCAACGCTGTCCTTGTGAGCGGAGTTGCCTGCGATTCCTGTGCGCCGGCCGTACCCCGGCCCGCTGGACCATGAACCCGTCAGGCCCACTCCTGCGCAGCCAGGCACACTGATCACTTGCCGACACCGGCACGTGTCAAGGAGGGCGCACCATGTGCCTGTGTAAGCTCCAAGCCTGAGACCCGCGACCCTTCTAGCCTCTCAGACCATCGCTGGCCCCCGACACTGGGCCACATTACTCCTTTCTCTTAACATACTACACTGTCCTCTTTGGCCCAGTAGGTCCCATATGTGAAACTGTGTCCTGGGTCCTGAATGGCAGTGACCCCAAAATCGGGCCAGCGGCCACAGCACCTGACCCCCCGATCCATGAGCCATAGTTCCATATGGGCATCTTGCGACACGTGGTGCCACTAACCCTGTTCAACGCCAGTCGGTGACACGTGGTGCCACTAACCCTGTTCAATGACAGCCAACGGCACGTGGTGCCACTAACCCCGTTCAACACCAGCTGGCGACACATGGTGCCACTGCTGCTGTTCAACGCCAGCCGGCGGCACGTGGATGAGGGACCAGGACTACCCTGCGGACCAGTAGGTCTCACATCCAGCACCTAGTCGCGAAACATGAATGGCAGAGTTCACACCAGTGGTCGCACTGAGAGGAGGAAGAGGAAGATGCGGCTCAGTCCGAAAGCCAGGTCACAGCCATGGAGGTGACCGAATACATGGTGCCACTGAACCTGAACTACACAGGCTGGTGGGGCCACCAATCTATGCCGGTGACACTCGGTGAATGGCTCGTGCTGCCTCTGGCCTACACTGTGGTCAAGTACGTCAATGAGTCTTGATTTAGCGATGGCGGAGTTCATATCAGTGTACAGGCATCATCACAGACTGCATCCCCTCTCAGCACCAGTGACACTAAGTCTGTTCCCCAACATTCATGGACTCTCACTGGTCGTATATTGGTGGCGTCTGAGTCTATGGACTAGGGGCTTGTTTTCATCCTCATGTAGCTGATACCGTATTGGAGGTGAAAAAGAGGCTTGTGCTTTCCACCCCAATATTTGCTGCTTCCGGAAGTAAAATCAAACCTTCCACATCATGCCCTGGAGGACACCTTCCACTGTTCCCCGCAACCCTCCGCAACATACACCTCGGACATTGATGAGGACCAGCTCAGGTCGCATGGCCCATCTGACTGCACCGCACATCACCGTCCCGTAGCTGGGTGCCTGTGCCGGCCGCAGTGTATCCGGGGCCACTAACTCTGTGCTGGTCCGGTCCAAGACCCCTTCTTCTGAGATATTGGATGGCCCCTGAAGCATTAGCCTTGAGATCATCAATGCCATTTCTCTGTGGCCCTACACTGTACGCAGCCTTCGGGCCCAACTGCTTCCCACCAGGGCTCACACACCAAAGCGAGTCCTGACCGGCCCGGACGTCGCATCAATGCAGGAGGCACAGGCCACCACCGCAAGGGCCAACTCCAAACGCCATATGCCAGAGTTGAAATGGTGGTCTTACGGAGATGCTCAGACCTGTTGTGGATGCCATCATCGGCCTGATACCCTGCTCAGCCTCCAGGTGCGAGAGACTCAGTGCACCACAGGCCATTGTCCGTTGCTGATTGAGTTTTGTGCTGTGGAGAGGTTGCGCAGCTATGTCACCTCAAACAGTGTGGAGGCCCTGAGACATTGATGGGGAAGGTGATGCAGGTCTAACACACCTCACTGCATCTGCATCAGGAATATATTGAAGGGACAAAATCCTAGGCTTTTTCTTCACATGAGCCCGCTCATCTCTAGTGTCCCAACCCCAGTGCACTGCAACTCGCGGACACATCTGTTTGCATGTTGGCTGTCCTCTGTACTTTATCCGGCTCACTCCATGTTGCTCAGCAGTTGACTCTATCATGCATGTGTTTTCTCTTTCTGTTGCACTGGTGTCCAATGTTCAAGTGGTTGCCAGCACCAGACATTACGTGCGGACTGGCTTACACTCACCCCACACACATCCAGCACCGGCGTCACTGTACATGTGGCCATGCCAATTAAGGGGCCGGGCGCATATGCCCGTAGCCAGTTCAACATGATATATGCTTGTGTCCCGGTGGTCTTGTATGCATGAACGCCCTGGGCCCGCTGACATTACATTGTGCTGTGTACATCGGATGCAGACATGTCACCGCAGACAGCAGGTTGGAGCTTGGACATGTAGCTTTGTCGTCACCCACTCAGTTTGTTAGGGAAGTGGCCAGGGCCATTGTACGCAGAGCCAACATGGGTGTGTGACTGATTTTTGAGTGCCACTGTGCAAGGTTCTGTACTGTGAATGTGCATCTGCATGTGTCTCTATGGCAGTGTGGGTCTCCTTAGTCGGGTGTGGGTGGTCCCTGAAGGGTGATAGGCACCTATGTATGTGTCCTAGTTCGCATTCCATGGGTTCGGTCCCCACCCACACCTGTTGGGCCACCTCCTTTTGGCGTTCTGAAATATGGCATTGGGGTGCCATGTGTGGGTGGGTGAAGTGTCGTGAGCCAGCTGTGCTTGCGGGTGCTTCCTGCTGTGTGGTCTGTTGCAGGCTCGGTGTTCTCCTCTGAGTAGCTTGGCTGGCCGGGTCCTGGTGGGGGGTTGCGTGGGATATCCATGGGTTGTTGTAGGGCATCGGTGTCGACGGTGTGGTTGTCCTCTCCGGCATCACAGATGTGTTATAATCTGTGCTCTGCTGAAGGTATTGTGTGCCCCTCTGAAATGTGAAGGGGACATGGATGTTGACATTGTGTTGACATTTATGTTGAGCCATTGTGCTGGTTTGCATGCAGACTGTATGGCAATGTACATTGTGACTCTTTGGTAGGTGCTGGATTCTACTGCGGGACAGTGTACATTTGGACTACATGACAGATGTGAGGTCGTACGTGTACATTTCCATTTCAGTTTCCGGCTCTGTCAGATGTAGTGGGCATGTTTCTGTGCATGTGCGTAGCATGTTGTGCCCTATGTTCTGCAGTGTCAGCTATGCGCATTGTGCCACGTTGTCGTCAAGGTGGGTGTGCTGTTCTTGCTATGTGTGTGTGCTGCAGTATGCCAAGGGGATCTGGGACATGATCCTGGGTAATTGTGGGTGTGCAGTGTGGTGTACCTCGTTGTGCATGTGTGCCATTGTGCCCATCTCCCCCGTCCCCCAGTCCCTGTTCGTTGCACTCCCTGTTGATGTTGCGTCAGGTCCTCTCGAGCTGTGTCCGTACTCCCTACTCCTTGCACCGTCTCCACACTGATGACTGTGGCCTGGGTTTCCTCCAGCTCCTCCTGTGGCGCTGGACTGCCACCTCCTGTCTCCATTGCTGCCTTCCTGTTGGGAGTGGGTTTGTGCCTCGTTTAGGTTGTCACGTCATGCCGGCGCCTATTGACCTCCTTGATTGGCCTCCTCGGCACTCCGACTGCATTGCAGGTGGTCTGCTTGTGGGTCAGTTACCGGTAGTGTTCTGTCACCTCTGTGACGCTGGTCTTGTTTTCCTGCGGTCTGCACCCCATCTTCCTCTCCCTCTTCTCCTTGGATTCCCCAACCCCGTTGTTCCTTGCTGGTGGTCTGTGGGGGCTGTGGGGTTCGAATTGGACTCTGCGCTGGGTCAGGGTGCATTCATGTTGCTACGTGCTTTGGCTTGTTTCTGGTGTGTTGTTTCTGTGGTTTATATGGTTCATTGTCCCGCCAGACTCGTAGGATTTGCAGGCCTGCGGCTGTTTTTTGCTACTTTTTGCACTCATCGCATGTTTTTTAGCGTTCGCGTATCGCATTTTTCACGCAGACATTTGACGCGTTATGTGATGTCTATCGCATGCTACCGCCACGTTATGAATTCCACGTTGACACAGGGTTATTTTCCCACGATAGGCTGCGACGTTGAAAGTTGCGTTACGCTACTCTTGCGATAGTTATCACACATTCTTGTGAATATACCCCTAAGGCCCTTATTTGCAAGCCCCTTGCACCGATGGTATGTCACTTTTTATATGGGGAAAAAAGTGACGTATCGGCTGCTCAAGGGGCTTGTAAATAAGTCCCGACATTTGCTTCTTATGCCTCATTTCAGGAGCAAAACTTGTAATTGGCGAAATTACAAGACAGGAAAAATTCATTCGCATCTTTGTCGGATTTTATCTCGTATGATAATTACCGCACATAACACGGGGAGACTCGTACTGGAAAGAGGAAGGAAATGAGGAGGTAATGGCAAATGCAGAAATATGAACTTTCAGAGACTGATTGTTATTATTTAACCTCTGTGAATAGGACATTTACTAAACAAAAGTCTCCGAAGTACTTCCAATGTGATTTATACAGATTAAAACGTCATCAATGGGGGTACATTTCAATTTGTTTCTTAGTACAATTCCCTCCACGATATTTAATTTTCTCTATTCAGGGTTTTGGGAGATGGTACTGTTCTACTAAATCCCAGAACATTTTGAATAGATTTTTAAACGTGTGAAGGGGAGCTGTTAAAAAGGATACGGAATCTAAACTCATTAAGAGCCTGTCTCTTGCCATTGAAATCTTTCCTCTGTGACGAGTTTGTAGGAAAAGGCCCGGATGCCCCCCAGGTACAGGACTGCAGCAGGACAGGCCTGCATGTCGTCTTCAATTTCCACTGACTGTATCTGAAGGTGATGGTACAGGATATTCAGGTCACTGAGCGATGAAATCTTTCAGGACTTATACGAAAAGACACTGTATCCAAAGGCGTTCTTGCTTCAGTGCCCTGTGTGAGAGAGTGACAGGTGAGAGGAATGTTAGACATTTGTTCAAAAGGATTCATAAGTTCAACAGTGTCTTAGGAGCGTGTTTTTAAAAAGTAAATGCCAGAGCGCATTGTCCCCAAGGTACTGGAGGTGCTGAGGACCTATGCGAAAGTTTATGGTTTTAAAGTTAACCTTTAGAAACTGAAACACGTTTCACGAATTCGACCCCCATTTTATTAGCTATGAGTAAAATTAAATATTTGAATGTCTACATCACACCAAAGCAGGGCCAGTTCTAGGGGTTTTGGGGCCCTGGGCAGAAGGGCAATGTGTGAGGCACCTCTAATTTGCATAGACGTGACCCATTCAGGGCTGTCTGCATCTCAGTAGCATTTAGGCCAGGGGAGTGGCCCTACTAAGGTGGTGCACTTGCAAGGTGGCATTTTTCATTCTGTGGCCTGACTGTTTTGCATTGGTGCGAGGCCCCATGTTGGAGGGCTGACCTCAGGGCCCTGGGCAAAGGCCACGCTGCCCATGCCCAGCGCCAACCCTGCACCAAAGCACCGACAGCTCTACGAAGGAAAACAGCCGAAGGTTCTTGACACCATCACTGATGACTTTACGTAAATAGCGCAAACTTTTCGTATCCTGGCTAGGCAGAGGCAAAGTAGCGGTAATCTAGCAGAATGTGCTGCTCAGGCTGTTGTGTATAATCTAGGTGCTCCTGGTGAAATTTCCTGATAAGGACATAAAGATTCTACCAAACGACATAGACACGTTCATCTGAGAGCACCCTTAGCCAGATAAATAATCCTGGGCGACTCCTTCGCTGTGGCGGAGGAGCATCGGCCCCACTGAAAAATGAAATAATAAAACCAGTTTATTATAATTATATTTTTCTTGCTGAGCTAATTGCCAGTCTCAGGGTTGGGGGGGAGCCAACCTGAGGGGGTGTCACAGAGCTGCAGGGTGGTGGAGAGTTGTGCATTGTAAGTGGGTATGTTGGTTTGGCCGGCCATCTTAGAATGGCCAGATCGACTTGCACCCTTACATTTCTCCACCAGTTGTGTTGCACAGCCAAGTGGAGAAAATGCACAGACTCCCAGTGCCTAAATGAGCGTTAGTTCAGCCCGCTCAGGCTAATCATGGCACTGATTTCAGGCTGGTATTACCAGCAGGAGAGCAGTGCTGTGATTGGCACCTGGTAGACTGTGCTGTGTTCCCAGTGTCAGAAGAGGGGCAGTGAATCAGAAACCGCAGCGGCAGGTAAGTGCTTTTAGTTTATTCATTTTCACTCACCCCCGGCCTCCCTCGTATCTCCCACCCCGGCGTTCGCATTGCCCCACTGCTTTGAGGATAGAGTAGCCACTACTGAAAACCAATAAACGGTCAGAAGGAGATGGGTCTCCACATTTCATAAAATATTACCAGGTGGTCTGGCTCAGAATTCTCTTTGAGTGGTCTCTGTACAAGACTAGGAGGCACTGGGTGCACATGGATTCAGCAGTGGTGAGCCCCCCTCATAGGCCACACCATGGCTCCCCTAATATACTTGGCCCTAGCGTACTACTATTAGTAGATACTGAAGCTGTCACTACAGAGTTGTGACTCCATTGCAAAGAGCAGGGCATTGCCAATCTACCCTCCCCATTTACTCTACCTATGGGTAATTTAGAGTTCACATCAGGGCTTGAGAAAGATGGTCAGAAGGAGGGTGCAGAATGTTACATAAACTATTCCATGAGGTAAAGGGGGTGGAAATCAATCCTTTTACCAATGCAAGCTGGACTTCAAAATATACGAGATCGACCACATACGTTATTTACAAATATGACACTGGACCCACACCCGGGCAATAAAGAAGCAGCTACTAGGCTCAACGCGGGGTGCGAGAAGCCATTCACGTCCTACACCTGTCCCAAAGACCTTACCTCCAATATATATGCTATACTGACTGTCAGAGATGTCACCTGAGCTAAATTGGTCATATATTTTGAAATGGCATCATCTTCTGGTTACTCAGAACCTCTTGATCTAATGGTAAAAGCAGCGGGCAGATATCACTTCAATGTGCAAATGTGTACCTGGTAGAGATCTGACATAAAATAACGATTCTGTAGCATGTCTCCCCTAAGAAAATAAACAGATATATGGCACAACCAATGGCTTCTGCTGGAGGGGCTGTGGGCAAGAAGGAAACTGTTACATATGTGGTGGACCTGCCCGAGCATTAAGATTTCTGGGAAAAAAGTCCTTAGCCACATCGGGGGGAAGGGGGGGGGGGTGGACTACCCACTGCATCCTGAGCCAGCCGCCATCATGCTGGGTCACAGGCCTGTAGCATTCAGCTGCCTCCCTAATGTAGATGGGAGACTAATAACCCATATGGCCTTCTGAGCAAAGCAACTACTGGTACTGAGGTGGATGCGTCTTGTCCACACAACAATGTAGGAATGGGCCGGTAAACTTTGACCATGGCTCGCCAGGGAAAAACGAATGTGGAACATCAACCGAATGAGCCATAAATATGATAGCCAGTGGCATCCTCAGATGGACTATTTAATAGACAAATAATTGGGATATGCTTGCCCTCAAGCACTGAGATCTATCAGACTCACTACTATCTGGTGTTTTGAGGAAAGCTGAGCTAGGTCTTGTGGTTAGATGCAAATGGTTGAATATTTGGGTTTCACTTAGTTACTCACCTGGAGGATAGGGATCAGGAGTAATTATGTGTCCTTTTGAGCAAAGTACAATAGGGCGTTAAGTGGAAGTTGTTTACTCCTTGAATACATGCTTTGTGGTTTGGAAAATAAATACAATTTCATTGGAAAAAATAAAATGGCACCCTTGAACTGAAACTCCTAGCTCTAGAATGAAGAAGGTTAACCTTTGGCGCTGTCAAGTGGGCCTGCGCCAAGAATGCCCCAAACAGCCACACCTGTGTGTTTTTTAGCCAGCAGCATGCAGCATTTTGGAACTTGTAGTTTCACTTTAAATGTTGTAGGTTTGGGTCGAAAGACATTAGAATGCAAAGAACTGCTGACTAAAAAGCCATGTCGGACTGAAGGTGTTCACACATGGAGCTACTGGGAAGGTGGGGAGTCTCACCTCATTTTTGTAATTAAAGTTTGCTCTGCTATTTATTACAGAGCATGCTAACTGTTCAGTTCTCGCCATGCTGAAATTATGGATGGCAAACAGCTATCTCATTCCACCGCAACTCAACCCAACCCAAAAAAGACATTTATTAAAATTGAAAAAGCGTAATTGCATTTCCCTAATCCTCTCTGCTCTACATTGGCTTCGTAGTATTAAGACAAGAATAAACTTCAAATTGGAATGTCTCAGTTACAAGGCCCCACAGCTTAATACACTTTTTTACCTCTCTGACTCAATAGAGGCCACGAAGCAAGGATATGGTCTTTCTCGAAAGTCCTCGATTCAGAACCTCCCATGCTCAATTCCAGTGGCAGCTACCACAGGAACCACTCTGTACCAGCCCTGCCATGTTTCCCAGGTCCATGCGTGATGTGCTGCGTCAGTCCAGGTTTTTTCTTTGAATTCTGGGACTTGTAGTCATGTTTATTTCAATATAAATCAGTACTACAACTCCCCGAATTCAAAGGGGGAAAAACATAACTGTAGCAGCACTTCATGCATGGACCTGGGAAATCTGGCAGGTATATTCTAGGCAGGGTCTGTCTGGCATCATTTCATGGAACAGAGCAAAACTGAAGGGGATGATGGCCGGAGCGTTGAACATTGCAAGCACTCACCCCCAGTCAACTGATCTGGGTTTAATCCATCATCATTCTTTAGCTCACTACGCCACCCCAGTTCAGACATGGCCATACCCAAATCAGTCTGACCCTGTGCCTCATGGTAACAGTCCAGCCCAAACTGCCAAGCCATGTCTTCCCTGGACCGGAAGCATGCATCCTGGGACCGATTTCTGGCTAATCAACCGTCATCAGCCAGGCTAGCTTGAATCCAGTGGCAAAGTGAGCAAGCGACCCACGTCTGGGCATACCCTGCCTACTTAGGGTGAACAAAGCAAAACCAAAGGGGATGATGGACGGAGCGCTGAACATTGCAAGCACTCACCCCCAGTCAACTGATCTGGGTTTAATCCATCATCATTCTTTAGCTCACTCTTCCACCCCAGTTCAGACATGGCCATATGCAAATCAATCTGACCCTGTGCCTCATGGGAACAGTCCAGCCCGAACTGCCAAGCCATGTCTTCCCTGGACCGGAAACAAGCATCCTGGGACCGGTTTCTGGCTAATCAGCCGTCATCAGCCAGGCTAGCTTGAATCCAGTGGCAAAGTGAGCAAGGGACCCAAGTCTGGGCATTCCCTGCCTGCTTAGGGTGAACAAAGCAAAAAACCAAAGGGGATGATGGACGGAGCGTTGAACATTGCAAGCACTCACCCTCAGTCAACTGATCTGGGTTTAATCCATCATCATTCTTTAGCCCACACCGCCACCCCAGTTCAGATATGGCCATATGCAAATCAGTCTGACCCTGTGCCTCATGGGAACAGTCCAGCCCGAACTGCCAAGCCATGTCTTCCCTGAACCGGAAACAAGCATCCTGGGACCGGATTCTGGCTAATCAGCCGTCATCAGCCAGGCTAGCTTGAATCCAGTGGCAAAGTGAGCAAGGGACCCACGTCTGGGCATACCCTGCCTACTTAGGGTGAACATGGCCATGTCTGAACTGGGGTGGTGGAGTGAGCTAAAGAAAGATGATGGATTCATCCCAGATCAGTTGACTGGGGGTGAGTGTTTGATTTGCTCAAACGCTCCATCCATCATCCCTTTTGATATTGCTTTGTTCGCCCTAAGTTGACAGGGTATGTCCATATGCACTCAAACTCATGTTGAATGAGGCACCGACAGAAACATCAGCGACACTGCATGAGGCATGGAGACCCGCTTTGAATCCCTAATAGGAAACTCACCCACCTCTTGTTCAGTTAGTGTAGTCGAAACAAATAAAGGGAAAATGTTTATTAAATCAAAAGAGGTCGTTTAAATATGTTTATCTGTGAATCACAGTAGCAAACTATTTAAACTTGGGAATCAGACCTTAGCATCTCCTACCACTCAAAGTACTAACCTCTGCCCCCCGGCACTTAGCAATAATGCACTCTGATACTTTAAAAAATTGGGCACAGCCATTGGGGCTGACATTACATTTGAACTAGCAGATTTGCAACCCTTGTAGGATTTTGATGTGGGGGATACCATGTGGTTGGAACTAACATTTACGGCCATTAGCCCTACATTTTAGCAAAAGAACGCAGTGAAGTGTACTAAGCTGGCTACATGTTCGGTTGGCTGATGAACAGCATGAGCAAATCACATATTACAGCCTGCATAACTCATGCCCAATGCAGTGATAGACATGATGCCTAAAAAATGCCTGCTTACTGTGCATGGGAAAATTCTTCAATATCTGGCGCTGTGGGATAAGTGGAATTAAGTGGTTGCGGCGGTGGCACCAAGTGTGGGTGTGTTTCATGGCTAGTTAGGTGTGGCCTAAGCAATCCATGTCATCAATAATTCCTTATGGTTTGAAGATGGAAGGACCATGGCCCCTTACATGGAAGATGCCTTTGAGACTGTCGGAATAAATTGGGCAAGAAAGAGTAAGTCACCTTGGAGGTGTAAGGTGCATAGATTAAGAAAGAGACTGACCAGTGGCAAATTTATCTAAAATATATACAAAGGAGCCCTAATCTGGGCCTAGCATTTCAATACAGACTCCTAAAGCTTGTTATTTCAGGGCTGTCTCTTCCATTGTCCCAGTTTTTACTTAAGAACCAGTAATTGGCCAATAGTAAGCTGACAATGTCAGTAGTTGATGCATCAGTTACTAAGGACCTGTTTACGATGGTGGGGGAGCCACCAACATCAGGCCATTGGTGGCGGTTCCACCGCCATCAGCCCCTGCAGGACTGCCTGCTGCCTAAGGATGCGGCTGGCAAAGTCATCTGGCAGAAGGGCTGTCCGCCTTGAATTCCGTTGGCCCATCAGAGGGACAGTAATCCCTACAATGCAGGCGGTGCCTGCTCAGGCACTGCCGTAGGGATAACAATGTCCCTTTCCACCTGGCATTTCTTGGCGGTATGCCCGCCATGAAAAGGCAGGCGGCAAATGACTTTGGGGGCCCCTAACGGGAACCCCTTCTACCCTGGCCTGTAGTAATGGGTACTGGGGGGCACCTATTGTGCCCCCCTAATCATCCCTGCACCATGTGACAGGAACTGCATGGTGCCTGTCACATGATGCAGGGATGTTTACAAACATGCCTCTTAGTAGTGAGGCTTGTGCTGCCGCCTTTTTTTGGCCCGCAGCCCCAATGATTAGAGAGAATAATAAGTAACAGCCCTGGGATGGGAGACTGTCTGGGATGTGAGTTTTCATGGGACATGGAGGGCCTGTGGCTATGGGAGAAGTGTTGAGGCCAGAGTCTTCACAGTGGGGTACTCTCAATGTTTCTCCTATCATATCTCTGTGAACAATTTATTTGACGATGGCAAAATATTGTTTCTTTTTCCTGTTTTGTTCTTTGGCAGCATAAAAATTTAGTTTTAGCCTGTCTCTCTAACATCTACCCTTAAAATGCCTTCTGTCTTTCCACCCCACACTTAACTTTGCACAGTGCTATCTTAACGCATGGGCACACTGGGCAGTTGTCCAGAGGCCCCAGAGGCAGACACCAGGGGTGGCTCCTCTGCAATTTATATTTTTATTCCAGTGAGTAGTTATGTAGGCAGGGCCCAGTGCACTGCTTTGCCCAGGGGCCTATGAGGCTGTGGGGGGGGGGGGGGCAGAAGGCAGGCAATCTCTGTAACACTCTGTCTAGTACCCTATAACTGGGACCTTTCTCTTTCTTCAAAGACAATGGTATCCATGGGTATTTTTGTACTCCGTGGCAGCATACACAAAACAGAGGTTCTTCATGTGTCTGTCAGTCACTGTAGACATGAACCTACCATTTATTTATTTATTCATTTTTTATTTATTTATGTATTTTTATATAGTGTAAACTATACCCAAAGGTGTCAGAGCACTTTACAATAGATGCAGTTACATTACGTAAGGACTTTAGAGTGCACGAATTACATAAAAGATACGAAACAGACAGTAAGTACAACACCTACTACAGATACTAGTGGTTAGAGTTACATATATATACAAGATGCAAATTCACTCAACATTACATTTTAGGGGAAGTTGAAGCGATTAGGGTTGGACAAATATATATTACATATTTACACAGCATGATCTTCCTGCCATTGGTCGGGTTCTTGCTTTCAGCCCGGCCTTCAGGGTGTTTGCACTCACGTGCAGTGATCTTGGGCCTGGAAGTATGCCCGAGCGGGTAATGGCCATAGGAGTAGAAGGCCGGGTGGTGGTGGGCAGAGGCGGTTGCAGTAGTCTGCAGGTAGAACTCGTGCTGCACGGGGGAATCAAGCCAGGTTGTAGACATCTTGCCCCAAGATGGTCCAAGAAGAGTGGTCAGGCCTCCGAAAGTGCCCCAGTCCTCCTCCTGTCTTTACCGCTCAAATGTTATACAGGCGTATGTCTACCCACTTCACTGTGGCAAGCCCTATGGGAACACTCCAGCTTCCCGCCCGGCGGCCGATGTCGCTGCCTCTCTCCGCCGCTAGGTCCCTCCGAACCGCAGCTCGAAGACTTGCTCCAGGTCTCGGGCCGTGCTGCAGGAGCCCCCAGGCCTCCGACTGCGGGAGCAGATTTCCTCTGGAGCTCGGTGTGACTCAGAGGCCTGCTGCACTTGAATCCCAGGTTCACACTGGCTAAAGGCCATCTTGACCCTCAACTAGTGATCCTAGTTGTGTGGTGGGTGCCCTGGGTCCTGTGTGGTCCGAAACCATAATATTCTTCAGAGACTTAGCCAGGCCTTAGGCATCCAAACACAGATGAGCAATTCCAAGGGAGTATGGTCCCTTCACACAGACTGAATAATCAGCTAAGTGCTTACTTGTTTCTAAGTTGTATACCTAAATCTGACACCACTTCTTGACACCAAGATGACATTAGAGAATGACGTATACAAAACATGTCTTGGCTAACCTCCTGAAGAGCACCAATGTTAAAAAAAAAAGCCTGGCCCACTAGTAACAAATTACATTGCCAACCATAGATGTGATCCAATAGCTGCAAACTGCCTGAGGAAAAGTCTAACATCACTCTTTCTCCTTTTGCCTGTCGACCTGCATTCCCACTCAGGCGTTAGCTTGGCTTGACTGTTTATTTATTATTCATTTATGGAATTTGATAAAGCGCACGGCTACCCCCGCCGGGGGTGTCCCGGCGCTGAGGACAGAGACATCAGGGATTAGACAACTAGCAGCGTGAGAACAGGTATGTTTTTAGCTTGGATCTAAACAGACATTCTGATTCGATAAGTCTAAGGTCAAGCGGTAGAGAATTCCACAGCTTGGCGGTGACTACCGCAAAAGCTCTACCACCTCTTCACGAACGATAAAAACGGGGAGGTAGTATGAGACGGAGGTGGTTGGATCTTAGGGAGCGGACAGAGTGAACCTGCTTCAATCTATCTCTGAGATAGCGCGGCCCGAGGGCATTGAGCGCTCTGAAGGCTAGAACCAGGGCTTTGAACTGTATGCGGTAGGTGATTTGAAGCCAATGTAACTTCTTCAGGTAAGGGGAAATGGAATGCCGATAGGGGACATGACAAATCAATCTAGCCGCCGCATTCTGAATGACTTGTAGTCGATGGCATAGGTATGCAGGAGCCCCTACATACAAACTATTGGCATAATCCAGATGTGAAGTGATGAGGGCGTTGCCACCATCTTCTTTGCCGTGATGTACACTTTATCCTCTCCAGTTTGTTCTGTTGTTCCTCTTCTAATGAAGTTACCTCCAGTTGCTCATATTTCTCCGTCCCCTGTGTCTGTATTCAATGGCTATATTTTTATGATTCTTTCAAATTCTGTTTAGTCTGAATTGTCTGTATTCATGGGTTTCCCCCTTCCTGTCATATCGGTATCTATGTTTCTTCTCCATCCGCACTCTGTGAAACTCTGCAATTCTTGCAACCTGTTGGATATAAATCAATAGAGAATTGGTGGTGACACTGGGGCTACTGTTGGGCCTGGAGGTACAGCCATCTTACTAGAAATTTGAGCAACACAACAAGTATCTAGATATCATCAGTCAGGGTCTTATAGGTAGCAAAGAGGTACAGAGCACAACAGTGGGGTAGCCTTACACCACTAATAGTGGATCAATAGAAGTGTAACATGGACTGGTGTGTGGTAGAGAACAGAGTTGAGTATATAGGTAGGGGATGCCCCAGAAATGTCAGTAATATATGGGGGGCTTGTGTGGAAGTTAATACATTTGAATGAATTATGGGGCATGCTACAATACCCGATTACTACTGTTCTATGTAAACCATTAATTATATATTAAAGTACAACAGGACTCGAAAGCTCATTTGGAATGTATATTTTACTAATGCTAATATTTCTTATTGCATCTACCTGTAGTGGATTGATACATCACTTTACCTACATTGTACTTGTTACTTAGCACAACTGTAATTTTTGTATATTTCATCCGCCTTTTGTATTGTAACTATACCTGTGTTGATTTTTAAAAAAACTCAATAAAATGTAATTTTATAAAAAAAACTCTATGTTCCATCTAGAATTATTTTTCCGTTTTGGCTGACTGCATGCTGCTTTGACGTTCACGGTTTTCATCCGAATATTTTATAAAGCTTGATTGTTCATCATGTACATTGCTGTGGCGAAAGCACTTTATGAATTCAATAAGATTGAATGATGCTTCATTTCTCCCACCCTTCATTATTCCAATTTATGCTGTCTCATTTCGATCTTTTTTTTCTGTTTTGCAGCCATGGATCTGTCAACCTCCCCGCCATTCTTGCTTCTACGTGTTCTTTTCCACTTTTCTCATTAGCAGACAACATCTATGTTCCGCAATGTCATTTTTTGACTTATTTCTCTCTTTCTGCACACATATTTCAACGGCCTCCTACACCACTCAATATCAGCTGCATAACATTGGTAATATTTAATAATTCCTCGATTTATTTCAAAACCCAGCTTCTTTTTCAATATATATGTTTATTGAAATAAAACAACATATACAAAGGAACAAGCATACCATTCCATGAGTAGCACGTAACAATAAACCATAACCTGCAAATAATTAAGCATATCAATAAATAAACCCTAATGGAAAGGCAGCTATGAGAAAATGTATAGGGAAAAGATGAAAGAGAGAAATAAAAAGTAGAAGGAGATAAGGAAGGGAGAAAGGATAATAGAATCTAACAATCAAATCTTCATATAACGGTATCCGCAACTTTATAACAATAAACTGAGTCAAGGAAAAAACACAACAAATGGTGTGCATAGTAAAAACAATATAGTTTGAAACTAAAAAACTATGTCTTGGAAGTCAAAGAAACATTACAAATTTAATTTGTAGAGAGATACCTGTTAAGTGATGACCACAACATATCATGTTTAACAAATAAAACCTATCCAGCCTATAATTACGGCAAACTAAATCTCACCACTGTTGATTGGTGATATTGTCAGTGGATTGCCAGTTGTAGGTAATCAACTGCAAACCAAGTGGGATTAGGATGTCACCAAGCCACTGAGGAATTATGCCTCTAAGGAGTATGGTAAAGAAATTTCAGTATAGCCCAAATTCTCACCCACAGTTGAACCCAGAAATCAGAAAGTGTAGGGCATAGGAAAACATCCGAATATAGGAACCAGAGTATTTCATCACCAACAGCTGTCTCGTTTAAGAAGTTTGTTTAAATAAACATGACGGAGTGTAAAATAATCTATTATAAAAAAAAAAAATTAAGTTTGGGTGAGGTTGGCCGGATCAGATGGAGAATGAATCTTCGGCCATAATTTAGCCCGTATGGAGATAGGCCAATTATAGTGTTTCAAATTCCCAAAAAAGTTCCTGTTTGGATTTAGATCTATCAGTATTAGGCATGCAAAGTGTTATAGATATAAGGGCTGCTTTAGAGAGAGTGGTAATGGAGATCGGGATAGTCTTCAAATCATCATCCCAATTAAGAGAAGTTGTGAAAGACCAAAGTGTAATTTAAAGAAAATTTTCTAATTCTTCATATTGTTTGAGCCACTAAGAAGGAAGATTATAGGATGAGGAAATCAGTCAAAAGGAATAATTAAATTAATATTATGTAGTAATTGAAAAATAGTAAATAGACCGTTATCCAACCAAGTCCTCAATATCAACATCTTCCCATTCTGTTTGATCCATTTGTTATAACAGATGGGACTGTGAATACATTTTTCAAAAGGGAATAAGTTAGAGACCAAATACAGCATAAATAAGGAACAAGCGTGAGATATAACTATTGGTATCGAGTAATAGAGAGGATGAGAAATGTAAATAATATGTTTATGGGAAAAAGGAGATATTGTTGCAGACTCCGAATGAATTCATAATTTAGAGCTGGAGTCAGAGGAGTAAAAAAAAGCCTGTATGTGCTTAATGCCAAACGCCTTGTGAGGAAATCAGTTCACCTCTCCTCAATTCTTGGGAAGTTTCAATCTAGCTAAAGATATTTGAGAAGGTTTCCCATTTCAAAGAAAATTTGATAATAGTTTATCTTGTGTAAGAAAATACTTTCTGGGAATTTTGATTGACAACATCATAAGAAAGTAGTTCATAATGGGAAGTAACATCTTCCTAATGGTGTCCAGACGGCCCTACCAGGACAGACTGAACGGTGACCTACCCTGCATAAGGTTCTCAATCTTGGCAACTAGAATATCCATTTTAAATTTCAATGTGTCACTAAGATTATTGCCATACCAAATCCCAAATCACATAATCTTAGTAGGATTCCAGGATAAACCCACCTAAACGAAAGGAACTTTTTTACAATATTTATTCAAGGGCAAAACATCAGATTTTTCAATATTACATTTATGTTATGACACCTCAGAGTATGCTTGTAACACATTGAAGAAATGTGAATGGGAGAATTCCAGTTTTGAAACATAAAGAAGAATGTCATTGTCATATGTAGCAAATTTAATATGTGTATATCTGATTTTAAATCCAGAAAGATTGTATGAATGTTTCAATTGAAGTAGGAAGGGCTCAAGTGCAAGAACAAATAACAGAGGAGATAAGGGCAACCTTGCCTAGCACTTCCATTAAGAGGGAAATATCGGACTGTATTCCAATGACCATAACTGTGGAATAATATAGTAACAAGATTAATTGTAAAAATCTAGGCCCAAGCCCATTCCAATGTAAGGAACGCATAAGAAATCACCAGTTAACCCTATCATTTGCATTAGGAGATATTGTCACAAGGGAATGATTGAGTTCAGGAAGATACAGGAGTCATATATTATATTTCTATTTTTCATGAAACCAGATTGTTCTATGTAAACTAAATCCAATATTAAGTCATTTAATCTAAGAGCTAAAGCCATAGCAAAAGGCTTGCAGTCTGTGTTTATTAATGGGCTAGGGCGATAATTCTTTCAAAGGGATAAATCACAACCTTTTTTTTGTATGATGCAAATCGTGGCTTCTGTGAAAGAGACTGATGAATTATTCAAGTAAAGAAAATGTTAAATAAAATTAAATAACTTAGGGAACAGTAATTTTCAAAATTGAAGGTAAAATTCAACTGTGAAGCCATCTGAACCCAGTGCTTTTCCAGTTGGAAGACACTTGACTGCTGAAAACAATTCTTCAATTTGTAGAGGTTGCTCAAGAGAGGACAAATCCATGGGCATGGGGGTTTGGGTTTTAAGGTTAAAAAGACTCAATTAATTCTTCTGGTGGGTGAGACTCAGGAGCATAAAAGGTTAGTCAGAAGCAAAGCACATTGCAAGTCTGTATCTCAAAACACGTGGGTGCCTAATTTGTTAGTGATAAGATTTGATCGATTTTTCTTTTCTACATTTAAATAATTCGCTAACAGAGTTCCAGCTTTGTTCTTACACCCATAACATTTGGCTTTAATCTTGAGGAGCGTACCACAACCCTTCTCTGTAGAGAATTTGTTTAACCCCTTCCACGCTCATGACGAGCTGGGCTCGTCATGAGGTAGCCTCCTCGCACGCTCATGACGAGCCCAGCTCGTCATGAATAAAGGGAATATACAAATCTCAGCACAGGAGGGGAAAATGCATAGCATCGATCTGGTTAATTGAATTGTGGCTGCTACCAATGCATCTAGATCTGCTTCATTATTCTTAAACGTATAGTATATATGTTCCAATCATTCAATGTGGGCTAAAATGGAGTTGGATTCTTTTTCCAAAGCCTTCCTTTTAAAGGAACCTTGATTAATAATAAAATCTCTAGAAGCAGCTTTGAATGCATCCCAATCGAAACAAAAATAAGTCTCCTCTATTTCATTCGGCTCAAAATATTAATTCACAAAAGTTTCATAGAAAGTAAGGAAGCAGTTGTTGGAGAGCAATGTATTACTGAACCTCCAGTGAGATTTGGGTGTGTGATCCCGAAGGAGTTCAAGATCAGTGCAGACAGGGGCATGATCTGAGATCAAAATTTAATCAATCTTGAATTAATTAAGTGCTGGGTCAAATTGTTACCTACAAAGATATAGTTATGGCTTTGGTTTTCTGTTTGTACTGATTTTTACAGATAAATACAGACAGAAAATAATGTGTTTCTTGTCTGAATCTATTTTTAAAAGCGGGAAAATAATGAAACCGTTGCTTCTTTTGAGAGATTATCCATGCTGTCTTCATGAATTCCAGACAACAGCTGAGCAGATAGACAGCATGGAGAGTTAAAAAACAAGATGGCATTTCATTAAATACAGAAATATGCTCCCACATATTTGTAGTATAACGCTAATATGTACGTGTGAGTGTAGTCTTTTGTTATAAGTGGATGCTTAATTTGCTAAAACATGACAGGCATCCATGTATGAGTGCACGTCCAAGAGTTAAATAAACATGGAAATATACCATTTAACAGCAACATTTATTCTCAAAACACAAAATAAATATGGATACATACCAATGAGCTGGCCCAAAAATAAATATGGATAAATACAGATGGAAATGTTAAAAAAATAAATACCATAAAACCAGTACCCTATATGTAACCAATTCTGGTGTTAGAATTGTCTGAGGCAGAATAAAAAGAATATTCCTTAAGAGCATGATTAATTCATCTCCAGGAGTATAATAAGGTGTGTTAAGTTAAAGTGTGATTGAATGCTTTTTGAGCTTTGAGTGGGATAAACCAAGCAATGGAATGCCAATCTAGAAAAGGGTAAAAAAAATCTGATTACAGTCACAACTCAGCACAAAGTTCTCAGTAGAGGACTGTGCAATCTTACAATCAATCTTCTTTTAAATAGTGCCACGTATTTTTAGTTGTACTAAAACCCATCTACCCTCATCATCGTTCGCTTGGGTAATAAGTGATATATTAAGGTGTTTATGACAAAATATCACTACTATATCACTACTAATATCATCCTGACTCCTGCAGAGGTGGTCGCTCCCCACGCTCCCTCATCTCGTAGCGCTGGACTGCTACATTGCCTGATTCATACCGTGCCAGATTGGTATCGTAGCGCTGCGCTGGACTGTAATATTGCCTGCATTTGAATTGTGCCACATCGTAGCCCTATATCGCATTGCCTGTGTGTTTGCTGCACCTGGTTTCGCTTTTGTTGCTGATGCCACTTTGTTGTTTGTTTGCCTCCCAGCCCGTCCCTCCACCCCGCTCCCGCCTCCCAGCTGCTCCTCCCTCCCACAGATAGCATAGGAATCGTCCTGCCTCCCCCAGCGCTGTGACCATCCTGACTCCTGCAGAGGTGGTCGCTCCCCACGCTCCCTGATCTCGTAGCGCTGGACTGCTACATTGTCTGATTCATACCGTGCCAGATTGGTATCGTAGCGCTGCGCTGGACTGTAATATTGCCTGCATTTGAATTGTGCCACATCGTAGCGCTATATCGCATTGCCTGTGTGTTTGCTGCACCTGGTTTCGCTTTTGTTGCTGATGCGATTTTGTTGTTTGTTTGCCTCCCAGCCCGTCCCTCCACCCCGCTCCCGCCTCCCAGCTGCTCCTCCCTCCCACAGATAGAATAGGAATCGTCCTGCCTCCCCCAGTGCTGTGACCATCCTGACTCCTGCAGAGGTGGTCGCTCCCCACGCTACCTGATCTCGTAGCGCTGGACTGCTACATTGCCTGATTCATACCGTGCCAGATTGGTATTGTAGCGCTGCGCTTGACTGTAATATTGCCTGCATTTGAATTGTGCCACATCGTAGCGCTATATCGCATTGCCTGTGTGTTTGCTGCACCTGGTTTCGCTTTTGTTGCTGATGCCATTTTGTTGTTTGTTTGCCTCCCAGCCCGTCCCTCCACCCCGCTCCCGCCTCCCAGCTGCTCCTCCCTCGCCCCACCCCCCTCCACTATCCACTTATGACAGACGCTTTTGCGTGCAGCGTTCACGCGCAGCGGGCGCGCCCCATGCGTGCCGAAGGTGCGCCAAAGGTAAGCCCGTCTACGCCCGTCCGCGCCTGGACCGCGCCCAGTGCCATACCCCCTGGTCCCCGCAAATCCCACTCTGCACGCATAACGTACGACGCCGCTACCCTCTCAGCACTTAACCCCGGCCGATTCCCAAACTGCTACCAAGCCGCCCCAGGACACACCCATGGACCCTTCACCTGCCGCTTCTGCAAGTTCGACTGCATCAGGACCCACACCAAATCCGCTAACTCCAAACAGAGCTCCAACACTAACCACCTGAAATGCATCCTACTCAACACCCGTTCGGTCCACAGACACGCCATTGACCTTTGGAACCTACTCGCCACTACATCGCCGGACGTCGCATTCCTTACAGAAACCTGGATGAACGCCTCCTCAGCTCCAGACATCGCCATAGCCATCCCGGACGGCTACAAGATCATCCGAAAAGACCGCACCAACCAAACAGGAGGAGGCATCGCCATCGTCCATAAGAACACCATCCGCATCACGACCAATTCCGACGACAACTTCAAAACCGCCGAACACCTTCACTTCCAGATCCACACCGACCCCAAGACCACACTCAGAGGCACCCTCATCTACAGGCCACCAGGACCCCGCACACAATTCAGCGAAGACATCACTGACTTAATCAGCCCACACGCCCTCCCCTCCAAGGACTACATTCTACTGGGAGACCTCAACTTCCACCTTGAAAAGAAAAACGACAGCAACACCACCGCCCTCCTGGACAACCTGGCCAACCTCGGATTCGAACAACTTGTTGATACCCCCATCCACTATGCCGGACACACGCTCGACCCAATCTTCACCTCCAGCAAGCACATCTCCTTCAACCACACCACAGCTCTCCATTGGACAGACCACAGCTGCGTTCACTTCAACTACAAAAAGTCCACAACCCACAACCTCCCACAACCAGTTCCCCGAAGAAACTGGAAAAAAATTTCCACCGACCAGCTCTTCACATCGCTCCACCAAAACCCTCCTGCCAAATCATTGGACCCAAACCAAGCTACCACCAACCTCACACAATGGATCACCCTCAGCGCCGACGAACTAACACCCTTGAAAAACCATCAATTCAAGCAAGGTAGCAAAAAAGCCCCCTGGTTCAACGATGACCTTAAGAAATCCAAGAAGTTCTGTCGCACTCTCGAGAAAGCCTGGAGAAAAAACCCAACCACCGACAACCTGACCACCTTCAAGAACGCCACCCGCAAATACCACCAACTGCTCCGATCCACCAAGAAATCAGCATTCAAGGATCGACTTGACAACAACACCCACAACAGCAAGGAACTATTCAACATCGTCAAAGAATTTACCAACCCCACCGCCGGCACCAACGACATCACTCCCTCCCAAGACCTCTGCGACTCCCTAGCCTCATTCTTCCACAACAAAATCGCCGACATACATAACAGCTTTGAAAACCAGCCCGGAGACCAGTCCGCCCTACCCACCTCCGAACCAAAACCCCCCTCTAACAACCTTTGCGCTTGGAACCCAATCACCACTGAAGACACCATCCGCCTGATGAACTCCATCCACTCAGGATCCCCAACCGACCCATGTCCCCACCACATCTCCAACAAAGCAGACTCCATCAACGCACCCCATCTCCGAGACGTCATTAACTGCTCCCTCAACTCCGCCACCTTCCCAGAAAGCTGGAAACATGCCGAACTCAGCGCCCTACTGAAGAAACCCACAGCAGACCCCACTGAACTTAAGAACTACCGCCCCATCTCGCTCCTCCCATTCCCTGCCAAAGTCATTGAGAAAGCCGTCAACAGTCAGCTCACCTCCTTCCTCGAATCCAACAAATCCCTCGACCCCTCACAGTCCGGCTTCCGAGCCAAACACAGCACCGAAACCGCCCTCATCGCAGCAACAGACGACATTCGAACACTACTGGACAAAGGAGAAACAGTTGCCCTCATCCTACTTGACCTCTCTGCAGCCTTCGACACAGTCTGTCATAGCACCCTCATACAACGCCTCAGCAACGTCGGAATACAAGGAAAAGCATTGGACTGGATCATCTCGTTCCTCGCCGGAAGAACCCAGAGAGTCCGCCTCCCCCCTTTTAGATCAGAGGCCACCGAAGTCATCTGCGGCGTACCACAAGGATCATCACTCAGTCCCACCCTCTTCAACGTATACATGAGTCCCCTCGCATCCATAGCGCGCCAACACAACCTCAACATCATCTCCTACGCTGACGACACCCAGCTGATCCTCTCCCTCACCAAAGACCCAAACACCGCCAAAACCAACTTACACGAAGGAATGAAAGATGTAGCCGAGTGGATGAAGAACAGCCGTTTAAAACTGAACTTGGACAAAACGGAAGTCCTCATCTTAGGCTCATCCCCCTCTGCTTGGGACGACTCATGGTGGCCACCGGCCCTGGGAACTGCACCCATACCAACGGACCACGCACGTAACCTGGGCTTCATCCTGGACTCCTCCCTCTCGATGACCAGACAAGTCAACGCCGTCTCATCATCATGCTTCAACATCCTACGCATGCTCAAAAATATCTTCCGTTGGATCCCCACCGAAACAAGAAAAACGGTCACCCACGCACTGGTCACTAGCCGACTGGATTACGGCAACACCCTTTACGCCGGAACCACAGCTAAACTACAGAAAAAACTCCAACGCATCCAAAACGCCTCAGCCAGACTCATACTAGACATCCCCCGCCAAGATCACATCTCCGATCACCTGAAAGACCTCCACTGGCTCCCCGTCAACAAGAGAATAACTGTCCGTCTCCTCACCCATGCACACAAAGCCCTCTACTACCTAGGACCCGAATGCCTCAACACGAGCCTGTCCTTTTACACCCCCACCCGACAACTGCGATCGTCCAATCAAGCCCTCGCCGCAATTCCGCGCATCCATAGATCCACCATGGGAGGTAGATCCTTCTCCTTCTTAGCGGCCAAGACTTGGAATTCTCTCCCCACGCACCTCCGCCTTACACAGAACCACCTCTCCTTCAGAAAGCAACTAAAAACTTGGATATTCGATAAGTAAAATACCCCCCATCCCTCAAGCGCCTTGAGACCCTCTGGGTGAGTAGTGCGCTATACAAATTTTTGAACTTGAACTTGAACTTGAACTACTCCATTTTTATGAAGAACAGAAAGGGAGAAATATAGTTCTTCCACCCAATGTTTTTTTAGCTTACAAAATCTACTTTGGCGAGATGCATTTCCTGAAGTAAAACCAGCTGACATTTCAAGCGTGATAGGTGGAATAAAACTGGTTGACATTAGATAGGAATTTTGAAACCTTTGACATTCCATGTTATGATTCTAAGATTCATTCTTGAGGATAACATTAGTAAAGAAAACGCTACTATAGTAAATAAAAATAGAATAGAGAAAATGAGTGAAAGAAAAGGGATAAGAAGAAAAGTGAAAAAGCAAAGGAAAAAGAGGCGATTAAAATGGGGAAGAGAACCCCATAGAGGTAAGTCGAATAAGAAGGCAATACAGGCAGACAATGACTTGATTGCTAATATACCCATAATAATGTAAAAGAACAACCTGAAGGATGAAAAGGGTATGGAACACCTAAAGAAGATGTATCAGTCATGGCTCCAGCAAACAACAAGGAGAAGCACAGCAGTACCAAAATACAACATACAATATATAAATAGACAAATGAAGGAACGCTGGAGTGAACAATACAATGAGAAACTATCATGGAAGCCCATGCCATAAGCATGAATAACAGAACCTTGAACTTACCACAGTTAACAGGGAAAAGAGGCGATGATATTGATAAAAGAATAACATTAGGGCCGGGATTACAAAGACAAATGGAGAGGTCCACAGAACACTCTGCTGCTAAAAGAAAATGAGGAAAGAGACAATGATGGTAAATGGATTATCAAAGAATGATACCTACAAAGGAAAAACATAAGCTCAATCATGAAAGCACCAAGTGTAACAGATGTGCATATCCTTATGTAGATGCTGACGGAAAAAAACTTGCAACTGGGCTGGGCCTTCAAAAGTATAGAATTTCTCTTTGAAAGTAGTTTTGAAGAAACATGGTTGCACCAAGCCATATCTAATATTCGTGGACTTCAATTGAGGATGCATTTCAAGAAACCATTTCCTTCTAGATACTGTTGTATTAAAGACACTGAAATAGAAGAAAGCAACCAAAAAGACTTCAGCACCACAACAAGGGAACATGAACACAGCACAATAACACAATACATCAAAAATATAACATAAACACATCAACACACAATCACACAGCTTAATACAAAGGGGTAGCTGCATAAAACAAAAACACACTAACACAAGATACTTTACCAGCCTACCAACACAACAAAACAATGCAATAACAATACTTTTGTGTGTGATGCATTGAAGTGTTGCCATGTTGTGTTTTGTTTGTTGTACAGTGATACAATATTTTTTCTATTGTATTATGATTGGTTTGTTTCGTTTGTGCTGTGCTTATTTTGTTCATGTGGTGTGCAGTTGTGTTGGTGTGTTGTGTTTGTATGTTGTTGTGTTTGAATGTTGCGTTCCATTGCTTAGTTATTGTATTGGTAGGCTACATTATATTATTGTGTTTTGTTTTTGTGTTGTGATGTTGCATTGTACTGTGGTTTTTAAATAGCACGTCATACCCCTGATGGGGGTCACAAACCACTCTCATTTGCATCAGGTTCCTGGGTGAATTTTTGGAGTGCACTGCTGAAACGTGTGTTGATTCTAGCTAGGTCTATAAGGAAGGTGTTGGTGAGGTACATGTTGTTTGGAAACATACTGTAAATATGATGCAGTGACATTACTAAGCATAAGGTATTAAAGAAAAGTCTGGGAATAAACAAAAACATACACTCCTCTTTTATTTAAAAGCTAAATATTTCCATGAGAAGTGTAAGGTTTTTAAATGCTCTATGGAATTCAAAATGGCTATAACTGTTCGTATTTTATCAACACGTGATTTCCTTATCTCAGCCATTAGAAGTGAGGAGATTCCTCCACTGAAAGATTATGAAGGAAGGGATGATCAAGAGTGGAGCCACCTAGATCTAGATCAAAGAGCTTTAGGTTGCTGGGGGGTACAAAGTTTGTGATGCGGGGAGAGATCTCAAGGTGTGGATGACATAATGAGCTATGTACATTGCTTTGAAAATGATACACCTAGCCACAAGGAGACAATGTAGAGACTGAAGTGCAGATTACATGTGACTCCAGATATTGAGGGTAAAAAGTAGTTTTGATGTTGTGGTCTAGATTCTCTGTAGCTTTCGACTCACGTGGATGGATGCTCCAAAGTATCTGCTGTTGGCATTTTCTAAATAGGAAACTACTGGTTTATGGTGACTTGTTCCATTTCAGAGAAACATAAACAAGGGAAATCTCGAGGTGGGTATCTAATTATTTAAAAGGATCCAAATGTAACATAAAAATTGATTCACTTGAGGAATCAGAAAGATGTTCTTATCCCTATATATGCATAGTTTCCTTACTACGTTTGATGGCTCTGGGGTAGGCCAAGCTTTCCTGGCCTGGTGGTGAGTGGTTTAAAGTGGAACATTTCCAACAGGCCAGTGTTCCAGTTTTTGGAGCATTTGACTTGAGGTGATTCATTATCACCCATTGGTAAACTGCTAGCAGCCTAGGGCTGATGGCACAGGAATCAAGATCAGATGGGTTGTTACGTTTTAAAGTAATGTGTCTGTTTTTTAAATAATTGTGACAAGTGGTAGCACTCAAAGGAAAATATTTTCGAGGAGTTCGTTAGATGCATTCTTCAGGGACTTTGACATCGAGTAAAAAGAAGAAGAAATAAGGAGAGGTGGGTGGAGTGTCTTAGTGAAAGACTAAACATCTATCTACAGAGTTATCAAGGACCTCTTAATTTTGATGGAAACATTGTAATGGAACCTCGCAATGAGGCGCTAAAACTACCAATCATACTGCTCTAATAAAAGAACTAGCCTAGTCCCAAAGGTCCCTAATAGCTTTTATATAGCAGCCGGGCTATTGATGCTTTTCAGCAATTTCAGGATCATTTTCATTTACACAGCACTTTGAATGCTAGGCAATCCAATTTTCAACAATGGCAACCAATCAAGTCTACCTGAATGAACATTAAAAACAACATTTGTCAATTTATAAAAGAAGGCCAACATGATGTGTGGTGCTATAGATCTTTCTTCAGCCATTGATAGTGTGGACAAAGCTTACCTCCTTCAAAAGCTCCCTACGGTGGCATAATTGGCTTAAAACAGAAGAAACAGCATTGCCTCTGTTTCTTCCTCACAGACAACAATGTTGGTATGATCTTACCTTTTGTTGTCGATTACCTTGAGTTGTTGGGACTCTGAATGCTCGCTCAACTACACTACACAACTCTTTAATGTGTGCTTTTAGCTATTCTGCACCATCATAGAGGGATATGAACTTTGGTTTTAGATTCACTTCCATGACATGACACATTGGGACTCAATGATTCCCTTAAAAAAAGCTGTGTCTAGGTTTGATTGAGGAGATAAAGGAAACACCGGAACCTACTAGTCGTTATAAGGTTTTATCATTGTTAGGACTTCTTACATTTTACACTAAATTTGTGCCACGTTTTGCTGATGTTGCTGAACCTCTCAAAAGGTTGTTGAAGAAAAGGACACAGTTTATCTGGGAGGGTGAACAGTCTAAAGCTTTTTCCAAGTTGAAGGACAGTCTTCTAAAGACTTTTTCACAAGCTTATTTTCCTGGGAGAGAAGTGTGTCTCACGGTGGATGCTAGCAAGGCTGGCCTGGAAGTGGTCCTCACTCAGCAATGAATAAGTGGTGATGATCCATTGCTTTAGCATATTGCTTTTTCAGGGGGCCAGAAAAACAGTAATTGAAAAAGGAGTTACTGGTCTACACCTGGGGAGTGCAAAAATTCAGGTCTTACCTTTGGAGAGCTAGATTCAAATTAAGAACTGAAATTTAAGTCAATGGTTTACTTTTTAAAAAGGTACCAGCGTCAGTTCTTATAGGTTTATAACACCCTCAGAATATCACCTTGCCAAGCTAATGGAGTGTGATTACAGCATGGAGCTCATGCTGGGGGTTGGCAACAAGAAGGTTGTTTGCCTTTCTATTTAGGAAGATGATTTTACCCTTTCAGATACAGATGTAGAGTGTTCTGTGGCCTTGGTAGGAGTAGAAGATTGAGCATGTGTAACTTAGGAAGAGTAGAGGAAGGAGTTGGAAGAACATTGACATTTTGGTCAAGTGGAGAAGTTTATTTGGGTCGGGATCACTGAAAGAAATCGGTGTGAAAGGGAGTTGCCATACTTCGTCATTGTCTCTGCAGAGCTAGTGTTAGTGGATGGTATACTCATCAGGGGAGAAAAATTGATCCCACCACTGCAAATCATATCCAATTGATTAAAATAGTGCACAATGGGTTTCTTGGTATGATGCTGACTAAGAATAGGTTGAGGGATGATGTACTTGCAGTCTAAGTTGAATGGAGACATGGAAGTAATGGTAAAAGGATGTACGGTGCATAGTTCTGCTGACAAGAGACGCTGTCGCTGCTAGCGCTTGGCGCGTATTTACAAGCGCGTTTTTTAAACTGTCCCGTTTTTTATTTAATTTAATTTTTACTTTGTTGTTCCCCTGCTTTTAAGGCCCCCCTCACCTGCACTGTAATCGTGACTCCACCGCTGCTTGAGCGGGTCCGGTTCTCGGGGTGGGCTCCCTGTCCAGTCGCCATCTTGGAGTGGGGTAGTGCTGAGGTCCAGCTCCAGCGCGCGCCTGAGTGCGCAGAATCCGGGGTGAGACGCCTATTTAAGGCGAGCTGCTCCCTGGCTTCACCCTGACAAGAGACGCTGTCGCTGCTAGCGCTTGGCGCGTATTTACAAGCGCGTTTTTTAAACTGTCCCGTTTTTTATTTAATTTAATTTTTACTTTGTTGTTCCCCTGCTTTTAAGGCCCCCCTCACCTGCACTGTAATCGTGACTCCACCGCTGCTTGAGCGGGTCCGGTTCTCGGGGTGGGCTCCCTGTCCAGTCGCCATCTTGGAGTGGGGTAGTGCTGAGGTCCAGCTCCAGCGCGCGCCTGAGTGCGCAGAATCCGGGGTGAGACGCCTATTTAAGGCGAGCTGCTCCCTGGCTTCACCCTGACAAGAGACGCTGTCGCTGCTAGCGCTTGGCGCGTATTTACAAGCGCGTTTTTTAAACTGTCCCGTTTTTTATTTAATTTAATTTTTACTTTGTTGTTCCCCTGCTTTTAAGGCCCCCCTCACCTGCACTGTAATCGTGACTCCACCGCTGCTTGAGCGGGTCCGGTTCTCGGGGTGGGCTCCCTGTCCAGTCGCCATCTTGGAGTGGGGTAGTGCTGAGGTCCAGCTCCAGCGCGCGCCTGAGTGCGCAGAATCCGGGGTGAGACGCCTATTTAATGCTCCCTGCCAAGCGCAGCGGTACCGCGCAGCGGGAACGCCCTCGCTTAGCCTGAGTCGTGCCAGAGTCCTGCCCGTCTGCGCCCGTCCGCGCTAAGGACGTGCGGGGCGCTGCGGGTATCTGGGCTCAGGCAGGCTCCCTTGGCGTGTTATCATGCTAACCTATTCGAGAGAGAGCCTATACTACATTGGCCAGGCTGGTCAGAGGTGTCCTCTGCCACCTGTCCACCCGCTCTGTGGCCCGTATCGATGCCGCTGTAATGGTTGGGCGCTGGATCTACCAGGGACAATCCTTCGGAAGGCTACAGTGCCGGTTCATCGGCTTAAGGGCTTCTCGCCCTCTCTGCGGGTTTCCAACCTAAATGTTAGATCAGCTCTGAGCCACTACCAGAATATCTATGATTTAGTTGAGGATGGTGCCCCAGATGTCCTAGCCATCACGGAAACCTGGCTTCAGGACACGGATGTAGCTATTCCAAATCTGGTTTGTCCTCCTGGCTATTCTATGTTCACTCTGAACAGACCGTCCAGAGGTGGCGGTATAGCGCTTATAGTCAGGTCCTGCTTTGCATGCGTGTGGAATGGCCTTAACATCGCCGGCTGTGAAAGCGCCTCTTTTAAAATCACTGTCAGCCCTGAATTTACATTCTCTGGGATGGTGGTGTACCGTCCGCCGGGTAGCGATGTGGTGTTTCGAGGTTCGTTTCCGGATGCCCTTGGCACACTGGTCATAGGGTGTGCCAATTACTCCATCTTGGGTGACCTGAACTTACATTTCGACGCACCCTCCAACTTGGCGGTTCGCAGCATCACCGCTGACTTAGAGGCCTTTCAGCTTGTTCAGCTGGTTTCGCAGCCTACCCACATAGGGGGTCATATCCTTGACCCCTTTTTTACCAACTTGCCGGGGACTAATATCACATCTATCTCTCCGCTAACATGGACTGACCATTTTCTGGTGACCATTCTGTGTCCCATCCCGGCGGCTCCTTCCACCCCGTTGGTGAGATGTGTTCCAAGGAGGTTGTGGAATAAACTTAGGCTAGAGGATTTTCACCACCTTCTAGCGGAAGATCCGTTGGGTCCATTGGAAGATGTGGAGGAGGGGTATGACCGCTTCTGCTCCTGGACTACCAGGGCTCTGGACACTCTGATTCCCATTACATCGAGTAAAATCAGTACTAGAGAGTCGAGCCCCTGGTACGACAGTGCCCTGCGTGCCTTGAAGAGAGCCTGTAGACGGGCAGAAAGAGCTTGGCGAAAGACATATGGAGCTGATTTAAAAGCTGCATATGCTGCATCCACCAAGATTTACCATCGGGCCATTTGTCAAGCTCGGGCAGCTTATTATGCTGCAGAATTTCGCTGTAGCCCAAACCCGTCGAAGACCATCTTTAAGGCCGTGAAGGATCTGGTAGCGAAGCGAACTTCCTCTGTAGTGGTGAGTTCCATCTCCCACTGTGAATCCCTGGCTGCGTATTTCCTGGGGAAAGTCCAAACAATCTATCGGGCATTCCCTAACACAGGTATCGACTTGGGAAGTTCTAGTGCGACGCCACACTCTATCACCCTGCTCTCCTTTCCCCCTCTTCCCTTAGATGGGTTTGACAAACTCGCTTTGCGAGTTAAATCTGGCTCTCCATCCGATCCAGTTAGACCCGCTCTGTTTAGAGAGCAGGCCTTTATGGGGCGCACTGCGGTGTGTTCCCTTGTCAACCTATCTTTGGAGACAGGGGTGGTTCCAACTAAGTGGAAGCAGGCGGTGGTGTCTCCCATCCTCAAAAAGCCTTCCCTGGACCCTTCTAAGCCCGAGAACTATCGTCCCATCTCGCTGCTGCCTTGGCCGGCGAAGATAACAGAGGCCCATGTCAACTTGGCCCTGTCTGAGTACCTCACACGAACCAATGTCCTCGACCCCACACAAAACGGCTTCCGTGCTGGGCACAGCACGGAGACCGCCCTCCTTGTGATGGTGGAACATCTCCGTGCGGTGTTGGATGCTGGACAGACGGCGGCGCTGATACTGTTAGATCTCAGCGCCGCCTTCGACACAGTCTCTCACAGCATCCTCCTGCATCGGCTCGAGGAGATAGGTGTCGGTGGACAGGCTCTGCAATGGTTCCGCTCCTACCTTGGCGATCGTTCCTTCTGTGTTTCCATCTCTCCCTTCAAGTCCAACTTCCAACCACTGGCCATGGGGGTTCCACAGGGATCCTCGCTGAGTCCCACGTTGTTTAATCTCTACGTGAGACCGCTAGCTGATGTCGCTGGGCAGTGGGGCCTAACCTTGGTCTCATATGCCGACGACACACAGCTGGCGGTTACTCTCAGCGGGGACGCGGAAGTGGATGCCCCCAGGTTTCAGGATGGATTGAAGGCGGTGGCTAGCTGGTTGACAGGGAACTGTCTCGAGCTGAATGCCACTAAAACAGAAGTTATGGTTGTCGGTAGGGGAGCGGAACTTTGGGGTGACCAATGGTGGCCATCTGAGCTGGGACCATCCCCGGCGCCGGTTTTGGAGCTGAAAAATCTGGGAGTGTGGATAGACTCGGGTCTGACTTTCGTAGGGCACACTAAAAGAACAGCGGCTTGTTGCTTTGGTCTGTTGAGAGGCTTAAGACCCGTTCTTAAGTACTTTGATGCCCCAACCAGACAGCTTGTAATCCAGGCCACTGTCATCTCTCGCCTGGATTACGCGAGTTCTCTTCTCGCCGGGGTCAATCAGGCCGAGCTTACTCGATTACAACGGGTACAAAATGCCGCAGCCAGGGCGATTGTCGGCCTCCCTAAATTCTGCTCGGTCGCGCATGTTCTTCGCTCTCTACACTGGCTCCCAATACGGAAGCGTATTCTTTTTAAGATACTCTGCCTCGCTTTTAAGATCTTGAGAGGCATGGGCCCTGAAATCTTGTCTGGCTCCCTCTCCCTTTATGTCCCTACTCGCACTCTTCGCTCCCAGGGCCAGGCCCTGGTTGTAGTCCCCAGATACAGGCTCTGCCGCATGGGCGGCCGCTCTTTTGGTGTAAAGGCGGCATCAGCTTGGAACTCCCTCCCGGTGGAATTGCGCCTGTTAGAGGATCTTATGGCTTTTAGGAAAGCCTTGAAAACATTCCTGTTTTAGTCTTCAACCCCCAGTCTGTTTTATGTACTTAGAGTGGTCCTCTCTGGTTCTCTTTTTTAGCTGTGTTATGTTTTTTATGCACTCTCTTGTCAATGCGCCAGGACGCTCCTTAGCTGGAGTAGCTGTGCGCACAATAAAAACCAATAACATAACATAACATAACATAACATAATTTAACTACTAGGATGCGACCAATGGTGGCTATGGAGTTGCCTGAGAAGGCTTGGGAGAACTTGGGCATAGTTTGTTGGGGCCAGTTAATAGTTTGGCACAAAAGTTGAAGTATGCTATTGTCCTGATTGATGAAAAAGACCAAGTAGAAAGAGGTGCAGTTCAGCAAGTCTACTAACACCAGAGCTACAATCAATTTTATAACAGATATTTTTTTTCCACAGAGTACATTCATAAAGTAATAGTTTCTGACAGTGGGGTGCAGTTTTTGCCAGGTGAAATGCAAATGTTCTTGTCTAAGACAGGGATAGTACAGAATATCTGAAGTCTTTATCACACACAGAGTAATGGACTTCTGGAAAGGCCCAACAGATCGATGTGAGCTGCGGTAAGACCGGCTCAGGTGAGTGGACTGCTGTTGGTGGATACCCGAAGCGAACATCTGTGGGCTCACTCCACTACAGGAGTCTCCCCTTTTTAGGCCCATTAAGGCCAGAAGGGAGTGCGTTGTGTGAAGCCAGTTTGGTTCTCCAGGTTCATTGTCGGAAGGAGTGCCACACTTGTGTTGAAGAGGTTATGGGAAGTCGAATGGAAAAGGTGCAAGACAGTAGTAAGACAATGATTGTGTGCACAGTGTGAAACCACCTGAGGTCAAGGTTCAAAACAGAGTCAAGGTAAAAATTCCCTCTAGGGTCTCAAAAGGCAATTTAAAGTAAGAACCTGAAGTAAATCACAAAAGATTAAGGGGCAGATGTATCAAGGATTTTTTTGTCGCAAACGCTGAGATTCGCAAAATAGCAGCGTTTGCGACAAAAAAAACGGGATTTGGAATGTATCATGCAAAAAGCCTCGCAATATTAAGAAATCACACATTTTGCGATTCCTTAATATTGCGTAAGCATTTAAGAATCGCAAATTGCGATTTCTTAAATGCAATGTATTAAGCATTTCAGTTTTGCAAATTTTGACGAAGAAATCGCAAATTACCACCAACTTGTAGTTGGTGGTAATTTGCGAATTCTTTTACAAATGCACTTTTTGCATTTTGTAAAGGTGCCATGTGACACTCATACATGCCCTTAGGGCATGTATGTGCGCCATATGTGCACACATGTCGATTTCAGGGGTGAAGAGGCTGTCCTTGAGACACCCCTGCACCCTTGAAATTATTCTCAATTTACGATTAGCAAATTGCGAATCGCAAATTGAGAATAATTTCACATTCATTCCAATGGGCCTCCAGGCCCATAGAAATGAATGGGAAATTATTCCTTAATTGCGATTAGCAATTTGCTAATCGCAATTAAGGAATTTTAAGAATTCGCTAAAAAATTGCGAATTTCTACATACATACCATTTTGCAATTCTCAAATAGCGATTCCATAAAAATTGCTATTTGAGAATCGCTAAAGGGTATCTTGATACATCTACCCCCAAATGTTGACAGTGTGCTTGGATACAGGCAAATGTTGAAATCTAGCGAGAGTGGCAAGGAGTATGTTGAGCATTGTGTTGCATTCTGGAGGTTAGTTTGAGTCTGATCAAATGCTCGGACTTCATAGAAGTGGATGAATGATTATGTGTGATTCTGTCAGGTGTTGTGGTTGTTTTTCATTCCTTCCATTAGGGGTTGTCCTTGTTCTGCATTTCGGTGTTTGGGTATCCCTCTTTGTCTATTTGAAGTTATCGTGTTAGTTGTGTTGTCTTCCCTGTTTTGCCATTGTCATGTTAAAAAAAAGGGAGGTGTGTTGTGTCCTGTTGTTTGAGGCTAGGAACTCCTCCTGCAAATCACACTCTAAACCTATGACAGTGTTAAAATATGGTGGATGCCATCGCTATGTTAGAGCAGTCAAGGCTGTGGATAGTGTTTGGAGCAAGCTAGCAGGCTTCCTGTATTTAAATTAAGCTGTGCCTGATATGTTCAAGCAAACACACAAAAGGTGATGGGAGGATGCTTGCAATAAGTGTGACCCCTGACAACCGGTAGCTTTCCAGCTCATCATGCTGTTGCCCACCATGCCACCTCTGTTTGGACGCAGCTATATACAAATCAGTCTTGACCCTGCTCCAGCAGGGATAGTCCAATCCGAACAGCCAGGCCAGATCAGATGCTGAGATTAATTCAAACATTCCATCCATCACTTTTTGTATACTTCAGGTTGATATGTACAAGCAGCACTGCATTCAGAGCGTACATTGTCCCTCTGCTGCACCATAGAAGAGGCCTGCCAAAGCTTAACTGGACCCAGGTGCTTTTTGTTCCTAGAAGGGGCCCTCAACTGTGGAAGAAAAATGTAGATGTTAATCTATCTGCAATCTAACATTCCATTAGCCCTGAGATATGAACATTTCTATTTGAAAGATAATCTCTATTCCGTCTTTTTCTCTATTGGCCTAAAAATGTGTGAACAAAGGCCTAAGAAATCCCAAACATTTTATTTTCATTTTCAGTTTTACAAAACTGTCCGGCGTTAAAAAAAAAAAGTACTGTGAATGCTCGTTTAGCATGCATACTAGCTTTCTGCACAAATCTTTTGATCGTGCATACATTTATTCACATTATGCATAAAAGAAACTTCATGCCTGCATCAGAGAGACTGCCAATGCCTTGCTGATATGTGAACCCGTATTAAAATGCAGCTAAACGTGGCTGGAATTATGGTATTTTTTCTTGTGCTCTTTTACCGTGTCTTGCCTGTAAGCACAATTCTCAAGTTGTCAAATGTCAGTTGCTTGTTTTTGCCTTCACCTTCAGGAATTTTTAGTTGCGCGTTTTTAAAAGAAATCACTAAAACTAAAAACAGGTGAATGCAAAATAAAAATAGGTTGACTTATTATCACAGGAATGTATGGGATATCTGTTCAAACTTTATCACTCAGTGAGTGGCAAAATACCAATAATTGATTCAATACTGTGACAAAGAATTTAGGGGCATATTAGCAAGAACCTCGTTAAAATGATCTCAGTTTTAGCGGCAGGAAACTGCCACTAAAACGGCGATAATGGGCTTGCTAATATGCGTTAAAGAATTCCAATAGAAGCCCAGGTTAGATGTGCAGGACATTTAACCTGGGCTTCTATTGGAATTCTATAACGTATATTAGCAAGCCCATTATCGCCGTTTAAGCTGCAGTTTCCTGCCTCTAAAACGGCGATGATTTTAACGAGGTTCTTGCTAATATGCCCCTTAAAGTCTTGTGCGTCAGACAACAGAATATTCTGACTGGGTGCCGAGCCTTAAAAGCTCTTCTTTAAAGCTGCAATAAAAAATGTATTTTCCCTCTCCATAGTCCCTCAAAATACCCCCTTACTTTGCCCCACCGCCCCACTGCTGTTACCTACACGGATTGCGACTGCTTCTTTAGACGTCAGAATGCACACAACTTTCAGACTCCTACAACACACTGCAGAGCAATCTGATAGCAGGGGCGGCTCTAGGCTCATGGCGGCCCTGGGCAGGGAGCGTAGGTAGGGGGCCCCGGAAGAGGGGGTCCAGGCAGGGCGGAGCGTGGAGGCCAGTGAAGGGGGGTGGGGGGGGGGTCAGGGTGTTTGGAAGTGGAACAGAGCCGGAGGCCACCAAATCTCTGCCAGGGGCCGCCACGCAAATATGTTTCCATCCTCAGAGGATTATTATATTAAGGATATATATTGGCGTGGTGGCCCCTGGGGTTTGGTGGCCCTGTGCAGGTGCACAGCTTGCACATGCCTAAGGCCGCCCCTGCTGATAGGTGTGAAGAACGTGCCTGCTCCAACATTAAACTGATAGGTAAAAGACCTTTCAGACATTCGTTTCACACAGTAGAGCTCTATCTCAGACTATCTCTACCTAAACTGATTGGCTATAACTTAAGTTCCTTGGCCCGATTCACAGTTTGTAGTAACTCAGGGGCTAATTTATATATTGGCGGTGTGTACACTCTGCTGCAGTGGCCATGGAGTATATGCACTGTCAACATAATGGTCCAGCCACCTGATTTATTTCCTGGTGAACCATAGGTTTGTCTATGGCAGAGAGTACTCTGGCACCACCATGGCCACACCTCTCCGATTGCCCAACGGAGTCAGGGCTGTCAGAAAAATGGCTACATTTTCACCCACCTAAATTAAATAGGCGAACATGTAGCCATTTTTTTACTGTCCGTCACCTCCAGGCAAACCCTGGCAGTGAGGGACAGGAACATGTAAATAATGCTCCCTGTGAGCTGACTACCCTGGAGAGGGGGCATTATTTTTTTATGTTGAAAAAGAAAATCCCACTTTGGGATTTTCTTTCTCAAAATAAAGAAATTAACCTATTTGGTGCAGGGTTAAGTCATGCTGACGCAACCCTGTACCAAACAGCAATTTGCATGGACAGGAACTACTGTGACAGCGGTTCCTGCCAATGCGTCATTAATGACCGCTAGCTTAGCGGTCATTTATAAGTTTGGCAGACAGTCTCTCCACCAGGGGGACAGGGTAATTTACTCCATCCCCCTGCAAAACAACGGGCTGTCCGCCGTTTTATAAATTGGCCTCTTAGACGTTTGAGTAGGTTTACTACTTTTCAGTATTCACAAAGTGCCCTATTCACAAAGGTAAATTTGGACCAAAAGTCTAACTTAGACCAAAAGTCTAACTTTACTACTTTTCAGTATTCACAATGGTAAGTTACTACTAGTAACTTTACTACTAATAATTTTACTAGTAGTAACTTTACTACTAGTAACTTTACTATTAGTATCTTTACTGGTAGTAAATTTACTAGTAGTAAAGTTATTAGTAGTAACTACCCTTTGTGACTAATGAAAAGTAGTAAAGTTAGACTTTGTGTATATTAGACTTTTGGTCTAACTTTACCTTTGTGAATCAGGCCCTAAGTCTAGACCTGAAGTCTAAAGTTAGACTTCAGGTCTGAACTTCAACTTCAGGTGTAAATAGAGGGCCTGATTCACAAAGGAAAAGTTGGATCAAAAGTCTCACTTTAGACCTAAAATCTAAGTTTAGACCTGAAGTCTAACTTTACATCTGAAGTCTAACTTTACACCTGAAATCTAAGTTTAGAGCTGAATTCTAATTTAGACCAAAAGTCTAACATTACTACTTTTCAGTATTCACAAAGGTAAGCTACTACTAGTAACATCAATACTAGTAGCTTTACTATTTTTAAGTTTACTTGTAGTAAACTTGCTAGTAGTAACTTACCTTTGTGAATACTGAAAAGTAGTTAAGTTAGACTTTTGGTCTACATTACCCTTTAGGTCTAGACTTAGACTTCCGGTGTTAAATTAGACTTCAGGTGTAAAGTATTTTGGTTTAACTTTATCTTTGTGAATCTGGCCCAAAATGTGTACATTTACTCAAAAGTGTAAGTTACCTTGTGAAACAGGCACACTGCCTCGGACCTCTACGGGACTTTGGCTTTATCAAGCAGAGCCATCAGTGAGGTTACAAAGATTTTACAGGTCTTTGCAGAGCTAGCCTTCATGGAACAATGATCTTATATAATTTTACAATATACAGGAGCGCCACCTGTGAGACTGGACAGAATTTATTTGCATGTCCAGGCCTCAGACAACTGAGCTATCACACAGGCTCAGCAGAGATAGTCAACTGTTTGAATTGGGCCTACTACATAGCATGTTAAGCATAGCATAGATGGAATGAATGATTTTGCCAGGATAGCACAGGGATTTTGCAAGCAGATTGGAACTTCCGACTTAAGGACTTGACTCTAAGGAGGCCGTATTGAATCTGACCATTTCCCATCCACCACAATTGCTGTGCATCCACACATTTAGACTCTTGGGAACCACAGGCCTCTGTTGACACCATGATTAGAAATGCATTGGTCTAACCAACCATACATCATTGTAGACACCCAGAAGGCAAGGCAGTGACAGGCAAGGAAGTTAATCCATGACCCTGAGCTGCAAGGAGACAACTTCATATAAGCCAGTCCCATTGGTGTTTTCTTCTACGGAAACTACCCCTTGTTTTGGGTGGTTGTGCCTCAAAAAGAAAAATGCCCAGCAGACCAAAAAACACATGACAGCCCACTCAGCAATAATGGTGACAAAAGTATATCCACAGTAGCTGCGGGTGAGCTTTTGTCACAGAGATCCATGCCCTGTAAGCAAGGATCTCTAAATATAGTGGCTGGTCGGGCCAACTAGGAGACCAGAGACAAAGTTGCAGGTTACCTGCTGTCAGATCCTCTTTCAGAGGGCCACGAAGCAAGCAGAGGTTACTGGGCCCATTTGTGAAGGTTGAGGCATTTTTTCCCTGATGTCCCAGGGCCCAACTTTCTACGGATTCTGAGCAATTGGACCAAGTACCCCTTCAGCACTTGAATCTCAGTAGTAGCGTGGTCCAAGCAGTCCAGGTTTCCTCGGGGGGGCAGAGAGATACACAGGAGTGAACACAGACTCACAACTCAAACTGCACGCAGCAATAAAGCATTGTCCAATCAAATACTCACTTTCAGGAAAAAAGAGAAGCATTTTATTTCTACTGCTATGAACACAAAGGGAAAAATATGACATTCACAAACAACTACACAGTTCCCTGGAGGTCAGGGCTCTAGAGTTTCTTTAGGCGATTCCTTGGGTCCCGCTCCCTCCTCGCTCTTAGAAATAGATGTTATTCTTCATTAACTATAAGAAACATCCAAGGCAAGCCCCACTAGTAGTATGAGTCCCAAGAGTACACTCTGACTCCATTTAAAGTCAGCAGTGTTCCAGTGCCACAGCGTTAACTAGCAAGCAGGTATCACTGTGGCTGACTGTCCCGAAATCAGTCTTACCTGCAACTGCAGGCTTGGAGATAACATCCTGACATGTATGGATCTACAACTGACACTGCTGTTGAGGTATGTGCAAAACCCTAATAAACACTTTTAAATAAAAATAATGATTGTATCCTTTACACGTGATATTAAGAACCTCATTGCACTGAATACTCTTTTATTTACTGTTGCTTATATGTGATACAGAACATTTTTAAATACATTTCTATTTCGTCTTTGCAATAAAAGAAACTCAGAATGTAAAACAAAAACTCCATAAAAACTGCAGGCTTGGAGCATCTGGGATTCATGAATGTGCACCATCCGCAGCTGCTTAGAGCAGCAGCAGCTGAATTTCGCCACATGCGGTCCAGACACACTGCACTCAGTAGGCACAGGGTTCCACTCACATGGTAGTGCCACTGATGCAATCATTGGTTTTCTGCGGTTCCTCTTAGCATGGTATGTGTTGGATCCACTTCACAGTGAGGGGGTGATGTGATGACTCTGAAGCGGGTCCCTCTCCTTGTTTACGGTATCCAGGTACTCTTAGGGCGACCCCACTTTTGCTGCAGGGGTGTGTCCAGTTGCTCCTGGTAACCTCCTCTGGCATACAGGAGTAACAGTTTTCTCTCTGTACACAGGCCTCAGCACCGGCCCCTCCTGGCATACGGGTTCCGGCTCACCATGGCACAAGGCTGCAGCCCTCTCATCATGGTAATCTTCTCACAGTGACCCCTCCTGGCCTGATCAGCTCAGAGATGCACAAGGCTCGATTCACAATGGCCCTCCACTGACATACATGGATCGCCGACATCGGGCAGCGACCTGAACAGTGCAGCAGCCATCTCCTCACACCTCCCAAAGGGAGTCCACTCAACAGGTATCCCCACTGGACCTTGTTCCCTATCACACTCTCCTCTTCCTGAGAGGCAAACTGGTCTTGGCAAGCAGGTTGGCACTGGTGGTCCAGGGTCCAGGGCAAGTGGTCTTGGGTTCCATGGGTCAATCAATCAATCAATTAATCTGGGGGCTTATAAAGCGTGCTACTCATCCTTGAGGGTTTCAAGATGCTGGGGGGGCTAGGGGGGGGGGCAGGGCAGCCCGGATCAGTCGAAGACCCAGGTCTTGAGGTCCTTCCTGAACGAGTGCAGGATCGGGGAGCATCTGATGTTCACGGGGAGCTTGTTCCAGGTCTTGGCTGCGATATAGGAGAAGGCTCTCCCGCCTGTTCTGTTTCTGCGGATGCGGGGGACCTTAGCCAGGGCGAGGTTGGCAGAGCGGAGGTTCCTCTTGGGTATGTGGAAGAATAGTCTCTTGTTGAGGTATTTGCGTCTGATGTTGTGGAGGGTTTTGTAGGTGTGGGTGAGGAGTTTGAAGGTGACCCTTTTCTCGACGGGAAGCCAGTGGAGGTCTTGTAGGTGATGGGTCATGTGTTCGTGGCATGGTGTCCCGAGAACGAGTCTGGCAGCGGCGCTCTGGATGGTGGAGTCTGTGTAGTAGGGTTCTGTTGATTCTGGCATATAGGGCGTTGCTGTAGTCCAGTCTGCTGGTTATGAGCGCATGGGTGACGGTCTTTCTGCAGTCCGGGGGGATCCATTTGAAGATCTTGCGGAGGATGCGCAGGCAGTTGAAACTGGTGGAGGCGATGGCATTGATCTGGCGGTTCATGGAGAGGGAGGAGTCGAGGATGATGCAGAGGTTTCATGTGTGGTCTGTAGGAGTGGTTGGGTTTCCGAGGGCCAGCAGGTGTCGTCCCAGGCGGTGGGATGGGGTCCAAGAATGAGGACCTCAGTCTTCTCTGAGTTGAGGTTCAATCAGCTGTCCTTCATCCTTCAGGCTGCCACATTCTTCATTCCTTCCTGGAAGCAGCTTCTGGTGTCTTCGGGACTCTTCCTGCGTGAGAGGATGAGCTGGTTGTCATCGGCGTAGGATACAATGCTGAGTCCCTACTGTCTAACAATGGCGGCGAGGGGGGCCATGTAGATGTTGAAGAGCGTGGGGCTGAGCGATGATCCTTGGGGTACTCCGCAGTTGATGTCGGTGGGTTTGGAGAGGATTGGAGGGAGTCTGATCCTCTGGGTTCTGCCGAAGATAAAAGATTGAATCCAGTCAAGGGCGGCTCCTTGTATCCAGCGTCGTGAAGTCTGGCTGCAAGGGTGCGATGAGAGATGGTGTTGAAGGCTGCGGAGAGGTCTAGAAGGATGAGGGCCGCAGTGTGTCCCTGGTCAATTAGCATGCGGATGTCGTCCGTGGCGGCGAGGAGGGCGGTCTCGATGCTGTGGTTGCTGCGGAATCCAGACTAGGAGGTGTCTAGGATGGAGTTATCTTCGATGAAGGTTGTCAGCTGGGCATTCACGAGCCTCTCGGTGACTTTGGCCGTGAAGGGAAGGAGAGAGATGGACCGGTCGTTTTTCAGGTCAGTTGGGTCGGCATACGGTTTCTTGAGGAAGAGTTTAACCTCCACCTACTTCCAGTCATCTGGGAAGATGCCGGACATGAAGGAGGCATTGATGGTCAGTCCGAGTTCGGGTGTGATGGCGGCCCTGTGAAATATGTGTGGTGGGCAGGGGTCGGTTGGGGCTCCTGAGTGGGTTTGCTTCATGGTGGCGGTGATGTTTTCGACGGTTGCGGGCTTCCTGGTCATGATGGTTGGATTGCGGGTGGCGTGGGGGGGCGGTGTTGTCCATCCTCGGCTCGTTGAAGTTGTCGCAGAGGGCCTTGATCTTCAGATGGAAGTATGTGCTGAGCTTGTCACAGAGTTCCTGTTAAGGTATGATGTCTGTGGCTTCGCTAGGGGGTTTAGTGAACTGTTGTATGATGTTGAACAGCTGCTTGGCATTGGTCGCGTTTGGTCTGGACTTTGTCTCCAATGACGGTTCGTTCGGGTGTGATGGCGGCCCTGTGAAATATGTGTGGTGGGCAGGGGTCGGTTGGGGCTCCTGAGTGGGTTTGCTTCATGGTGGCGGTGATGTTTTCGACGGTTGCGGGCTTCCTGGTCATGATGGTTGGCTTGCGGGTGGCGTGGGGGGGCGGTGTTGTCCATCCTCGGCTCGTTGAAGTTGTCGCAGAGGGCCTTGATCTTCAGATGGAAGTATGTGCTGAGCTTGTCACAGAGTTCCTGTTAAGGTATGATGTCTGTGGCTTCGCTAGGGGGTTTAGTGAACTGTTGTATGATGTTGAACAGCTGCTTGGCATTGGTCGCGTTTGGTCTGGACTTTGTCTCCAATGACGGTTCGTTTGGTGTCCCTTATGCGCTGGTGGTATTCCTTTAGGGCGCTCCTGTGGTTGTTCCGTGCTTCCGTGGTTTTCTGGTTTCACCAGGTTTTATCCAGGCATCTGCAGGAGCGTCTGGCTTCCCTGTAGTTCTGTGGTGAACCATGTGGCCTTCAGGGGGTGTTGCTTGGTGAGGTGGCAGAGGGGTGCGAGCTTGTCGGCGCAGCGGGAGATCCAGCGCTGAAGTTCAGTGGTCGCGGAATTGGTGTGGGTCGTGGGGTCTTGGAGGAGGGTGGTGTTGAGGAGTTCCTCTGTGATCTTGCTCCAGTTCCTTCGTGGTAGTTGCGGTGCAAGCTTGGGTGCGGAGGTGGTGTTGAAAGTGAAGTGGACGCAATGGTGGTTTGTCCAGATGGGCTAAGTGGTGTGGCTGAAGCTGATGTTAGCTCCTCCCGCGAAGATAGGGTTGAGGGTGTGTCCAGGTTTGTGAGTGGGCATGTTGACCAGCTGCTTCAGTCCGAGGTTGGCGAGGTTGTCGAGGAGAGGGATAGAGTCGGGGTCGTTGCAGTTGTCAAGGTGGAAGTTCATGTCCCCGAGTAGAATGTAGTCCATGGAGGTAACTGCGTTTGGTGCGGCGAGCTTGGCGATGGTGGTTACGGACTGGGTGCGTGGTCCCGGTGGTCTGTAGATGAGGGTCCCCTCACCCAGCAGGGCGACTCGCAGGCCTAGGCCTCCAGTCCTAGTCACAGGCAAAAATCTTGCAGAGCTTCCCCCCCTCACACAGCCTGTCAGGCTGCCTGGCAAATGATCATTTTGGGGTTCTCAAACTCCCCTTCTTACAGTCCATTTCCTGACACCAAATGTGAGTTAGATTCTGAGTCTTTGTAGATCTTTTACGGGTCCTCTTCATTTGAAGTGCTCACGACTCTGTCCTCTCTTCCTTTTGAAAGCAGTCTGTCACAGCAACATAGACTCCAAAGCTAATACCCCCTCAACACAGTCATGGGAGTGACTAGAGTTCACATCTGGATGTCAGCCCCAGTAATATGTGTATCAAAATGTTAGCCCAGGGCCTCAGCCCTACCCTTTATGATTCTCTTATCAGTCCCATGTCCTTCTTGAGAGGTGCCCAGACCCCTTCCTTGTGACCTCTCACTAAATCAAAGAGCACTCTTCGAAGTGTACAGGGGAAGCCTGGCTCTCCCCTCTCCAGTGTCTGTTCCACCTAGCTTACAGGAATGCAATGTACAAATCTGTCTGGGGTATTCCTCTACCTCCTCTCCATGTTTCATCTTACAAGCTTGTGTCTCCTAAAATGGAACAAGGGACCTCCACGTATTGTACTATTCAGAGGCACAGATACACCCAGTGAATGAATGAATGAATGAAAATGCAGTTATATAGCATGTGAATACTCCAAGGAATGTCTCGGCGCTGATCATGTGAAGGAAGCCTGGCCTCTGCGAAAAGTGATTGTATTATTCATTTTGCTAAAACAGCCATGTTTTAAATTTTTTACGAACAACCGGGAGCTCTGAAATGGAACGGAGTTCTTTGGGAAGTTTATACAGCCTACACACTGCACAGTACGGTACCCTTCATGTACTGTGCCACTCATAGGCACACATACACCCAGCACATACATTTACCATGCATGCACTGCAAAGCACTGTGTCCTTCATCTATTGTACTACTCATAGGCACACATAGACACATACATCCAGCACTTATATTTACCATGAACGAACTCCTCAGTGCTGCATTATCCCTGTATTGTACCCTTCTCAGACAAACATACACCCAGCACAGATACTCAACTTGTGCATTGTGCAGCACTACATACCAAACCGATGTAGGCCAGGGATGAGTTAACCACACAGCAGTGGAAGCTTAACTGAGTGATCCTGTAGGCCTCACTCCAGTGACACAGATTAAAAGGGACCTGTTCACTCCTACGGATCACTACACCAGCCCGCTTGTGCTGCTTAACTCCTAGTGAAGGAAGTAGCCTTCCACCCTATAAGAGCGGGCTTTGGGGGGGCCCTCTCCCAATTTAACAAAACCGCAATCTGTGAGACAGGCCTATGTAATGGCACACATGCATGATCTGTGTTTACCCATAACAACAAAAATCAGCACTAGGGTTCCAGACATCATACAGTTGCCCCAACTCAGGGCAGGGGTGCACGTCCATTACAATGCGGAGAACTTTTCCAACACCTGCCAAAGTATACATTACCCCATAAGTTTCCCCCTGAAGGAAGCATTTGGAGTATTTCGAGGTTATTTGGTTCATTAATGGCATCCGCATCAAATTTTGGTCTACATGGTGCTTTAAAGCTACACGTTCGAAAAAACTGTCTCCTTCACCCTGTTCCTTACTATATTCATCCCTCTCTTCTCGCTTCTCCTCTTCTATCACCTGGATTTGATCTCTCCTTTTTCTCAGGCACCTTGGGCCAAATTCACAAAGTGCTTCCGCACTCGTGGCGGAAGCTCCACACTTGTGGTGGTAGTCCACACCCTCATTGCAAGGTCCTCATTTTTGTGGCGGGAACTTTGCAATGAGTAACTGCCGTGTGGGGGTCCCGTTACGAGTATGGGGCTCCCGCGACGGGTTTCGGCATACGCCATGAATACCGAGGCCCTTTGGGAATCTGGCCCGTTCTCTCTATCTCTAGTGCACCAACCACGAGACACTCCAAGCATGGTGCCGACAGAGGGTGCAGCTCTGCAACAGGAAACCCACCTCTGCAAGAAAGAGAGTTAAAGATTGATAATGAGAAGAAGGAAGTGAAGGGTACAGTGACACTGAAGGAAGCTCTACAGCAGTTAATACTTGCAGGAGGTCAACTCTCCGCTCAGTGGCGTAACGCAAAATGACGCCCCGCACCCTGTGAAGAATGCGAGTCTAGCATATTTCACAGCTATTCATTGGTCTTGGGCTGAATGCCTCCCCTCCCCCAAGGTCGGACTGGCCGTAGTGGGCACTGGGCATTCGCCGGTGGGCCTCTAGGGTGGGGGCCGGTTTTGAATAATATCGTCCCCCTGTAACAAAAGCGTCAGCGGTGAGACAGGAGTGGTGCTTCCAAAAAGAACATCTCCCCCTCCGAGGGCTGTCTGACAGTTTGCCCAGGCTGGTTTCGGTTCCTAGTCCGGTCGCGCCTCCTCCCCCACCCCACAGTGTAAGGGGGGCCCTGCGCAAGTCACGCCCCCTGCACAGCAGGGGCTGCAGTGTCCTAGGTTCCGCCCATGCCTCGGTTCTTGTCTATTCACTCAGCACAACACATGCATTGGCAAGGGCTACACACATCCATTTCATACGCCTCCTGTTCACACTCAGCACAAAGAAAAACAAATGGAGAATAAATACAGCACCAAGAAATTATGCAAACAATAAAAATGTGGGGGCGCAGCATCCCAATCCAACAGCAGAGAATCATTTACCGTTTTTCTTCTGCGAACAATTTGTATTTGATAATGGCAGAGTAGCTTTTTAATTCAGTGCATACATATATGTCAAGGGCGGGGAAACTGACGCATGCACTGCACGCAGAACAGGGGTTTAAAATAGATCTGTTCTGCAAAGAGGAGATATTCCTTCAATGCTTTCTTGCAATATAAAAATATGTTGCTGCGTTTGATGAAAGATGAAAAATGTGTTGCAAAGGCCAATCTTCCTCACAGAAAATGCTAATATCAAGGACTGACAACAATACTGTAAAAACAAGTTCTCCGTTGCTATGCAACAACGTTTTTGGAGCACATTCGCTTTGTGTCTGAGTTCTTGTGTTTTTTTGCTGTCTTGCTGTCTGTCATGGCTTGAACTCAATGTGCATTTTCTTCTAGGTACATTAGAGCAAGATGAGTTCTTGTTCTCTGAATGAGAAACACGATTTCGCCAACTAAATAGATTTCCCAAGTATTATTCGAACAATATCCTAAGAAAAAGGTAGTGATTGACTGGATGGAAACTAACGCATTTAATATAGCCCTGACTAATTTCTACCCCAAAAAAATTGTGCACTCTTCAAACTATTGCTATTTTAACTCAGGCTCTTTAGCTATTGGCCAATGTTCATGTAAACTCAAAAGAACAGTATAAAAGCAGTATAGAGAAGGGGTGTTGTTTCTTCCCTCTTGTTGATCTTCCTCTTTGTAGCAGCACACTATGTGAGTGGCAAGGAGCGGTGTTATCTCGCCAAAGGAGAGCTTCCATTCAGTGCTTAATTTGTGAAACAATAAGTGCCAGGGCCCTTTTCAGGAGGTCACTGCAGCGTGCATCACCCACTGTCCCTGCCAGCGCGGCCATCAAAGTGCCAACACAACTACTAGCCATCACACTCCTACAAGTGTAACAATTCAGACTATTCCAGGTCCCCAAAGCCAAAAAATGGCTTGGACAGCAGGTATTTCAATTTTCTAATATATAGTCAGTTAATAAACAACTGTTCTTGTACTCACAGGTAAATTAGACAAGCAGCGCCACCATGTGGCAGACTGCAATAAGTACTGGTGTTGACAATTAGATGCTGGTGTGAGCACCGGAAACCACCGGCTCAAATTAAGCACTGCTTCTATGACAGCGCATGAACAGTGGTGTCCATGTACTGCAGAGGAGTGGGTGCATTTTCATTATTTTTGTAAAGCTTGTGAAGTGGCTGCCTGGAACGGAGCAGGCATTAGGAAGAAACAGACTGGCATACCTTGAACACCATGGTAGAATCCTGGTGGTAATTAGACAAGAATGGGTCAAGCTCAGAGTGGAGAACAGCCAAAATATGTTCCACTGCTGGTCAATGAGGGTGTTTCCCTTATCCAAGAATACTCTGTTACACCATGCCTTGCAAGAGAATATGACCCGATCAAAGCCAAGTGTTTCATACAGAGTCTTCCCACTGCTGCCTCTTGAGGAGAAGAACCCACCTGACTGCAGCAGGCTACCAATTTGTCCATGTCCCCAGCCCCCAGTAGAAATGCTTTGTAGTGGATATTTCTGGGGTTCACAACAGAAAGAAAGGATGGTGAGACCCTGCAAATGTGCATTGTTTCGGAACTCATGCATGCTGATCAAATTCTGTTCAGTTTGTCATTGAAAACTGCGAATCTCTAGGGCTCTGGCCTGGATGCCTTTTTGAGCAACTCCTTGAGGTACATCAAATCTTGAATAATCTCACTTCTCAACACAAATTAGGGTTCCATGTGAAAGGACTGCTGTAAACATGGCATCATGAGATCTGGTTGTGGAAACTAGACTTAAGTAGGCAAGACTGTGTTTCCATATTTTGCATGTAATGAGAAACATGCCTATCAGAGTTTTAAAAAAAACTATTATTAAAAAACGTGAGAATCATTCCCTACCAGCTAATACTGCTATTTCTTGGTGACGTACATTGAGAGCTTAGATTTCCGCAGTTTATTTTGAATAATATATCCCTTTTTATGCTCCTTTCTATAAGTGCCCTTTTCTCGTTTTACCTGTTTGCTGGGAATTTGGAGTATTATGGTTGGATCTCTGCAAAGGAAAGCTAGTTTCCTTTTTTCAGGACTAGGGCAACATTTTAGATCATGATTCCGGTAGCGACAATACTTTGCTAGGTTAAAGAAAGATCATGATTGTGCCTTTTACAACTTAGTTTGGGATACTAGATCCATCTCGCGAAATCTCTTTAATTAAAGAGATTTCAAGAATAACAATCTCTTTTCACCAGAACATATGATATTTCTAAAGCCTTTTGACATCCCCTGTAATATACAAGCTTCAGGCCAAAAGTTGGTGCTGTTGCTGCACCGACTGATCAGGAGATGCAAAGTAAGCTGTGGCAGCCCTTTCAGAGATACATGTAAACATTACTTGTAAATTGGTAAGTATGGGTTTATGATACTTTACTCCACCGATATGTACCTTGACAACATATGTATATAACATATGTGTGTAGATGTGGAGTTAAGAGTAGTAAATCTATGGTCACAATATATACTTACCTCCACAATGTTTTGGTTGCCGACATTTTTGCTATGATATTCTTGTAGCATGATATTTCTGTGGTCAATATTCTGACACACATCAAGGTGAAAGGCAGCAGAGCACTGTACAGGGTCCAAGGCAAGTGATGTATTTAGTACTAAGACGAGTGTAGGGTTCCCACCCCATCACATGTCTACACCAAAGTTCAACTTGCCACTGACAAAGGGGCTGGATGTCATCTACTGGGAAAAACAGGGCCAGTGGAGTAACGAAACTTGAAGGTGCCCCCCTGCATAGTACATAGAGCCCCCCCCCCGGTCTCACTCAGCATCTTTCAGGCCAAGGCACTATTCTGAGGGGGCCCCCTGGAGATCGGGGGCCCCCGCTCTGCAGGGGGTTGCTGGGGCCTTTGTTACGCCACTGACCAGGGCTACAAAAGGAAACCCTTCTGAATAGAATTCCTCCACATTTACAAAATGAAGTGTAGAACAATCTAAAAAATTACCGAAATTAAAAAAGAACAATCGTTCCTGAATCTAAACACCCATGACTGAGGGAGTTATTCAGATTATGGCGGGCTTTCTGCAAATCTTACAATGTAGTGGGTGGATTTGCCTCCACCCACTCAGTGCAAGACTGCCAGCCATACTTAGAGATCCCCTTTGCGTAGTGCGGATGCGTTTGCCAGAAGTGCTTCCTCCTGCATGGCAGGAGCCAAGCAGGCAACTAGAGCCAAATTTCGGGGGGTCTGAAAAATATTTCGGGGGAAGGGGGGGGGTAATTCTTCCAACCATAGACAGAGTGGCTGTAAGAAGTGGTAAACACACAACAAAAGCCTCATTTACAAGTAAATGGTCTTTTAAAGACCTGTTAAGTACTCGGGTGCGGCTGCAATTAGATGCTCAAAATAATTTACAACAAGGGGTGGTGATGGACAGAGTCTCTGAATTAAGCAGAATACTCTCACCCAGTCAAGAGATCAGGGCTAGATCCAACACCGTTTTTTAGCTCATTGCACCATCCCAGTTTCAGAACCTGGCTGTATGCAAATTAGTCTGTAACTGGCCCAGTGCATCATGGGAACAGGGCAGACCAGACTACAAAAGCCAATTCTTACACTGGGAAGGAAACAAGCTTCCGGGGACCGGTTTCTGGCATTTCAGCCGTCTTCGGCCCGGCTTGCTTGAATCCTGATGGTGCAATGAGCAAGGGACTCACATCTGAGTATACCCTTCCACGCTTAGGGTGGACAAAATAATTTACAACAAGGGGTGGTGATGGACAGAGTCTCTGAATTAAGCAGAATACTCTCACCCAGTCAAGAGATCAGGGCTAGATCCAACACCGTTTTTTAGCTCATTGCACCATCCCAGTTTCAGAACCTGGCTGTATGCAAATTAGTCTGTCCCTGGCCCAGTGCATCATGGGAACAGGGCAGACCAGACTACAAAAGCCAATTCTTACACTGGGAAGGAAACAAGCTTCCGGGGACCGGTTTCTGGCATTTCAGCCGTCTTCGGCCCGGCTTGCTTGAATCCTGATGGTGCAATGAGCAAGTGACTCACATCTGAGTATACCCTTCCACGCTTAGGGTGGACAAAATAATTTACAACAAGGGGTGGTGATGGACAGAGTCTCTGAATTAAGCAGAATACTCTCACCCAGTCAAGAGATCAGGGCTAGATCCAACACCGTTTTTTAGCTCATTGCACCATCCCAGTTTCAGAACCTGGCTGTATGCAAATTAGTCTGTCCCTGGCCCAGTGCATCATGGGAACAGGGCAGACCAGACTACAAAAGCCAATTCTTACACTGGGAAGGAAACAAGCTTCCGGGGACCGGTTTCTGGCATTTCAGCCGTCTTCGGCCCGGCTTGCTTGAATCCTGATGGTGCAATGAGCAAGGGACTCACATCTGAGTATACCCTTCCACGCTTAGGGTGAACAAAATAATTTACAACAAGGGGTGGTGATGGACAGAGTCTCTGAATTAAGCAGAATACTCTCACCCAGTCAAGAGATCAGGGCTAGATCCAACACCGTTTTTTAGCTCATTGCACCATCCCAGTTTCAGAACCTGGCTGTATGCAAATTAGTCTGTCCCTGGCCCAGTGCATCATGGGAACAGGGCAGACCAGACTACAAAAGCCAATTCTTACACTGGGAAGGAAACAAGCTTCCGGGGACCGGTTTCTGGCATTTCAGCCGTCTTCGTCCCGGCTTGCTTGAATCCTGATGGTGCAATGAGCAAGGGACTCACATCTGAGTATACCCTTCCACGCTTAGGGTGGACAAAATAATTTACAACAAGGGGTGGTGATGGACAGAGTCTCTGAATTAAGCAGAATACTCTCACCCAGTCAAGAGATCAGGGCTAGATCCAACACCGTTTTTTAGCTCATTGCACCATCCCAGTTTCAGAACCTGGCTGTATGCAAATTAGTCTGTCCCTGGCCCAGTGCATCATGGGAACAGGGCAGACCAGACTACAAAAGCCAATTCTTACACTGGGAAGGAAACAAGCTTCCGGGGACCGGTTTCTGGCATTTCAGCCGTCTTCGGCCCGGCTTGCTTGAATCCTGATGGTGCAATGAGCAAGGGACTCACATCTGAGTATACCCTTCCACGCTTAGGGTGGACAAAATAATTTACAACAAGGGGTGGTGATGGACAGAGTCTCTGAATTAAGCAGAATACTCTCACCCAGTCAAGAGATCAGGGCTAGATCCAACACCGTTTTTTAGCTCATTGCACCATCCCAGTTTCAGAACCTGGCTGTATGCAAATTAGTCTGTCCCTGGCCCAGTGCATCATGGGAACAGGGCAGACCAGACTACAAAAGCCAATTCTTACACTGGGAAGGAAACAAGCTTCCGGGGACCGGTTTCTGGCATTTCAGCCGTCTTCGGCCCGGCTTGCTTGAATCCTGATGGTGCAATGAGCAAGTGACTCACATCTGAGTATACCCTTCCACGCTTAGGGTGGACAAAATAATTTACAACAAGGGGTGGTGATGGACAGAGTCTCTGAATTAAGCAGAATACTCTCACCCAGTCAAGAGATCAGGGCTAGATCCAACACCGTTTTTTAGCTCATTGCACCATCCCAGTTTCAGAACCTGGCTGTATGCAAATTAGTCTGTCCCTGGCCCAGTGCATCATGGGAACAGGGCAGACCAGACTACAAAAGCCAATTCTTACACTGGGAAGGAAACAAGCTTCCGGGGACCGGTTTCTGGCATTTCAGCCGTCTTCGGCCCGGCTTGCTTGAATCCTGATGGTGCAATGAGCAAGGGACTCACATCTGAGTATACCCTTCCACGCTTAGGGTGAACAAAATAATTTACAACAAGGGGTGGTGATGGACAGAGTCTCTGAATTAAGCAGAATACTCTCACCCAGTCAAGAGATCAGGGCTAGATCCAACACCGTTTTTTAGCTCATTGCACCATCCCAGTTTCAGAACCTGGCTGTATGCAAATTAGTCTGTCCCTGGCCCAGTGCATCATGGGAACAGGGCAGACCAGACTACAAAAGCCAATTCTTACACTGGGAAGGAAACAAGCTTCCGGGGACCGGTTTCTGGCATTTCAGCCGTCTTCGTCCCGGCTTGCTTGAATCCTGATGGTGCAATGAGCAAGGGACTCACATCTGAGTATACCCTTCCACGCTTAGGGTGGACAAAATAATTTACAACAAGGGGTGGTGATGGACAGAGTCTCTGAATTAAGCAGAATACTCTCACCCAGTCAAGAGATCAGGGCTAGATCCAACACCGTTTTTTAGCTCATTGCACCATCCCAGTTTCAGAACCTGGCTGTATGCAAATTAGTCTGTCCCTGGCCCAGTGCATCATGGGAACAGGGCAGACCAGACTACAAAAGCCAATTCTTACACTGGGAAGGAAACAAGCTTCCGGGGACCGGTTTCTGGCATTTCAGCCGTCTTCGGCCCGGCTTGCTTGAATCCTGATGGTGCAATGAGCAAGGGACTCACATCTGAGTATACCCTTCCACGCTTAGGGTGGACAAAATAATTTACAACAAGGGGTGGTGATGGACAGAGTCTCTGAATTAAGCAGAATACTCTCACCCAGTCAAGAGATCAGGGCTAGATCCAACACCGTTTTTTAGCTCATTGCACCATCCCAGTTTCAGAACCTGGCTGTATGCAAATTAGTCTGTCCCTGGCCCAGTGCATCATGGGAACAGGGCAGACCAGACTACAAAAGCCAATTCTTACACTGGGAAGGAAACAAGCTTCCGGGGACCGGTTTCTGGCATTTCAGCCGTCTTCGGCCCGGCTTGCTTGAATCCTGATGGTGCAATGAGCAAGGGACTCACATCTGAGTATGAGGTGTGGCAGGGTATACTCAGACATGAGTCCCTTGCTCACTGCTCCATCAGGATTCAAGCAAGCCGGGCCGACGAGGCTGAAATGCCAGAAACCGGTCCCCGGTAGCTTGTCTCCTTTCTGGTGAAGAATTGGCTTGGTAGTTTGGTCTGCCCTGTTCCCATGATGCACTGGGCCAGGGACAGACTAATTTGCATATAGCCAGGTTCTGAGCTGGGATGGGGCAGTGAGCTAAATAACGGTGATGGATCAAGCCCTGATCTTTGGACTGGGTAAGAGTGGTCTGCTTAATTCAGACACTCTGTTCATCACCACCCCCTTTTCTGAATCGTTTTTGGCCACTATAGGTGTGGCAGGGTATACTCAGACATGAGTCCCTTGCTCACTGCTCCATCAGGATTCAAGCAAGCCGGGCCGACGAGGCTGAAATGCCAGAAACCGGTCCCCGGTAGCTTGTCTCCTTTCTGGTGAAGAATTGGCTTGGTAGTTTGGTCTGCCCTGTTCCCATGATGCACTGGGCCAGGGACAGACTAATTTGCATATAGCCAGGTTCTGAGCTGGGATGGGGCAGTGAGCTAAATAACGGTGATGGATCAAGCCCTGATCTTTGGACTGGGTAAGAGTGGTCTGCTTAATTCAGACACTCTGTTCATCACCACCCCCTTTTCTGAATCGTTTTTGGCCACTATAGGTGTGGCAGGGTATACTCAGACATGAGTCCCTTGCTCACTGCTCCATCAGGATTCAAGCAAGCCGGGCCGACGAGGCTGAAATGCCAGAAACCGGTCCCCGGTAGCTTGTCTCCTTTCTGGTGAAGAATTGGCTTGGTATTTTGGTCTGCCCTGTTCCCATGATGCACTGGGCCAGGGACAGACTAATTTGCATATAGCCAGGTTCTGAGCTGGGATGGGGCAGTGAGCTAAATAACGGTGATGGATCAAGCCCTGATCTTTGGACTGGGTAAGAGTGGTCTGCTTAATTCAGACACTCTGTTCATCACCACCCCCTTTTCTGAATCGTTTTTGGCCACTATAGGTGTGGCAGGGTATACTCAGACATGAGTCCCTTGCTCACTGCTCCATCAGGATTCAAGCAAGCCGGGCCGACGAGGCTGAAATGCCAGAAACCGGTCCCGGTAGCTTGTCTCCTTTCTGGTGAAGAATTGGCTTGGTAGTTTGGGCTGCCCTGTTCCCATGATGCACTGGGCCAGGGACAGACTAATTTGCATATAGCCAGGTTCTGAGCTGGGATGGGGCAGTGAGCTAAATAACGGTGATGGATCAAGCCCTGATCTTTGGACTGGGTAAGAGTGGTCTGCTTAATTCAGACACTCTGTTCATCACCACCCCCTTTTCTGAATCGTTTTTGGCCACTATAGGTGTGGCAGGGTATACTCAGACATGAGTCCCTTGCTCACTGCTCCATCAGGATTCAAGCAAGCCGGGCCGACGAGGCTGAAATGCCAGAAACCGGTCCCCGGTAGCTTGTCTCCTTTCTGGTGAAGAATTGGCTTGGTAGTTTGGTCTGCCCTGTTCCCATGATGCACTGGGCCAGGGACAGACTAATTTGCATATAGCCAGGTTCTGAGCTGGGATGGGGCAGTGAGCTAAATAACGGTGATGGATCAAGCCCTGATCTTTGGACTGGGTAAGAGTGGTCTGCTTAATTCAGACACTCTGTTCATCACCACCCCCTTTTCTGAATCGTTTTTGGCCACTATAGGTGTGGCAGGGTATACTCAGACATGAGTCCCTTGCTCACTGCTCCATCAGGATTCAAGCAAGCCGGGCCGACGAGGCTGAAATGCCAGAAACCGGTCCCCGGTAGCTTGTCTCCTTTCTGGTGAAGAATTGGCTTGGTAGTTTGGTCTGCCCTGTTCCCATGATGCACTGGGCCAGGGACAGACTAATTTGCATATAGCCAGGTTCTGAGCTGGGATGGGGCAGTGAGCTAAATAACGGTGATGGATCAAGCCCTGATCTTTGGACTGGGTAAGAGTGGTCTGCTTAATTCAGACACTCTGTTCATCACCACCCCCTTTTCTGAATCGTTTTTGGCCACTATAGGTGTGGCAGGGTATACTCAGACATGAGTCCCTTGCTCACTGCTCCATCAGGATTCAAGCAAGCCGGGCCGACGAGGCTGAAATGCCAGAAACCGGTCCCCGGTAGCTTGTCTCCTTTCTGGTGAAGAATTGGCTTGGTAGTTTGGTCTGCCCTGTTCCCATGATGCACTGGGCCAGGGACAGACTAATTTGCATATAGCCAGGTTCTGAGCTGGGATGGGGCAGTGAGCTAAATAACGGTGATGGATCAAGCCCTGATCTTTGGACTGGGTAAGAGTGGTCTGCTTAATTCAGACACTCTGTTCATCACCACCCCCTTTTCTGAATCGTTTTTGGCCACTATAGATGTGGCAGGGTATACTCAGACATGAGTCCCTTGCTCACTGCTCCATCAGGATTCAAGCAAGCCGGGCCGACGAGGCTGAAATGCCAGAAACCGGTCCCCGGTAGCTTGTCTCCTTTCTGGTGAAGAATTGGCTTGGTAGTTTGGTCTGCCCTGTTCCCATGATGCACTGGGCCAGGGACAGACTAATTTGCATATAGCCAGGTTCTGAGCTGGGATGGGGCAGTGAGCTAAATAACGGTGATGGATCAAGCCCTGATCTTTGGACTGGGTAAGAGTGGTCTGCTTAATTCAGACACTCTGTTCATCACCACCCCCTTTTCTGAATCGTTTTTGGCCACTATAGGTGTGGCAGGGTATACTCAGACATGAGTCCCTTGCTCACTGCTCCATCAGGATTCAAGCAAGCCGGGCCGACGAGGCTGAAATGCCAGAAACCGGTCCCCGGTAGCTTGTCTCCTTTCTGGTGAAGAATTGGCTTGGTAGTTTGGTCTGCCCTGTTCCCATGATGCACTGGGCCAGGGACAGACTAATTTGCATATAGCCAGGTTCTGAGCTGGGATGGGGCAGTGAGCTAAATAACGGTGATGGATCAAGCCCTGATCTTTGGACTGGGTAAGAGTGGTCTGCTTAATTCAGACACTCTGTTCATCACCACCCCCTTTTCTGAATCGCAATTAGATGCTCGCCAGCCTGCGAAGCTGTCTCCGCCCGGACTGACACACACGACGGGGGGGGCTGAAGCCCCGTGAGCCCAATGGGTGTTGCGCGCCTGGCAGGAGCACTCTCGTCAAACTGTAATGCTGGCTTGCCACCATGTAATGGAAGTCGGTTGACTTTTATTTGTATTGCAGAAATAGACCCCAGCGTGGAAGAATTCTTTCTGTAATACAATTGATCAATGACCCTGCTGTACAGGAACTACTCTCTCTTTGTGACAGGGCCAATAATAATTATTCTAGAGCTCGTCCACTATGCGTAGCATGGCTCTAACGGGGAAAAATATGCAATGGAAGGCCTGCACCAAGTTTAGCAAGTCTTCAAATGCATTCATCTGGTGGATCTGCAGGGGTGTTGCTCACCGTGTTGTAGGTTTTCGATGGTGCAGCCAGCTGGGGCTCTGCCTTCAGAAGCTACCAGCTCCCCCACTACTAAATTCGTTTGGGTAAATGCAAGTTTATTGTGGCAGGAGACCTTCTGATTGATGGCAGTGCTTTCACTTTACCAAATTCTAAACCACCAATAAGGGATACCCATTATGAGTAGGCTTCATTTATAGACATCTCAACGATTCCTCTGACTCCTGTCCCGCAATAGCAGCTACCAGCTGGTGTTTTCCAAATAGTTTATCTGTCAATGAGGCTACCTCATGGGGGTTTTACCAATCATTTATTTCTTCTTACTTTGACCGTTTAACTTTCCTTAGACTCACGAATATGAGAGATAACTCAAAGGTACATGGGGCAAGCAAGAACGGTCAGGTGTTTTTCATTTGAATGTGGTATCCCGGGGAGGAAAGACGATAAACTCAGGAGGAGTGTGGCCTTCTTTAATTATTTATTTATTTATTTTAGGAGTTTTCTATAGCACGAACATGACCTGCCCAGGTACCAGAGCACTGTACAAATAGCAAAACAAGTTAAACATAGAAAACATTGGTACTAAACAGATACAAATACATTTAGCGATATGTTGTGCAAATAAGTTGTAACAGCACAAGCAAAAAAGAACAGACAATAAACAAAATATATACAATGAAGGAAAAAAACTTGTGACTTAGAGTACTCAAGATGCAGAAAAGTATAACAGCAAGATAGTCCAAACTTTGCAAGATCAGGAGCTACTGCTGAAGAAATCTACTAATCAACAACATTTGTTATTCTTTTTTGAAGTATATGGTCGAAGAATTAGATCTCGTTTCAGGAGGAATTGTGTTTCATATTCCAGGAGCAAGCCCAAAAAAGGAATGGTTATAAGTTTTGTTTTTGACGTACTTCTGTGGCTTTAACAATAGAGAGTTAGAACTTCTTAAAGGACAACTCCCACCTGATATTCCAAGTTTTTGGGCCAGGTAGACATGAGTGTTGTAATTAAGAGCCTTATGGATCATGCAGGCTATCTTAAAGTGAATTCTGGCTTCAAATGGGAGCCATTTTAGATATTTCAGATTAGGTGTAATGTGGTCGCCTTTACAGGATCCAGTGATGAGCCTAGTAGCTGAGTTTAGAGTGGCCCTTAATGGGGCCGACCAAGCTTTGGGTTGACCTGCAAGTGTGGCACTCCTGTAGTCTTGGCGCCAGAGGACTAGGGATTGGACTGCTAGCTGAAAATCATCTGGAGGTAAGAAGAGTTTCACTTTCCTTAGAGTGCTGAAATGGTCATGGTCATTAGTTCTTCTGGTAATTGCACTAATATCATCTTGCATATTGAGATATGTGTCCAGTGTAACACCTAAAGATATAGTAGAATCAACAACATGAGGGACGCAGTTAGGCGCTGCAAGTTGTCGAGCCAATCGTCTATGGGAGCGGAGAGATTGTGGGGGCGATCAGGAGAGAATCCGTCTTGAGCGTAGTTAGCATAAGGCGATTGTGAGTTAACCATTGTTGGGGTTTCAGTAGGGAGAGCTAAAGAGCTTTTATTTCTTCAGTGAGGAAATGTTCATATATAATTGCGCGTTATTGTTGTACATGTGGTATTGTATATTTGAGTGTGTAATAATTTCAGTAAGTAGTTCCTTAAACAAGTTACAATAACGTAGGAAAGAGTGTGGATCCTTGAGGTACCCCAATCGAGACCAGAATAATGTCTGATAGGGTTTGTTTGACTTTGATGCGTTGAACTCTATTATGAAGGAAGGAGGAAAAACCAGCTGAGGATGGTACCAGATATACCCATCCTTTTCGCCAAAAGATGTATCATGTTGTCATGTTTTATTGTATCAAACACAGAGGAGAGATCAATGAGTATAAGCAGGCAAGGTTTGTTCTAATCAAGTAGTCTCAGGGCATCAACCACGATGTGTGCCAGAACCATTTCAGTGCTATTACCTGTTCTCAAGCCAGATTGGCAATGGTCAAGGAGCTGAAACTGTTAGACGAGTTGCAGAGTTGTAAGTGTACACATTTCTCTAGAAGTTTTGCAAGTGTCATAATGTTAGTGATAGGACGGAAATTGTTGAGGTCACACAGGTCCATGTTTGAATTTTTGGGGAAAAGGAGTAACCTGGCCTATCTTTAGGCAATCAGGAATCGAACCCCTGGATAGAGAAGCACTGACAAACTTAGACCAAAGTGGGAGTATGGGAAAACTAAGCACTTTGATGAGTTTGGTGGGTAGATGATCTATGATGTGATTAGAAAGTGTAATTGATATTATTGTTTTGAGTCTCTGTTTCGTAAAGCAGTTTGAAGTGAAACCATGCAGCATTGTTTTTGTAGTGAAATTTAGAGAGAGGGGAGCATATTTTAGGAGGCATAGGGATGATTATAGATTGGGCCTGGCTTAGTGGATGTTGAGCAGAAAATTGTAGATCTGAGTTCATTCTCCTAGTTTTTTCAATGAAATGAGCAGAGAAATCATCAGCACTTGGGAGTATGACATTATCTTCTCGATGGAGGTTAGATCTCCCACTAGTTTGTTGTTGATGATTTCAGAGAGCTTTTTGGATCTGTTTTTGGCGTTGTCCAGTTGCGTCTTGAGGTAGATTGCTTTGGAACTACGTATGAGGTTATTATAATGACTTCTTATAGACTACAGGTGCTGAAGGTGTGTTGTGGAGAGAGAAATTATCCATGTTCTCTCAGCAATCCTTAAATTACGCTTCTTTGTTAAGGTCTCTGCTGAACCAAGGTTTAGAGCGTCTACTGGGTATTCTTTGGAACTGCTTTGGAGCAATTGTATCAATAATCACTGACATAGATTGTAGGTAGTGACCTGTGAGGTAATTAACATTAAACATGCTTGAGGGTGGAGGAAGGAGGTTGTTGCTAAGGGAAGTTACCTTGGGTATGTTTTGTTTTGTGAGGTTGGCCTTGTCTAGTTAGTACACTATCCAAGATGAAGAAGGAGATCTGGTAGTGGTCTGACCAGTAACTGGGGGATATGGATTCTAGCTCAAAGTAGCAGCATGTGCACTACCTGCTGGCTCCGTCCCAGCCCAGACAATTGCAGACAACTGAGCATTCTTCCAACTGCCTGATTCCCTAACAGCCAGCGTCAAGCAGGGGAAACAAACAGGCAATAACGGAGCAGAGAAAGGCCACCAGGCAAAATAACAGCCACACACTAAGGCTGACTGAAAACTCAGGGAGTGATTCCATGGTAGCAGGTGGACAGCAGGGAGGACAAGTACTTTCTGAAGAGCCCATAATAGAGGGGCAGCACTGTGGTATACTGCTCTGAGCCTCAGAAGTACACCGGAGCCAGTGGCCAGAAGGGTAGCTCAGAAAAGGTCAGAGGTTGTGCTGGGGTTCTAGGTGGTCCAAAATCAGTAGAGCACTGGTGGACCTTCATACAACAGTCAGACACTGTGGGGTGGGGAGTCTTTTCATTGATGGCAGGTGCAGTGTAGCAAGAAACATCAAACAGGTGAGGAACTCCTAGTCAGGCGAGTGCTCCAGGAGGAGTAGCCTCTGGGGCTTCTGAGGTAATTCTTGGCCTAGCAAGAGCAGACCAGGAGAAAACAGCCCAGGGGCAAATACACATCAATGCAAAGGCCTATGGTGCCCAGATGTAACAAGAGAAAGAGCCCTCAACCGCAAAAGGTAGGAGCAGCCACAGGGTAGAAAAGGAAGTCACTGAGGGCAAGAACCAAAGATGCCAGTGCAGCTTACAGACGGCATCTGAGAAGGGGCATAAAGGGCTCCTGCTCTTGAACCAGGACCCCAGATCAGCCTGTGAACCAATGGGTGAATGAGAGCTCTAGAGGTGCTGATCCCACCCAATGAGATTTGTCGCAGCAAGGGGTGTGACACTTTGAAAGTGAGCCTAACAGAGCACATCTAGGCCATTTAGCAATCTGTATATGTAGCAAGTAGCACCCCAGGGACCACTGACGGGCTTGGATATAGAATGGGAGCTTTTGTGATGACCACAATCACTGTGCTTATGTTTGTGAAGATTAATGCTGCAAGGAGGAGGAACCATGTCTGGTGGCTGAGTGAACTTATGCATCCACTTCAGGGATATGTAGATGACCCTATAGTCATAGTTCTGTAAGTTGAGCACAATTGTTTTGGGTAACAAAAAACAATTGTTATCTGTCAACAGCTCCAAGAGACTTCACAAGGAAGAAAGTGTGCTCTACAAGTATGCCTGTAAAGTGTGAAGGTCGGTGCTATGGAAGGGGGTTGGCATGGTAGACCTGTTGAGGGGACGTACCAGAAGGGTCTCTGGAAGAGAAGAATAAGGAGAGCGCCTGCATAATTTCCCAATTCTGCGGGTGCTCTCATCAATTATCAATTAAAGTACTAACCCCTAAGGGACTGCAAGACTGTCTGCCACCGTTACCCTAAAGATTGGTTTGAAAAAGTGTCCCACTATTATTATTTACACAGGCAGATCAGAGAGCAGAACACTATCGAAATTGACTTTTTGAAAAACAGGGGACCCCTACACTAATAAGTTTGCTATAGGTAGGGAAATAACAATTTGGAAAAAAAATTATAGCAAACAGTAAATTAATAAATGCCAAACCTCTCAACCACACACTTGTGAATACAGCTACAAACAATCATACGACCTTATATATATACAGTAACAAAATGTGTAATGATATACAAAAAACTTTTTATTATAGATAAATAGTTGCTTAGTTTCTTTTGTTTGTCCTATATATACAGTTTACATACAGATAATTATTTCAGTGCAAAATTCAATTATACACAATTAATAAGAATACAAGAATTATATAACATGAAACATAGACAAATATTACGGAAAGTCACAATGGATCGGTCAGTATTCTATTGTAGTAGGCAAAAGCGGTGAGTTTTGACTACGCGCGTTTCGGCATTCTGCCTTCATCAGGTGACCGTCATTCGCATATAGACTCAACAGGACAACACATTTTTGGTATATCGAGTTTGTTGATAGCGATGGAATATTTTATGGAGACCACATCTATTTTCTCTCTAGTTGATTTAAATCAGATGTAGCGACAATTTCGTTTTCATTGATGTTCTTATGAACAACATAAGACATGGAATTCCAGTCTTCAATCGAGATAGTAAGTAGAGTTGTAATCAGGAACTATGCCCAAAAATCGATGCTACAGTTAGTTCTGTTGGTTGAACAATAGGGGGACAAAAACACCCTAAGGGATTCTCGGAGGCCGGCAAATACACTTGATATATATCGAGATGATCCTCTTTTCTTAACAGGATAGACGGATCCTTATTGCGTATTTACTTCTCAAATAGCGATATGCACCATGTAAAAAAATGATGAACCATTCGTTGTACAGATAGTTGTACTCCGAAGCCAAGCCTCCCGGCGGTGTGCTGATTGCTGGTGGCCCTGTATAGCTTGGTGCATTACACAAGTCCGACACAAACCTATAATAAATATGGCCCATTGTTTTTAACTGATTATTACATGTTTGTGGATATGTGACATATGTATTCACTAAAGTGTTAATCTGGAGTGGGGATTTGCATTTGTGTCTTAGTTTAAATACCATACTTCAAGTCTTGTTGTTACTTATATTTTTAATATTGTTTGCAAATACTGTACTGTATATACATTTCATGTTGTGTCTAACTAAAGTAGCTGATTAACTTTCACAAGCAGGTACATTTTGTCTAGTAACTAACAGATTCATGGAATGGTTGATACATATAAACAAGAATTATTGTTATAATTTTTCCATAACATTTTATACAAATATTATTCCGTTATATGAATTTCCTTCTCGGCAGTGGCGCGGCAAGGGGGGAGCTCCGCCTTAATCTCTTAACTCAGCTGTCGCAGGTAGCAAACGCAATGGCTGCGACGGGCGGAGAAAGGCCTAGTTACACCACTGCTTTTCAATCTGATAGCATTTTGATTAGCCCTACTGCATGACTGGAGAATATGCTACCCTGCCCCGAGCTCACCATAGAAAGAATCCTGATTCACATAGGACAGCCTGATTCACAAGGGTAACTAATACTTTTGAGTAATTTACACTCGAATTTTGTCAACAGCCAAAAGTTTTGGTCAAAAGTGTAAGAGTTACATGTGTACATTTACTCACAAGTGTAGATTTACTTTGCCCAAGTCATATGTAAACCAAAATAGGGGATAGTATTCAAATTCACATATTGCATTTTTTTTTTTATTAGTCAAAACATCTTGTACAGGAGTAATGTAACAGTCTTGTCATCAGGTCTTTCCTTTAAGTGTACCAGCATAAGCTTACAATAATTTTAGAAGGAGAATTTTGGGCAATATGAGTGTAAAATCCAGTAGCACTCTTTCAAATTGCGCTAAATTTGCCTTCTGACTCACTGCTTCGCGGCATAACAGTATCAATGTATTTTTCACCAACTTTGCACCTCGTTTTAACTCAAGCTTATAGCTGAGGTAAATTGAAAGGTGAAAACCCATCAATTCGTACATATCTCCCAGAAGGTGCAAGATTACAAAGCAATGACAAAGCCAATTGGTCTGGCATTGGCTCTCCAGCTTTTTGCCTTTGTCAATGCTTGTTTTGTCAGGGTTTTTGCACACCTTTATTGTTGGGCAAGCTGCCAGACCTCATCAAACTAAAAAGAAAATTGCCTGAAAATAAACAAAGTTTTCGTTCTCAAAAAGCCCATATGGCCTTATTAGTCCCCGGCACGGAAGGAACCATTATATGTGTGGATGTGCCTCTTACGGAAGAGCAGCAGTAAGAATACTGTCACTCACAGTGAAGTTATTCAATGGCTAAAGTGGGTTGGCCCAGTACCCATCCTACATACTGTAGTGGGTGAAAGAAAAATGTGAATGACACAATAACAGACCAATAGCTCCTTTGATTAACCCCTTGGCCGCGGCGGTAATTCTGCCACGGTGCTGGGGGGGAAGTGGGGGCGCGCGGCGCCGCCATGCTCGTGACGGAACAACTCCATCACGAGCCACGGGCGCGTTGTGCTTGTGACGGAGTGGTTCCATCACGGCCCGCCCGCTTAATAGAACGCTCAGCGCAGGCGCGGAATTGATGCTGCGCAGGCGCGGCGGCCGGGCCGTGACAGAACCACTCCGTCATTAGCACAGCGCGTCCGTGGTTGGTGACGGAGTGGTTCCGTCACCAGCACGCAAAGGGTTAATAATAATTTTGGTAAAAGCAAACAGTCTTGGCTAAGGCAAGAACTTAGTCCCCGGCACGGAAGGAACCATTATATGTGTGGATGTGCCTCTTACGGAAGAGCAGCAGTAAGAATACTGTCACTCACAGTGAAGTTATTCAATGGCTAAAGTGGGTTGACCCAGTACCCATCCTACATACTGTAGTGGGTGAAAGAAAAATGTGAATGACACAATAACAGACCAATAGCTCCTTTGATTAACCCCGTGGCCGCGGCGGTAATTCTGCCACGGTGCAGGGGGGGAAGGGGGGGCGCGCGGCGCCGCCATGCTCGTGACGGAACAACTCCATCACGAGCCACGGGCGCGCTGTGCTTGTGACGGAGTGGTTCCATCACGGCCCCGCCCGCTTAATAGAACGCTCAGGGCAGGCGCGGAATTGATGCTGCGCAGGCGCGGCGGCCGGGCCGTGACGGAACCACTCCGTCATTAGCACAGCGCGTCCGTGGTTGGTGACGGAGTGGTTCCGTCACCAGCACGCAAAGGGTTAATAATAATTTTGGTAAAAGCAAACAGTCTTGGCTAAGGCAAGAACTTAGTCCCCGGCATGGAAGGAACCATTATATGTGTGGATGTGCCTCTTACGGAAGAGCAGCAGTAAGAATACTGTCACTCACAGTGAAGTTATTCAATGGCTAAAGTGGGTTGACCCAGTACCCATCCTACATACTGTAGTGGGTGAAAGAAAAATGTGAATGACACAATAACAGACCAATAGCTCCTTTGATTAACCCCTTGGCCGCGGCGGTAATTCTGCCACGGTGCAGGGGGGGAAGGGGGGGGCGCGCGGCGCCGCCATGCTCGTGACGGAACAACTCCATCACGAGCCACGGGCGCGCTGTGCTTGTGATGGAGTGGTTCCATCACGGCCCCGCCCGCTTAATAGAACGCTCAGCGCAGGCGCGGAATTGATGCTGCGCAGGCGCGGCGGCCGGGCCGTGACGGAACCACTCTGTCATTAGCACAGCGCGTCCGTGGCTGGTGACGGAGTGGTTCCGTCACCAGCACGCAAAGGGTTAATAATAATTTTTGTAAAAGCAAACAGTCTTGGCTAAGGCAAGAACTAAAAGTGGCCACAAGTTTTTACGCCTATTTTTATGCTTTGTTCCGACCCCCTAAATAAGTCCGAACTTGTCAATGAGTGAACCAACGCACCTTGCAATCTTTCCAAATTTAAATGGTGTTAGAGGCTTGGGGTTGAAACGGAGCATCTCAAAAGACATTCTGGATCAGGTTTACTATGCATTGGGTGGGGTGTTCAAAGTATGCAAAGCAGTGGTATGTAATGCAAAGCAAGGAAAACAGCAGAGTCAGTCAACTTTCCAAGGCGCCGAAAAGCTAATGTGAGCACAACACTAAATAGCTTTGTATGGCAGAGCTCCAGTCTCCTGATAATTAATGCAAAAGGTGGCATAATTGAAGGGAACAGTGCAGAAACCTCCAGGAGTTCACACAAGGACATAACAGCTAAAGTATCACAGCCTGCGATGGAACCAAGGGCAAATAATGAACAAATCAATATGGTGCAACGTTTGCAAAAGTCGTGTAATTTTAACGAAATAACACATTTTACACAGCTAACTCTTGAGTGGTTGTCAGCTGTAGAAATTTGCACTGGATGGTTTCTATGGTGTACAAATTTCATACAAGACCCCCCTGTCTCTCCTGTGCAAAAAACATCTTATGCACAAGCACAGCTGATTGTCCCATCATCATGTGACTTATTGTGAATATGGGGGTACACAATTGTTCTATTTTTAAAAACATTTTTTTACAATCCGTGCACTTCAGTGCTTTTGATTTTTATGCAGGGCTGTATTGCCCAACGTTTAAAAAAACAAAAAACTTTAATAAGTATTGTAGTTGTAGAGGCGGTCTGACACACACAAGTTAACGCCATTAGCTAAGGACAAAAGCGGGGAGGGCGGCAGCTAGAAGTCTAGTGACTAAAATGGAGCCTTCAACTCCATGGGATCTGCATCTAAATTGTGGTTTCACTCATTGCTCACAGTGTCTATCCTTAGGCTAAATAATTTTGGGGCATATTATCAAGACAGGAGATAAAATTATCGCCGCTTTATCGGCAGAAAACTGGCAATAAAGCGGCGAGAATTGACTTGATAACATGCTCTATGGAATTCCAATCGAAGCTCATGTTAGATGTGATGAGATCTAACATGGGCTTCGATTGGAATTCCATAGAGCATATTATCAAGCCAATTATCGCCGCTTTATCGGCAGTTTCCTGCCGATAAAGCGGCCATAATTTTATCCCCTGTCTTGATAATATGCCCCTTTGACCCTTATGTATCAACATATTTCACAACAGATACTTAGCACCTCATTCCAGAGACGTTTTAAGGCATGGACAAAGAGGGCTCTGGCCCAGGGCCCCTGCCTGTCAGGGGGCCTCTCTGATAGAGCCAGCTCTGTTCTGCAGAGCGTCTTTCCCATATGACCTTGAATAATTCTTAAATGGATTGCTTGAAATAACGTTTTCATGCAACATTCCTTAAAAACGTTTTCCTTTAGATCAAACAGGACTTCACATATGAGAAATAGAAGGGTGTCACGAAGATTATTTGCAGTAATATTAGTGAGCTGCTGCTGTGTTACATTATTGAAAACACACATCACTATTCCTGAATATTAGGTGTAAATACATTTAGAATATGGAGCATGTATGCCTGAGCGCTGATAGTGGCCTGGCCAAAGAGGGCATGAAAGAGCTGAAATTGAATCATAAATTCAAAGCTGTTCTGAACATGGGGCCCAAAAATACGTTTGGCCCAGGCCCCCCAAAAGCTTAAGATGCCCACAGGGAGATACCAGGGCAAGAATTATTGATACCTGCTAGTTGTGCAGTGAACACAAATACATGCATTTAAGGGTGCACGGTTCACAATAAGGAATAGATTGTGCATGGTTTGCAGTGATCACTAAGGAGGATGTTTTGAGTCCCCGATAATTGTGACATATATTCTTGTATCTATTGTAACATGATTACAGTGTTATTTCATATTTATTTTACCTTACAGGTTTTGCAGTCCCAGCACGGTCAGGTAGGAAAGCCTTTTGCATTCATTTTTCATAACTCTTTTGTAATTAGGAAAGGATAAGCAGGAAGGTCAAGGAGCCCTGACGCAGGCCAAGTCACCTCCCTGGTCAATACTTTGTTCGACTGAAACATGTTGGCAGCTGGATACACTTGGTTGAAATGTTCAACCAACTCATTTCTGCATGGATGATAAACTGCTGCTTTAAGATGTTTGATACCTTCTTTCTTAAGAAATGCCTCAGATTAATTGGAAACAAATTATGGACCATTTTCTGACACCATTTCTGTAGGACAGCTCTCTCCCCTGAACACCTCTTCACCGAAAGAAATAACCATGGATGATTTAACCTTGTTCATAAAAGAAACTTCAGGCCATTTTGAGTAGTAATCCATCATTACAATGGCAAATCTACTTCCTGGATCCAGACAGTCATAAAGACTACAGATGTCAATGACCAACATTTCAGATGCCCTCTACGGCAATTCCACAGGAAGAATAGAGGGTGTCTACTACTGTGTGTGTTTTATTGCTGCACGTACAAGGTACACAATTACGAACAAATATCTCAATTGCTCTAGCCATGCCACACCACCGAAAATCAACCCGGACCATCCTCTTCATGACAAACATGCCCCCATGGCTAACATGCAGCTGCTCTAATAACCTATTCCTCAAATTCAGGGGAAGTACCAATTTATAGCTTCTTCGAACAATGCTGTGCTCTACTGACAATTCTTCCCAAACCAGTAGAAACTCACTCGAAGAATTCCTATCTTCTACTTGTAACACTTTCCCACCAGGTAAAGTAATGCATAGTCTAAATACTTGATCATAACCTACTGTTTTTTTCTACTCTACAAATAGCTCCAATACACATTTCCTGCACACTTGCTACCATTCACTCATCATCTTCTTAACACGTATTGTCATGCAACTGCAACCACAAGAGACAATCAGCATCAACATTCTTAATCCCTGGCACATAACTGATGTTAAATGTGTATTACTATAACCTACAAATCCACTTCGTCACTCGAGGGATTGCCAACGGGTTATGGTCAGGACATATTTAACCCCTTCGATGCTCATGGCGGAACGGTTCCGCTATGAGCATTGGTCGCGCTGTGCTCATGACGGAACCGTTCCGTCATGACCACACCCGCAATTGGAATGTTCAGCACCGGGGGAGAATCGGCGCTGCAGGCAAGGTGTTAAAACAAGGACCCACTACACATACGTTCTGGAAATGTTGTACCCCCAACAACATGCCAAATCCTTTTTTTCAATGGTCAAATGTGTGCTTTCTTGTCCTTTCAAAGTTCGAGAAGCAAATTCCACTACTCTTTCATTTTACTCACTTCTTTGCATGAGCACTGCTCCCAAACCATAAGCATTAGCATCCATCACAACAATGTTTTTTGTCTTGAGGATCAAAGGTTTCAATGCAACCACCTTAGCAATAAATCCTTTGATATTCCCAAATGCCAGATGACATTCACTTGACCACATGAATTTAACACCCTTCTTCATGAGTAACTGCAACACATAGACTCTGTCTGAAAAATGTACCACAAATTTGGAGTATTACTCCACTAGGCCCAGGAAAGAACATATTGTTCTTTATCACTGGGAGTAGGTGAGCTTCCAATTGCTTCCAACAGCTAGAACTTCCCCAAGAGAAAGTAAGCCCCAAATAATCAACTACACTCACTCTAAATTTGCATTTCCCAACTCCAATGGAATGTCCCAACTGTTTGCAGTCTACCTGCCCTTGAAAAATGAAACGAAAAAGTTAAATTTTTTTTTAAAATGCATCCCATTTTCCTTTAAGGAAAACAGGCGGTATTTAAACAAAAAAACACTGCTTTATTGACAAGCAGGCCCAGACATGGAGATCTGCGGAGCCCAGCAGGCCACCATCTCTGGGAGGGCCAGCCATTCCCAATGGGGTCGCAAATTGCGAGTGGATCATTAATATTCATGAGCTTCGCATTTTGTGACCCCATTGGCAATCGCAATAATTGTCTGTGACACTGTTGTACATTCCAAATTGCGACTCGCAATTTGCGGCTCACAATTGCGCTCAAATTGCGAGTCGCAATTTAGAATGGTCGTACATCTGGCCCATAAACTTTACTTACAATACTTCTGTTCTTAAATTCCAATTTGGTTGTAAAGTACCCAATGACCAGTAATTTACTGCCACAATACCCTGTGAGTTCTACAACAGCCGGTACCAGTTCGCAACGGCTCAAATATTCCCACAACAACTGGTCTATCAATGTGCAAGGTGAACAGGAATGAGTTCAAACTAGTACTTGTTTTCCTCTTTCCTCAGGAGACTTACAATCACACACAACCATCACTTCCACCCCATTATCATCCGTACTCCACTTACTCCGGATTCTTGACCCAGTTCACAGGTTTCTTCATAACACTCATCTTCCAAACCCTGGAGAAGTGCCCCACTTTAATACATTTGTAGCATCCAGCTTTGGCAGTGGGACAAGAATTAGATTCTGCCACAGGCTTTGAACTGCCACAAATGTAACACATGCAAAAAGAACAATTGATGGGCAAAATGCAGAACAATGTCATATATTCACCCCAGTACAGAGATTTGGGCCTAAATCCATTGTTTGTTTGCTCACCATGCCATTCCAGTTTGGACCCAGCCATATGCAAATCAGTCTTGACCCTGCGCCCAATGGGATCAGTCCAACCTGAACTGCCAGGCCAAGTCCTCCCTGGACTGGAAACAAGCATCCTAGGACCGGTTTCGGGCTTTCAGCCCTCATCAGCCAGGATAGCTTGACTCCAGTGGCATGGAGAGCACAGGACTCACGTCTGAGCATACCCGTCCCACTCTGGGTGACAAATGCAAAAAGAACAATTGATGGACAGAATGCAGAACAATGTCATACATTCACCCCCGTACAGAGATCTGGGCCTAAATCCATCATTTTTTTGCTCACTGTTGGACTTGGCGCTTTTTGCAGGGTCATCCCTGAACTTTTTTCCTTCCTCCTCTATTTTGTCTGATCATTTTTTGTTGGTTTTATGACTCTGGGCACTTTACCACTGTTGATCAGTGCTAAAGTGCATATGCTCACCCTATTGTAAATTGATGTATAGATTAGTGACTCCATGATTGGCTGATTTGATTTACTTGTCAGACCCTAGTACAGTGCACTTAGTGTGCCCAGGGCTTGTACACCAAATGCTGCTGGTGGGCTTGCAGCACTGGTTGTGCCACCCAAAGAAGCAGCCTGTAAAAGTGTGTCTCAGGTCTGCCATTGCAGAGCCTGTGTGCAGTCTGGTACTGCCATGTTGACTGAGCACGTGCACCCACTTGCCAGTCCCTAAACCTTCCCTTTTCTTCATATCAGACACCCCTATGGTAGGCCCAAGGGCAGGGTGCATTGTAAGTATAAGGTAGGACAAGCCCTCGTGTTTGTGCCATGTCCTAATAATGAATTACAGCCGTTTTAGTTTTTCACTATAGCAAGGCTACCTGTTCTCCATAGGCCAGAACAGGCAGTTGGATTATTACATTTTATAATCCTAACTGACTCAGGGAACAAAGTAGAAATTCGAGTTTAGTATGCCTGAACTCAGAATGATAAGAAACATACTTTAGTGAAGTTGATTTTAACATTCTGTGTTTTAAAATACAACTTTTAGAACATAGGTATTTTCTTGTCTAACTATCGAAGCCTGCCTCTGCTAGGTTGTGTATTCCTTGTCTGGAGTTTGAGTGACAGGGCTGGGGGATTTCAGGAGACAGGGTGAGTCCGCCCAGAGGTGAATAGAGAGATCTGCATCTAGATGGGAGGGAGGAGTTGCACCTGGGACCTGAATAGGACTGTGCCTGCCCCCCCACAGTGCTGGTGCCACCCCCTGTCGTGCGTCTGATGTCTATGCCCTGTACTGTGAAAGGAGAGAAGGAATCATGTCAACAAAGTGCTCCAGGGCTGTGCTTTCCCTCCACAATGCTGGCTCCACCTCCTGTGGGGCGTCTGATGCTTCTGCTCTGCACTGTGAAAGGAAAGAAGGAGTCATGTAAATAGAGTGATCCAGAACTGGTTTGGACTGGACAAAGGCCCCTCTGCCCTAAGAGGACAAAGGATTTTAGGGTATAAATATTGGGACCCTGATCCCAAGAAATTAGATCACTTTTGGACAACAACAAGAAACCTTTGCTGAGGAGAGGAACCTGAAGAAACTGAGGAGAGACTATCCCTAAGCTAAAGGGCTGCTTGGGGGATTGGCCTGCAGTGGTTGCCTGACTGCCAAAGAAAGGAGAAAGGACTTTGTGTACTTTATTCAACTTGTAAGGATCTCTAAGGACTTGAGAACAGAGCTTGCCTCCTGCTGAAGTCTCAGGGACAACAGATGTCAACCCCCAGATCCCCTGAGTTCTTTTGGAAGTGCCTGCTGCTGTTTTGGGCCTTCTGAGGGACTGCGTGTCTCAAGGAGCTGGAAGCGCCACTCAAGAGGAAGAAGCGCGTCACCGTCGCTGCTGCTGCCGTCGCATCTTGGATGTCGCCTCTGTAGCTGTCGTATTACACCGCATCGAGAGAGGCGTCTTGCAATGAAGAGGAAGCGTGTCACCGTCGCTGCTGCTGCCGTCGCATCTTGGATGTAGCCGCTGTAGCTGTCATATTGCACTGCATCAAGAAAAGTGCCTCGCATCCTCAGAGAAGTGTGCTGCCATCAGAGCTGCTGCCGTCGCATCTTCAATGTCGCCGCTGTAGTTGTCGCATTGTGTGGAAGCGTCTCACAACGTCGGAGAAGAGTGTCGCAGCCAAAGCTGTAGTCGTCGCATCGCGGAACAAGGGTGTCACCGCTGCAGCTGACACATCGAGTCGAGACTTCACGCAACATCAGAGAAGCGTGCCGCATCAGGAAGAACTTGCACCGGATCTTTGCCGCATCTCCATCTCTGCAACACTTTCGTTGTAGAAGCGTGACGCATCGTAAGGTACATTGACTCAAAGTGTAGCATTTTAAGAACTAAAGAGAAATAAGCTAAACCTACCATTTTAAGTACAGTATTGTGGATTTTTGTTGTTTGTGGTCTTGTGTTAAGCCTATATAAAGAATACTTATTTTTTATATAAACCCTGTGTGGTGTCCATCTGTAGTGTTGTCACTGGATTACTGTATGAGGTCACAAATTCTTTACACACTGCCTCTGAGATAAGCATGTCTGCACGTGCCAAGCCACCAAGGGGGTGAGCAGGGATTATTTTAGGAGTGTACCCCCTTACCCTGACTAGAGGCAAGTAGAGGCAAGACCCCCGAATCTAACACTCACCATGCCATTCGAGTTTGGACCAGCCATAAGCAAATCAGTCTTGACCCTCGGCCCAATGGGATCAGTTCAGCCCGAACTGCCAGGCCAGGTCCTCCCTCGACTGGAAACAAGCATCCTAGGACCGATTTCGGGCTTTCAGCCCTCATCAGCCAGTATAGCTTGACTCCAGTGGCATGGAGAGCCTATTGTTATCTTCAACACATGTTCCTGTTGAATTGGAATGACTATTTTTAATTTTCTTAATTTTATGCAATTTTTTATAGTGTGACCTCATTTACAGAGTTTTGACCTGTCATTGGTTTGTTCATCGTTTAATTGCTTCAAAGAACGCAAAGTATTCTCCATGCGTTGTGCTACATCAATAGTCTTTTTCAATGAAGGATCCTTCAATCACCAATAACGTTTCGTATATTTTCATGTTACTGGTTCTATTTATCATCTGATTTCTAATAATCTCTTCTTGCAAATTCCTAAACTTGCACAAGGCTGCTAAAGTTATAAGCACTGTTACATTGTGTGTCCTATTGTTTCACCTGGTAACTAAGCCCGTGAGAAAAATTTGTGCGAGTTGATCGCACTCACATTTTCATCACCCGACTCATCACCATCAGATGCTGGGCCAGATGTTCGACCATGTCATTTAGTGACTCGCAAATTGTGCTTAATTGCTAAATGCTATGTACCACAGTGTCTGAGACACTGTTAGTGATTCCTAATGGGGTCTCAAATTGCATGCCTCATGCATATTAATGAGTCACTCGCAATTTGTGACCCCATTAGGACTGGCTGGCTCTCCCAGGTATGGTGGCCTGCTAGGCTCAACAGACCTCCATGTCTGAGACTGCTTTTAAAAAAAGCAGTTGTTTTTTTTCACTTAAAGGAAAATGGAATGCATTTAAAAAAAGAAAAATTAAATGTTTTCGTTTCATTTTTTAAGGGCAGGTAGTGGTTCCTGCCCCTGCATTTGCAAAGGGGAAGGGGTCCCCTGGGGACCTTTTCCCATTTGCAAGTGCTTTACCCCCCTCTAGAAGAGGGCGGTAAATTGTGAGTATTTTGCGACCACAATTGCGGTCACAAAACATTCTTACATAGGCCTCTGACTCGCTATTAGAAAGGGTTGCCCTTGGAACGCCCCTTCGCCAGAGCGACTCGCAATTCCTATTTAGCGACTCAGAACAAAATTGCAACTCACTAATTAGGGGTTGTACATGGCCCTATTAGACTTTGCCTGCGCAAACGGGTCGCAAACCTGGTTGCGCATTCAAAATAGGGTCTTACATCTGGCCCCCCACGTCTGTATTCTCACTATTATACACAGGTCTCGGTAATTTATTTAGCACCATCCTTCATTTACTCCCATTCTGTGCTTTAGCATTGCAAATTTTTGTTTGGCAAAAAAAATCCTCCCATATAGCTTCAAGATACATCTCGAAGATTCCTTCCAATCTTCCCAAGCCATTGCTTGAAGACCAGGATTTTGAAAAAAGCATGGGAAGAGCCACTATATTTTGCATGGCCATGTCTCCACCACTGCACACCCAGTACTTAAAAAGTCTGAAACAAAACAACAACAAAAAACAACACAAGTTGTCACCGTTGTCTGGTTAAAACAATAAAAGTAGTCACTGCTGAAAATTAATGTCTAAATTGGTTGAAAGCACCTGCACCAAATAGACTATCTCCATGCAAACGAAAGCAGTCCACTTTCCCTTTCTTATATGGCTAAAGCTCCAGTGCTCTTTTAATCACTGGTTGGCTCAGCTAACTCGGATCTCACATCGGAGAAGGACTGCCAGTCATAATCTCCACAGCCTCCTGCTCCTGCCACCCAAGGACCAGAAGAAAAATGGTTAGTAATTGCCATCAACCACCTGCTCCAATCAGACCCTTTTCTAGTTCGCAATATGCTCCAGTAGTTGCCACTCAACTGCCAGATGCGAACATTTGTACAAAAGGCAAGCAAAACCAGTGCAAGCTCAGAGATGCACAGATTCAGCTGAGTGCAAGCATGAGCTTGGCTCTGAAATTCCTTATTTTCATCCCAAAACGACTTACAGTTTTAATCTTTCACCGTAATCAGTAATCTACTGTCTTCAGTGCTCTGTCTTGCTACCGGTTTCACTCAGCTGCCCATCGTTACAAGATGTTGCAACCGCTTTCCAGACTAAGGGCCACTCTTAGGTGTCCACACTTGGTTTGGCTCGAAGAGCTAGGTCTTAATTTCTTAAGACATCCTTGTCACCAATTTTCCAAAATATCAGTCTTTTTGTGTTGGTTAAAAATTGGCTTTAATGGGAGCTAAAGATATACAGTATGTTAGAAATAGAGGTCTCTAGTTGGCAATGGTTTGCACCTTTGTCCAAGTAAGGACCCTTCTTCGTAGTCAGGATAAGGGGGATACACTTCTAAAATAACCCCTTCTCACCCCCTCGGTAGCTTGGCATGACCAGACAGGCTTATCTCAGATGCAGTGTGTAAGGCCTCCTTCTCATTCCCAACAGGGGCATGAGAGGGAGGCCTTGCAGTCACACATTTGTCAAAGGTCCTTCCCTGCTTGCAACCTACTGTGTGCTCAGCTCCCCTGCTTGTCAGGACAAGCAGAAAAGCAGAGCACACAGTAGGTTGGGAGCAGAAGCCCTGTTAATGTGGTGTAATTCCTCTTGGAAATAGCGGCAAGTACTGGACTTGTTCTAACTATACCCATTGTAGTGTAGTTCCTATATTCCCAATAGGCTCTGCGCATTGGAATAATATCTTCAGTAGTGTAGACGTAGGACTGAGGTTAACTAGGTCTTTTACTGACGATATTAGACTTAAGTTTTGTGTGCCAGCTAGCTCAGAGTTCACTAGAAACTTTCTCGAATAGGCGAGGAGGAGTTTAACCTCCCTGGATAGACAAGAAGGGATTTAGTTTCTGACAACCATAGAACATGACAACTTTGCTCTCCCTGATCAAGAGTATATCTCTAGAGTCGTGTGAAAACAAAAGACAGCTATTTTACTCAGTCAATACGTGCGTACTTAGTTTCACCAGATTGTAGAGAAAAGAAGAGACGGGCATTTTCAATAAAAGGTGTTATTTATTGATCAGTCTCTTTTCTCATACAAGAGAAATGAATCGCTACAATTGTAATACTTATGGTTAAGTAAAATGCATACAGTAAAAGCAGGATTATAAAATAATACTGTAAAAGCATTGATATGGTTTCTTAGCCATATGTTACTTTAAAATGGATAAAAGATATACATACATATATACATTGAGTAATCGTACTCAACTGGTGCTTCTAACTACGCCTACCCCGGTGTACCTGACCTAAGCCTAATACATGGGAGGGAGTAAGTAAGTAGCAGTTTAAGTTAAGTTTGTTTTGCCAAGAGTCTGACTCAAGAATTCTCTGTAAGGGGTTAGTCAGTTCAGTACCTGGGATTTAGAAGGCAGGAGGGCTGGTATCTCTTTCTCAGGACTCGGTATCCCAGTCACCCGCGAAGGTGGGCTGGAAACGCTGGAGGCTGGATTTCTCGGCAAGAGAAAAGACAGCGTCTTTCCTCAGCGCGTCAAAAAGGGAGGGGCAGCGTCCGTGGGCTCTCGCATCAGCTGGACTCTCCGGCAAGTAGTCGCTGCTCCAAGCTTATCACCACCGTGTGTTTACTTAGGGCAGCGTCGGTATATTTATACCTGAGAGGTGCCGGGTTTGACGTAAGGATGGACATAAGACCTCAATAAGGATGTCATTAAGAACTGGTCGTTCTTACATTCTTTACAGGAGTTCTCGAATGAAATCAAAACAATAGCAGCGGGGATTTCCCAGGTTTGCTGGAGGCTTGGTTTGTTTAGAGAACTCGGTGTGCTTTCTAGGGGGCTGGAGGAATAGTGCTTGCTTAATGTGACAGCATGCGCTATGACTAATTTATGAAACGGGTTTCTGTGCCGTTGTATGGATATTAGTGATTTATAACCGGACAAGGGTCAGAAATTGGAGTATCGATACAGGTCCCTAGATAAACACACTACACCATATACGTTTACACATGCAAGTTGCATGCTCACGTTCACTCACATCTTTGGGGAAAATGACTTAATTGCATCCCACTGTGACGAAAGCCCAGGACCACATTGAGGCCATTAGGAAGGGCTGAAACATGTTGGTGCTTTAGGGTCAGAGGACCATTACATCCTTTAGCCCCATAAATGTGTTTAACCTCCCCTCCCACTCCATAAATAAAGGATCCATTAGGAGTGAGGAATGAATTTCATCTTCAAAGTTATGCCCCCATACACCAAGTCTTCACAAGTGCTCCCTGAAACATGGTTGAGCCCACCCCAACCTTTAGGAGTTGGGTTGAACCCGATGATAAGGCATGCCACTACTAGAGTGAGTAAGGGTTATATTAAAAAAAGGGTCTCTTTCCCTTCCCACCCACCCACAAGATTGGGTTGGCCAATAACGGGCGTACTGGTAAAAAAAAAAAAACTCCTTTTCCCCCCTCTTCTTTTTTGTTTCCTGCAGGAACCATTTTGGTTCCAGAAGGGATACTTTTTTGGTCATTTGGCTTCCAGATTGACCTGAGCGAGTTGTCTGAAGTGCTTAGGGTGGTTCCTGAAGGCCAGCATGTAGCTATATACCTCCTGGGGAGGTTTACTGGGAGCTTTTCCATCCTTTGACCAGACTCAGAGGTCCTCTTACAGGATGCCCATACAGGAGCTCAGAGGGACTGAAGCCTAAGGACTTCTGTGGTACCTCCCTGTAAGTAAACAACAGGCATGGTAAGAGGACCTCCCACTTACAACTCATGGGTTCATCAAGACCCATGATCAAGCCCTTCAGGGTTCGGTTGAATCTCTCAACCAGCCCATTTCCTTGAGGGTGGTAAGGAGTGGTGAACTTACACTGACACCGCCAGATTGGTGGATAATTTAGAGGCCTTCAATCTCAACCAGATCATAACAGAACCAACCCTTCTGGCAGGGCACACACTAGATGGGATATTTCCAAGCAGCCCCGACATTACTCTATCCAGTCTGATGGCTCTTCCATGGACAGATCACAAAGCTATATACTTTGATCTCAAAGTAGAACAGCCACACTCTGGTACACAGGTTAAAGCATCCAAGGTACGAACTAGACGGTGGGGTAAACTGAAAGATGGTGTGTTCGAGTCGGCACTTGACCCCCGTCCTGCCTTCTCAGAAAACAACAACAGCGAAGCCGCCCGGCAGTTTAACAACTGGCTGCTGTCAGCCGCCGACCAGGTCACACCAGAAACACTGGTGAGAGTCAAAAAGGTCAAGAGATGATCACCATGGTACACGTCTGAGCTTAAACGTCTAAGGATCTGCTGCAGAGCCGCAGAGCATCTTTGGAGACAGGTCTATGACAGCCAACAGAAACTCCTATACAACCACACCATTTTTCAATATAAGGAGGCTATCACTGCCGCAAAAAAACTGTTCTTTACCACAAAAATCAAGGAGGCTGGAAACTCCGCAAAGGAACTATTTAAATCAGTTAATATGCTAATAAAACCACAGCAAGAAAATAGTAGTAGGGGAGGAGAGCACAACGACCAAGTGCCCTCGCGGCAGGAGGCGCTTTAAATTGACTGAAAGCCCGGTGCTCTTACCCTGGGGACATTTATTTTGCTAACCTACGTGGCAGCTTACTCTTGTTGACGCCGGAAACCCTTTGCCCGTCCAGGTACCGCTGTTGCTTTTCCTTTGGTCCCCCCCTGCCGCCGCAGCCTCCAGCATCTCGGCACGGCCGCAGTACGGGAGGGGAAAACAATGACCAAGTGCCCTCGCGGCAGGAAGCCGCCACCCTCTACTACGCGTCAGGAGGCGCTTTAAATTGACTGAAAGCCCCGTGTCGCGGGTCCGCGCGCGGGCTAAGCCCGGGCAAAGGGTTGGCCGTCTGTGGCCGCCCGGGGACGGAGGAGGACGGGACGGGCTACCCCCCTAACCTTGTGACTCTTATGCCTTAATGGGACTTCGTGCTTATGTAAGAGCTCCACTTGCCTGTACCATATTGTGGTAAGGGGGTTTTACATGTTAAGATACGAAATAAGGAAGAAAAAAAGGGAGGTGTGTTTTTAATATTAATATTTATTTTTTCCCTTCAGTAATATTGACTAAAAATAATCGAAGGGGTGGTGGTGCTGGGACAATGGACGCTTTTCTTAACGGGCTGAAGTAGAAATTAACAAGGAGTTAGCACTAGTAGAGAGGAAGCTTAACCCTGATTTAGCAATGCCCATCTGTCGCCCTCTCTCCTCTGTCTCCCTCTCTCCTCTGTCGCCCTCTCCCCTCTGTCGCCCTCTCTACTCTGTCTCCCTCTCTACTCTGTCTCCCTCTCTCCTCTGTCTCCCCCTCTCCTCTGTCTCCCTCTTCCCTCTGTCTCCCTCTTCCCTCTGTCTCCCTCTGTCTCCCTCTCTCCTCTGTCACCCTCTCTCCTCTGTCGCCCTCTCTCCTCTGTCTCCCTCTCTCCTCTGTCTCCTTCTCTCCTGTCTCCCTCTCCCCTCTGTCGCCCTCTCCCCTCTGTTACCCTCTCTCCTCTGTCTCCCTCTCTCCTCTGTCTCCCTCTCTCCTCTGTCTCCCACTCTCCTCTGTCGCCCTCTCTCCTCTGTCGCCCTCTCTACTCTGTCGCCCTCTCTCATCTGTTACCCTCTCTCCTCTGTCTCCCTCTCTCCTCTATCACCCTCTTCCCTCTGTCGCCCTCTCTACTCTGTCTCCCTCTCTACTCTGTCTCCCTCTCTACTCTGTCTCCCTCTCTCCTCTGTCTCCCTCTTCCCTCTGTCTCCCTCTCTCCTCTGTCGCCCTCTCTCCTCTGTCGCCCTCTCTCATCTGTCGCCCTCTCCCCTCTGTCTCCCTCTCTCCTCTGTCTCCCTCTCTCCTCTGTCACCCTCTCTCCTCTGTCACCCCCTCTCCTCTGTCTCCCTCTCTCTGTCTCCCTCTCTCCTCTGTCGCCCTCTTCCCTCTGTCGCCCTCTTCCCTCTGTCGCCCTCTTCCCTCTGTCGCCCTCTCTCCTCTGTCGCCCTCTTCCCTCTGTCGCCCTCTCTCCTCTGTCACCCTCTTCCCTCTGTCGCCCTTTCTCCTCTGTCGCCCTCTCTCCTCTGTCGCCCTTTCTCCTCTGTCGCCCTCTCTCCTCTGTCTCCCTCTCTCCTGTCTCCCTCTCTCCTGTCTCCCTCTCTCCTCTGTCGCCCGCTCTCCTCTGTCTACCTCTTTCTTCCTCAGTCTCTCTCCCTCTGTTTCTCTCCCTCTGTTTCTCTCCCTCTGTCTTTCTCCCTCTGTCTCTCTCCCTCTGTCTCTCTCCCTCTGTCTCTCTCCCTCTGTCTCGTTCCCTCTGTCTCCGTTCCTCGGTCTCCGTTCCTCGGTCTCCCTCACTCTGTCTCCGTTCCTCGGTCTGCCTCCCTCTCTCCCTCTGTCATCCTCTCCCTCTGTCCCCCTCTCCCTGTCTCTCTCCCTCTGTCTCTCTCTCTCTGTCTCCCTCTCTCTCCCTCCCTCCCTCTGTCTCCCTCCCTCTCTCCCCCTCTCTCTGTCTCCCTCTCTCTGTCTCCCGCTATGTCTACCTCCCTCTGTCTCTCTCTGTCTCCCTCCTCCCTCTGTCTCTCTCCTCCCTCTGTCTCCCTCCTCCCTCTGTCGCCCTCCTCCCTCCGTTGCCCTCTCTCCTCTGTTGCCCTCTCTCCTCTGTTGCCCTCTCTCCTCTGTCGCCCTCTCACCTCTGTCGCCCTCTCTCCTCTGTCTCCCTCTCTCCTCTGTCTCCCTCTCTCCTGTCTCCCTCTCCCCTCTGTCGCCCTCTCCCCTCTGTCTCCCTCTCTCCTCTGTCTCCCTTTCTCCTCTGTCGCCCTCTCTCATCTGTCGCCCTCTCTCCTCTGTCTCCCTCTCTCCTCTGTCGCCCTCTTCCCTCTGTCGCCCTCTCTACTCTGTCTCCCTCTCTACTCTGTCTCCCCCTCTCCTCTGTCTCCCTCTTCCCTCTGTCTCCCTCTTCCCTCTGTCGCCCTCTTCCCTCTGTCTCCCTCTCTCCTCTGTCGCCCTCTCTCCTCTGTCGCCCTCTCTCCTCTGTCGCCCTCTCTCCTCTGTCTCCCTCTCTACTCTGTCTCCCTCTCTCCTGTCTCCCTCTCCCCTCTGCGCCCTCTCTCCTCTGTCTCCCTCTCTCCTCTGTCTCCCACTCTCCTCTGTCGCCCTCTCTCCTCTGTCGCCCTCTCTCCTCTGTTGCCCTCTCTCCTCTGTCTCCCTCTCTCCTCTGTCTCCCCCTCTCCTGTCTCCCTCTCCCCTCTGTCGCCCTCTCTCCTCTGTCTCCCTCTTTCTTCCTCTGTCTCTCTCCCTCTGTTTCTCTCCCTCTGTTTCTCTTCCTCTGTTTCTCTCCCTCTGTCTCTCTCCCTCTGTCTCTCTCCCTCTGTCTCGTTCCCTCTGTCTCCGTTCCTCGGTCTCCGTTCCTCGGTCTCCCTCACTCTGTCTCCGTTCCTCGGTCTGCCTCCCTCTCTCTCTTCCTCTGTCATCCCCTCCCTCTGTCCCCCTCTCCCTGTCTCTCTCCCTCTGTCTCCCTCTCTCTCTGTCTCACTCTCTCTCCCCCCTCCCTCTGTCTCCCTCTCTCTCTCCCCCTCTCTCTGTCTCCCTCTCTCTGTCTCCTTCTCTCTCCCTCTCTCTGTCTCCCTCTATGTCTACCTCCCTCTGTCTCTCTCTGTCTCCCTATATCAAACAACAAGAGAGTGTTAATACAAACAACAAACACAGTAGGTAAACAAAATTCTGTTCAGGACGCTACTAAACCTCAGGAAAAACAGTTATTTTCAGTAGGAAAAATAGAGTGCACGTGCTCAGAGATCTAGCTAAAAGGACCCTCAGGCCCCAGTGGAACACTGGTAGCCAGTTGTCTTCATTGGGTCCTCCTTAGTTGCTAGAGAAATGAAAGTGAGTTAAAAAGAGTGTGGACCACTCCTCAAAATTATTTTAATAAGAGGGTGGCTCTAACTCTATTAAAAACAGTGATTGAAAAACATGATTATTTTTCAGGACTGTAAAAAGGTTTTTCAGTGAACCAATTAGTCCAATTAAACAAGTGAAAGAAGAGAATTAGTAAGATAAAATACGGTCAACATGTTTCTGCTTTCGGAGCGATAATTAAGCTCAGCATTCTTCAGGACCAAAAATACAATACTCTACCACTCAATGATCGGAGCACGCTAAAGCGCTCAGACCCGAGCAGTAATTACACGGAACCATACGACCTGCAGTTGTCGAAGTTTCTCTCTTTCTCCCTCCTCCCTCTGTCTCCCTCCTCCCTCCCTCTGTCGCCCTCCTCCCTCTGTTGCCCTCTCTCCTCTGTTGCCCTCTCTCCTCTGTTGCCCTCTCTCCTCTGTCGCCCTCTCACCTCTGTCGCCCTCTCTCCTCTGTCTCCCTCTCTCCTCTGTCTCCCTCTCCTGTCTCCCTCTCCCCTCTGTCACCCTCTCCCCTCTGTCTCCCTCTCTCCTCTGTCTCCCTCTCTCCTCTGTCGCCCTCTCTCATCTGTCGCCCTCTCTCCTCGATCTCCCTCTCTCCTCTGTCGCCCTCTCCCCTCTGTCACCCTCTCTACTCTGTCTCCCTCTCTACTCTGTCTCCCTCTCTCCTCTGTCTCCTCCTCTCCTCTGTCTCCATCTTCCCTCTGTCTCCCTCTTCCCTCTGTCTCCCTCTCTCCTCTGTCGCCCTCTCTCCTCTGTCTCCCTCTCTCCTCTGTCTCCTTCTCTCCTGTCTCCCTCTCCCCTCTGTCGCCCTCTCCCCTCTGTTGCCCTCTCTCCTCTGTCTCCCTCTCTCCTCTGTCTCCCTCTCTCCTCTGTCTCCCACTCTCCTCTGTCGCCCTCTCTCCTCTGTCGCCCTCTCTACTCTGTCGCCCTCTCTCATCTGTTACCCTCTCTCCTCTGTCTCCCTCTCTCCTCTATCGCCCTCTTCCCTCTGTCGCCCTCTCTACTCTGTCTCCCTCTCTACTCTGTCTCCCTCTCTACTCTGTCTCCCTCTCTACTCTGTCTCCCTCTCTCCTCTGTCTCCCTCTTCCCTCTGTCTCCCTCTCTCCTCTGTCGCCCTCTCTCCTCTGTCGCCCTCTCTCCTCTGTCGCCCTCTCCCCTCTGTCTCCCTCTCTCCTCTGTCTCCCTCTCTCCTCTGTCTCCCTCTCTCCTCTGTCACCCTCTCTCCTCTGTCACCCCCTCTCCTCTGTCTCCCTCTCTCCTCTGTCGCCCTCTTCCCTCTGTCGCCCTCTTCCCTCTGTCGCCCTCTTCCCTCTGTCGCCCTCTCTCCTCTGTCACCCTCTTCCCTCTGTCATCCTCCTCCCTCTGTGGCCCTCTCTCCTCTGTCGCCCTCTCTCCTCTGTCGCCCTTTCTCCTCTGTCACCCTCTCTCCTCTGTCGCCCTCTCTCCTCTGTCTCCCTCTCTCCTGTCTCCCTCTCTTCTGTCGCCCTCTCTCCTCGGTCTCCCTCTCGCCTCTGTCTCCCTCTCTCCTCTGTCGCCCTCTCTCCTCTGTCGCCCCCTCTCTCATCTGTCACCCTCTCTCATCTGTCACCCTCTCTCCTCTGTCACCCTCTCTCCTCTGTCACCCTCTCTCCTCTGTCGCCCTCTCTACTCTGTCACCCTCTCTCCTCTGTCTCCCTCTCTCCTCTGTCTCCCTCTCTCTCCTCTAACACCCTCTCTCCTCTGTCGCCCTCTCTCCTCTGTCGCCCTCTCTCCTCTGTCGCGCTCTCCCCTCTGTCTTCCTCTCTCCTCTGTCTCCCTCTCTCCTCTGTCACCCTCTCTCCTCTTTCACCCTCTCTCCTCTGTCTCCCTCTCTCCTCTGTCACCCTCTCTCCTCTGTCTCCCTCTCTCCTCTGTCTCCCTCTCTCCTCCGTCACCCTCTCTCATCTGTCTCCCTCTCTCTGTCTCCCTCTCTCTTCTGTCACCCTCTCCCCTCTGTCGCCCTCTTACCTCTGTCGCCCTCTCTCCTCTGTCACCCTCTTCCCTCTGTCATCCTCTTACCTCTGTCGCCCTCTCTCCTCTGTCGCCCTCTCTCCTCTGTCACCCTTTCTCCTCTGTCACCCTCTCTCCTCTGTCGCCCTCTCTCCTCTGTCGCCCTCTCTTCTCTGTCGCGCTCTTCCCTCTGTCGCCCTCTTCCCTCTGTCACCCTCTTCCCTCTGTCGCCCTCCTCCCTCTGTCGCCCTCCTCCCTCTGTCGCCCTCCTCCCTCTGTCTATTCCAGACAGTAGACGGAAGGAGTATGTCGGTTAGATGGGCACATGCCAACGCATTTCTTTAGAGGCCAAAATATGTTTGTTAAGAATAAAATAACAAATTGACCCAGTGGGGACGGAGGACACAGACAGTTAGTTCTATTAAAAAGCTAACAATATTTGTTAAAAAAAAAAGAATTTTAATTTCACTTCCTGCAGAATATATGGTTGGAATTCTTTTTCTTTTCCATACACAGATCAGACATAAGCTTTGAAGATAGACGAGCTGATCATGTGCCCTGCTGTGTAGAAAGCCCGGCACTTTGCACTCTAACAGCGTTTTGTATTTAAATTTCTCTAATTTCGCGGAAAGTATTTGAATGACTCATGTTCCCCCACATGCCAGCTCTGTATCTCGTCGACGCGAGGGGGGGGATGTTTTATCAGCAGACAATCGGGTGTTTTCAACAGAGACCAGGGGAGAGTGGGTGAATGACATCGCCGGCAGAGGCCTTAAAGCACAGCTTAAGGCCTCTTAATTACCAGCAGTTATGTGCTAAGTGCCCATAAATACCGGTGTCATCCTGCGACACACCCAACCTTTGCAGGCAACACAGTACTGTGTCGGGACACACAGTTTGGAAAGCTCTGCTCTAGACAACCATGATATAGATCTGACAGTGGAAGAGGATTACACTTGGAATATCCCTCAGTTGATAATACCACCCTTTAAAAGATGGACAGAGGCCGCGCTGCAACTCAAGGTCCTATGTGTAGAGCATGGGTTACGTGCCACAAATGGAAGAATGGGTTCCGATAAACAGGGCGCCTCTACCTTTAGCAGTGCTGTATCCCATACCCGTATAGATTATATCCTCACTAACAAAGAGAATTGGGCTAGTATTGAGGATATGCGGATAGTGGCACGGGTAGAGAGCGATCATGACCCATTAATCCTATTGTTTAGGCTATTTGAGTTATTTAAAAGCGAGGGCCAACAAGATTGTGTAGAAATAGCCCTTTCAAATGACTATAGACGAGTAAGATGGGCTAACTGTGCAATGAACGAAGAAAGTATTGGTGCAATGAGGGATTTGACTGTCCAGGCCATCGTTGAACTACAGAATAATTCCACTGAGGAGGAAGTCATATCAAATGTTGGCCGGATTCATGATAAATTTTTTAATCAATTTAGCTTTTTTTTGTAAAAAAGGTGACTAAAAAACAGAGTAGGCCTGTGAGAAAGGAAGACCAATGGTATGGGAAGTCTTGTAGGATAGAGTATAAGACCCTATCAGATGCAGTAAAAACCAAAGATATAGCTAGGATTAAGATTGCCCGAGTCACGTATAAAAAAACCAATACAAGGCAAAACGTGATTGGGATGAAGAATATTGGAGGGAGTTGCTGAGCGCAAGTAGAGAAAGATCAATGTGCTCCTTTTGGGATATGGTCAAATGGGGAAGGGGTGTTAAAAGGGGCGAACCTACCAACTATGTTTCGCCTGATGCATGGGTTTCTCACTATGCATCCCAGTTTGCGCTCACTGATCAAGATAGTGACGAGTGTGAGGCTTTTTCTAATCCAATACAAGGTACAGAGCACCTTTACTTCACCAGAACAGATGTCATTAAGACTTTGAATAACATCCCAAAAGCTAGAGCTCCAGGCCTTGGTTGTCATACGCTGGTTGTCTTAGATTCAAAGTGCCGACTCAATATACGCCTCCTGGTGACACGAAAAATTGTCGTATTGTGCACCGTTTTTGAAAAGAAAAAATTAAGGAAGAAGAATTCCACATTACTGAATAGAGTCCTGGCTGACTATCTAATAAGCACATCCAACAGAGAATTCTTGTCAGACACTGTAGTCTATGAATTGAAGTGCGGATTCATTACACGCTTCCTGGAGACATGAAATAAAGTGCCGTGCTGTACACCCTCGGGTGGAAAATACAAAGGGATAAGAATTCTACATTACTGAAGAGAGTCCTGGTTAATTATCGTACCAGTACACTCAACGGAGAATTTTCAAGGATCTAATTGATTGATCCATCTAATGTGGGAATTATCACCACCTTGACTCCTAGAAGGGATCATCATAAAGATCCCTGTTTGCCCCATATATTATGTCCTGAAGAAGACTCGCATGGCCCAGGCATAACTAACCGCAAGGCCCTAAGACGAGTCGAAACGTCGACACCTTACTAAACCTGGACCACCTTTTTCTCTCTCCACGATTATGTGCAGATATTAATGACATATAATTTTGTCCTAAATCAAGAAAGAGAGAGTGTTTGTTTATCAATTAAGGGGCTAGGTTATACAGATCGGTGATTTGTAGGTCCGATACTGTCCTTTAAAAATTATTTGAATTGTATGTCACTTTTTTTGATTTTTCCTTCTCCTTCCTCTTTAATCACTTTCACAATTTCTTGGCACCCTTTGCTATGCTGCACGCCCTATTCGGGGCAAAATATATATTTTGTATTGACTTGCGAATTGAATTTTGAATTTTATACTCTTGGTTTGAGATTGAGACAATAGATTAAAATACTGTATTGTTTCTGGAAATGGATGCTGTTGCCTTATTCATGTGTTTATCATAAATTGAGTGGAGCTGATCAATGTGTACATGCTCCTTACTTGTGAATTTTGATTGATCAATTCAATTTGTTTGAAAAATATAGAGGTCTCGGACCATTGTTGTTTAATATTGACTGATACCCAGGTCCAGTACCTTATGGGTCACCCCATTACTTTAATGGTTAGACTCAGTTCCAGCAGACTTGTTCATGCATGACAAAGAACTTTGGGCTTCCTATATCCACTTGCTAGCCAACGGCATTGCTATGGGCTCACCCATACCGGAGTCCTGGAAAGGTGCAGAGATCATTCCAATTTTTAAGAAGGGGGAGTGCTAGGACCCAGGAAATTACAGGCCAATAAGCCTTATAGCATGGATACAAAAGGTGGTGGCGAGGCTCTTACTGCAGCGTATCCAGGGTTGGATAGAGGACAATGATGTTTTATCGCCTCTCCAGGCTGGGTTTCGCAGCCATACCAGTACGGTTGACCAAGTTTTTAGATTTGTTTTAATATATTGGCGTGTAGTCTTATTAGGGGGGGGCATGCTCTTTGCAGCCTTTGTTGATCTTAAATCAGCATTTGACTTGGTGCCACGTGCAAAATTGTGGGCAGCCTTAAAAGATCAGGGCATCCCCTTAGATATTCTGTCCCTCTTAATCAGACTACACGAGGACAATTTTGCCCGAGTGTGCTGGAACCAGCAGGGGAGTGTAACCGATAAATTTCCTATTGCTAGGGGAGTCCGCCAAGGGTGCGTACTAGCCCCTACACTTTTTTCTCTCTACATCAACAGGGTGATCAGCTACTATGAACAGCAACCAACCGATGCCCCGAAGCTGGATGGTAAGCTGATCCCCCTGTTGATGTTTGCAGATGACACGCTATTAATCTCAAAAACACAGCAGGGCCTCCAGAAGGCCATTGATGTTTTTGAAGTCTTCTGCAATGACCATGGACTTGTTATCAATACAGCGAAGACTAAGTTCATGGTCTTACATAAAAACAAACATGTAAGAGGGAAGGTGGTTATGGATGGGGTTCAACTGGAACAGACCCAAGTATTCACCTATTTGGGCTTTACCCTATCATCTAAACTAGATTGGAGACATCACACTAACCAGCTGGTTACGAAGCATGCACAACTGACGGGAGCACTTACAAAGGAATTTTACTTGTCACGCACTAGGCCAATTACCCCGGTTTTAAAGATTTACAATGCCAAAGTTGGAGCAGCAGTCCTCTATGGGGCGGAACTGTGGGGAACTAGTAATCTAAAGAAACTGACGGGTGCGCAAAGCAAATTTTTGCGTAACATCCCTGGCCTTCCGGTTTCTACCCCACTGATTCCCTTACGCTACGATCTGGGATCTCACTGCCTCGAAGACAAGGCCAGATATAGATCAGCTGCCTATTGGAGGAGATTATGGGTCACACCAGAACTCTCCCAGTATGCTCGGGCCTTTCTCGAGGTTAGAGATGCTGATAGGGGTAACAAAATACCATGGTTGAGAGAGGTAAAAGCAATATACATGACTATTGGTCTATCCCCATTGTGGGACGACCCAATAGGGAATTCCTTTCAACCAAGAAAAACATTTAGAGACCTGTACTGGAACATACTTGAGGTAAAGAGATTTGGCCGTTGTATCGAACCATCACTCACAGCCAAATTCCTAGGACTTAAACATTTTCCTGCCCTCGAGGGTTACTGGGACTGGATTACTATTCCAGGGGACAGAAAGAAATTCCACCATTTTAGGGTGGGGACACTGCCACTCAATGCCTTTACCGCGAGGTGGCGCGAGGGACAAGGCTCTGACTGCCCCTTCTGTCCCACCCAGCGTGAAGGTATTGGGCATATATTATTCGCCTGCCCTGAATATAAGGTTCCTAGGATATCTTGGTTAAAACCCATTTGTGTTCAGTTAAGTCTCAAAACAGGTTCTGAGGCCGTTAGGGTCCTCCGAATTGATAATTCCCAGACCGTGGTTATAGCGGTGGCTAAGTTCCTCCACTGGATGTGGATCATTCGGACTCGTAAAATGAGCCTAAAATGACATTTTAGTGGTTTTCTTAATGTTTTTCTATGGGCTAATGTCACCTGAAATTTTAGAATGTGTTTAATGATGAATTTATAGCTTAACATTTTTATTGTAATAGAAATGGTTTAAAAAAAAAAAAAATAATATCTCTATAATGAAATGAATTGTATATTTATGTTTTTAACTTGTTTTAATCAATACTACTTTTTCATATGTATGTAATTTATTTGTCTAATCTTTCATGAATGGCCAGCAACTAATGTGGCGTATAGTGGTCACTACTAGCTGTTAATCGAGGGTCCCCTTTTTCTTTTAAATTTAAAATGTATGTTGTAAATGTCTTTTATGATTCAAATATCGAAATAAAGACTTACGAAATTGATACAGCAAGAAAATATTTCCAAGCCTGATCAAGCCTTCTGCAATAGACTAGCCAAACACTTTCAACAGAAGGTGCAAGGAATCTGTAATGATTTTTCTAAAACTACAACATCCCAAGCTAGGAATCTAATGACAGTGGCTTCTCCCTGTATACTGACTCGCTTTCAGTCCCCAACAAACAAAGCAACCCATAAACTTCTACTTTCCATAAAATCCGGGGCATCTACACACCCCTGCCCACCTTCTATTATGCATCAGGCAGCCCACACAGTCTGTAAAAGCCTCACCCCTGTCTTGAATCAAATTATAACATCCGGCTGCTATCCAACTATTTGGAAGAAAGCATCCATCACTCCCCTTCTAAGAAAACCTAGCCTAGACCCTACTGACCCTCACAACACTCGACCCATCGACAGCCTGCCAATGGTGGCCAAAGTTCTTGAAAAGCACCTAAATATGGTTCTGACTAAACATCTTGACGATAATAGACTACTGGATGTCTCCCAGCATGGTTTTCGTTTGCATCACTCCACCGAATCCGCCTTAATCCTTGCCACAGAAAAGATCCGCAGGATGGTGGATGAGGGAGGGAGAGCGGTCTTCGTGCTCCTCGATCTCTCAGCCTCTTTTGATACCGTGAACCACATCACTTTGGTACAGCGGCTGGGAGATGTAGGGATAGGGGGGACCGCTTTAGACCTCCTGTCCTCCTTCCTGGAGGCGAGAGAGCAGCGTCTATTCTGAGATGACTTAAAATCTGACAGTTTCACCTTCCCATGTGGCATTCCGCAGGGTTCTGCCCTCTCCCCAACTCTATTCCATCTATACGTCACCCCATTGGCCAATCTCGTTAGAAGGCATGGCTTTGTTTTGGTCTCATACGCCTACGATACTCAACTTGTCATTTCAAGCGATTGTCCAGAGACCACTACAGCCAGATTTCACATCTGCCTCTCCGAGATCATGGCCTGGATGAGCCAGAATCACCTGAAAATAAACACCAACAAAACGGATGTGATGGAGTTCGGGCCGGGACAACCCCTGTGGAACCGGTCCTGGTGGCCGGTGGAGGCTGGAGACTGCCCCTCCCCATTAGTAAAAGTCAAAAATGTGGGTATCATTTTTTATATCAAACTGAACTTTGGCCCACAGATAAATAGTCTGACCTCATCGTGTTGCTATCTTTTAAAAATGTTGAGGAAAATATTCCTGTATATTCCAAAAGATCTTCAAAAGACTGTGATGGTCTCTCTCTTACTATCGAAATTGGACTACTGCAATGCCCCGTTCCTGGGAATTGACAAGTACCAGCTGCAAAAACTGCAGCCTTTGCAAAATGCGGCAGCGAGACTCTTCCTGGGTATTCCCAGAGGTCAGCCAATTTCGGCCGGCATAAAAACTTTACACTGGTTGCCTATCAAACAGCGTATCGAGTTCAAAGCTCTAACTGTGGTACATAAAGCAATTTATGGTGGCGGTGCCAAGGATCTCTAAGCTCTTTTTACATTCTACACCCCGCCCGCCACCTCAGATCAGCCAATCAGGGCCTCATCAATACTACAAAGGTAAGACGGGCGAGATGGGGTGGCAGAGCAATCACGCTCTGTGCATCCAAACTCTGGAACAAGATGCCGCTCCATCTGAAGACCCAACCCAGTCTTCAGCTTTTCAGAAGGAGTCTAAAGACTTGGCTGTTTACAACCATATAAGATCTCACTTCCTTTAGCCATCTCTTCCACACCTCACAGCGCCAAGACGCCTCGGTATTCAAGCGCTTTACAAGCATATAAAACATAAATAAAACATTAACTTATAGGTAACACCTCACCCCTTCCACAGGGACTTCATATACCTGGATATGAAGTTGGTACGCTGGTCAGATACAACCTCTCTGGGGAATCCCACATGGGAGAAAATCCCTATCAACGCCTGACCCACCATGGGGGCTGTCACAGTCCATAGAGGGATGGCCTTGGGGTAGCGGGTGGCATTGTCCACCAAGACCAGGATGAACCTGTTGCCCATGGCTGTCTTGGTGTCCAGAGGCCCCACAATGTGACAATGGGGGTGTTGATGATGGGGAAAGGGATTTAGATGAGTCTTGCACTTCCTCCCACTCTTACCACTTGCCTGGCAAGTCTGGCAAGTCCTACAATGGGTGTCAGAATCTTTGCGCATTCGGGGCCAGTAAAAGTGGGTGACAAGCCTTGCAAAGGTCTTGTCTTGCTCCAAATGCCCGGCTAAAGGCACCTCATGAGCCAGACCCAGTAGGAAGCACATAGACTGACCCAGGCTCAGCAACCTTAGGCTGACTATACAGGAGACCATTCTCCCAGTAGATCCAATGTGACCCAGACTGATCACCTGCTGTCTGGTTTGCAGCCTGCGTCCGCAAACCAACAGGAGTGGAGCATGTCAGCTGCTCCTGGCGGAATTTCTTCCTGGAGGGTCCCCCTTCCTGATGCCAATAGGTCAGACCAGGCAGGTCTCCCAGTTCGGCCACTTGCTCTCCCGTAGGTTCCAGGACATCCCCCTCAAGGTCTGCCGCTCGTTGACCACAAGAACTTCTGGCCCGGTTTCCCGCAGCCCCTGCCTCCTCTCTTTCTGGCAAGCACCTACGCCATTCTTTCAGGTTCCAGGTCCTCTTGATCACCCTTACTGGCTGCGATAGACCGAGTGGTCACAAACGCCCACTCAGGCAGACCCAACATCTCCAATTGAGATCTAAGTTCCACTTTCTCCCAAGGGGAACTATTCGGATCATTGCCTAGCAGACAGTCAACAGGAATGGCTGGCCTCACAACTACTTTCAAGGTACCTGAGACCCCCCTGACTTATAGGTAACCTGTACCACTTTGTAGAGGCACTTTGAGTTGTCAGCTGCAGCTACTGGATAGAGTATATTGGGGACCACCTGCTCTTCAGACACTAGCCGACAACTGACAGCTGTCACTGGCTCCAGTGTCTCTCAGAGCCTGCACCCTATGGACATTGATGGTCACCCACTGCCCATATTTCTTAGTGTTAGCGGGCAGGTGGGTCCTTGGGACCATCTCACAGTCTCCTAGTGAGACCAGAATTAATTCTGCTGGCTCCCACCACCGGTGGGACTCCAACTCCTCCCCAAAAGCTGCACTAGTCAACCCACAGGGCGGTGCACCTGTGGGTGTAGTGGTAGTCTTTTTGGGACATGAAGTGGCCCTCCTGGCAACAAGCAGAGCATGCCCGGGAGCCCTTCTGGGCATGCTTCCTGTAGGGACCCATGGCTTCTTTTCACAGGGGAGCTGGTAACCTTTTCCTTGACTCTCTTGGGAATTACTTTGGGGCCCTTTTTGGAACTCCTTTTGTTTACCCTTGTCCCCCCACTCTTCTGCTGTGGACCCTGCCTTCCTTTGACGGAGTCTCCCACATGACCATTATGGACCTTGGTACTGACCCAGCGTTCAGCCTCCACAGAAAGCTTTCTGGGGTCAGTCAGTTTACTGTCAATCAAATGCTGGGTTTGCTCTGGGAAACAATTACCAGACAAGTGCTCCCATGCAACCGAATCATAGAGCCCCTGAAAATCATTTACCTGGATACCCTTCACCCAACCATCCAGTGTTCTGCAAAAATAGGAAACATCCTCCACCCAGTGCTTGACTCAAGCTTCTTACAGTTTCTAAACTTCTGCTTGTACAGTTCTGGAGTTAAGCCATATCTCCTGATCAAGGCTTCATTCATAGTAACATAACATGTGCTCCTCACTTGGTAAGGCTAACAATGTTTCCCTCCCCTATGTCATGAAGCGGCTCCACAACCCAGCGCTACAGTCTCTCTCAGGGATTCTATGGGACTTCATTGCTACCTCTTGCCCCTTGAATCACTGACCAATATCCTCATTCTTCATGTAATCCTTGATTACCTCCTTGGGGATGTACACTCTACCTTCTCCAGGCACTGATGGCATGCTGCCACTATTGGAACTGGACCCTGCACTCTTAGCCTTTATGTCCAGCTCCTTCAACCCTCTTTCATGCTCTAAGAGCATCCTCTTTTATTCTGGAGCCAATTTCTGCCTTTCCAACCCCAATTCTTCATCCTCTTTTCCTAACCTGAGCTTTGTAAGCTCCAGCTCAAGCACTCCATCTCTTCTTCTGTTCTCCAACTCCTCTGGAGACAGACCTTTTCAAGACACACTACTGCCATCTCCGGAGGGTACTCTCCATATCCACCAGAGGATCCTTATCCTGCCTACTGGCAAGTCTGGATTCCAATCAGGCCCTCAGCGCCTTTTGATATTACTCCTTTCTGGTGAGGCCTCTCACAGAGATTTAAAATTTCTTGCAGATGGATTTTAGTTGAGACACCCTATCCTCTTCAAATTCAATGTTGAGAGATGCAATAGATGCTGGGTTGGACATGATGAGGAAATTCGCCATTCTCAAGTTGCAGAAAATCCAAAAAGAAAAGTTCACCAATAGTGTGTCATCACATAATGGTCTGCATTATGGTAGTAGTGTACACCAATCGCTGTATGTAAAGCACAAATGCAAGTCAAGATCCTCACCGCTGGTCACCAATGTTAGAAATGGGGGCCTCTAGTTGGAAATGGTTTCACCTTTGTCCAAGTAGGAACCCTTCTTCCTAGACAAGGTAAGGAGGATACACTTCTAAAATAACTCTTGCTTACTCCCTCGGTGGCTTGGCACGAGCAGACAGGCTTATCCCAGAGGCAGTGTGTAAAGCATTTGTGCAGCATACAGCAACACAGTGAAGACACTACAAATAGACACCACACCAGTTTAGAAAAATATGCGATTCTTTATCTAAACCGAACAAGACCAAAAACAACAAAAATCCACAATACAGTTCTGAAAAATAAGCAGTTTGCAAGAAAACCTTAAAATTATAGAAATATCCACAAAACACAGTTCTTCCAAGTCCGTAGATTAAATTTGGGGCTACCGTGCTGCTGAAAATAACAGAGTCTAACAAGTCCAGCCGACTGTGTCGGTGCGGGTTAGCTAAAGCGTCGACAGACTCGAAAACAGTCCCTTTCTTGAATCGGTCAACACGTGGGTGCGAGTTGGTTGGGGCAACTGTTGTGGTTGCGTTGCAAAAATGGAAGCGCTGCCGGGTGCGGTGCCCTCACGATGTGGTGCAAGCAGCGGCTTGGTGGCGATCGTCCAGATGGGGTCGTGAGACCAAGGCTTAAAGTGCAGGGTGAAGCGGTGCTGGATGCGGTGCTGGCAGGTTGCAATGCAGGTGACGAAGCCAGTCGATGGTGTCAGTGACGTCCAGGCAGGGTGAGACAAGGTGCTGTGGAGTGCGGTGCCCATGGGAAGCGGTGCAAGCAGCGGCTCGGTGACGATCTTCCAAACGTTGTCAGTGAGACCAAAGATGCGTGCGAAGAGCAGTTGTGCCTTTTGCACGGCCTTCAGTACACGGAATCCTGTGACAGACTCAGTGACAGAGCCAGTTGCCCTTTTCCTCTGCGGTGACTGAAACCAGATGTTCCAGGGACGGTGCCCAGAAGCATGGTGAGGTATTTGCTGTTCCTGAGACCTTTTGAACAGGGGGAAGCTCCACTTCCAAGCTCTTGGAGATACTTTCTCAAGGAGGATACACACACAGTTCCTCTCTTTGGCAGAAATAGCTACTGCAGGCTAACCCCAGACAGCACACAGCAAAGGGGCAGTGCTCCTCCTCCAGTTTCTTTCAGCTCTTCACCTTCACAGAGGTTCCTCTTGAAGTCCAAAAGTGATCTAATGGTATTTTCAAACACAGAATGTAAAAATCATCCTTCCTCAAAGATGCATCTTTAGATTCTGAGTTCGGGCATACTAAATTTTGTTTTCCTATCTGGTCACAATGGGAAGTTATAGTTATAAGATGTGCTAAACCAACTCCTATTTTATCCTATGGGACAGATAGTCTGTCAATAGTGAAAACCTAAATTGGCAGTATTTCGCTTCCAGGACATGCCACACACACATCAGAACATGCCCTACCTTTTGCATACACTGTGCCCTGCCTATAGGGGTACCTTGGGTCTACCTAATGGGTGACTCACATGTAAGAGAAGGGAAGGTTAGGGCCTGGCAAGTGGGTGCACTTGACAAGTCGACATGGCAGTATTACAATGCAAACAGACACTGCAGTGGCCGGTCTGAGTTATTTTTGAAAGGCTGATTGTGTGGGTGGTACAAATAGTGCTGCAAGCCCACTAGCAACATTTGGTTTACAGGCCTTGGGCACACACAGTGCACTGTACTAGTAGCTTAGTAATAAACCAAATAGAAAACAGCGATGCTCTCGCACACATAAAAAAAGGTTTAACACTGGTAGTTATGTAACAGTGAACACAATACATATGTAGCCAATAAGTAGACAGATGCAGTTTCCTGGGTATAATCTTAAGGTGGTGGTTTAATGAGTCCACAACCAGCCGACACGTGTTTTGTCGTGTGGGAGTGTTTCACCACGACTTTCAGGGCTGGCAACAAAAACATAATGGAGTGTGTATAGAGATTTATATTTTACATACAACACATTATTATAGAAGCAAAGGTGACTCAAGGTGAATTGTTTGTACACCTCTAAAGTGCCGCTAATCACCATAGACCATTCATGGAATAGAGGTGGTTTTTGTGATCCCGGTGATGGTGTTTTAGAGAACAGAACAATCCATCTTTGCATTGTTACACGAGCATATCTTTTCTCCTGTGCGACATGCTTAGTTGATCACATTATTGTATGAAACGCAGAGTTACAATTAAAACCACAGTAATATCTCATGTGCCGTAGTGAAACAGATCCATCACTTAAAGGTCTCAAAGTGTGAACGTGATATTGACGTATTAGAGCCTCAAGAATATTTAGTATGTGACTGCATGCAAGTCACAGGTGCGTGAAGTGAAGGAACATTAACTAGGAGCCAAAGAAAAAGTGCCTACCTTATGGCACGACCTACATGTATGTAGGTTCGGAAGAAAAAGATTTGCAATAGATCCGAATCTGGCGGCATAAGAGACGAGATCCGTGCTGAGGCGAGGCTGCTAGCACCCGAACTGCATTTGCGCGGCTGCCCGCTGGTCACTCATTGGTGAGGGCTGGCGGTTTCCTCGTGACTGACTGTGGACCCGAGTTTGGATCCAAGCTGGGGAATTGCCTGGCATAAGGCCCTGGAGGTGAGAGGCATCGCGACCCAAAGAGCGGGCGGACGCCGGTGCCTGCAGGCCACTGATTGGGTATTGCTGGACCGGAGCAACACCTGCGGCGGGACGACGCTGTATGCGGATCCCTGACGGCCAGCGGTGGTGATTCCCTGCACGGTGCTGATGCCCCTGCGGACTGAGACTCTGCCCCGGGGGGTACGGAAGAGCGCTTGACAGGAGGAGGCTGGACTGCACCTGGGCGGTGCTCAGGAGGTCAATAAGGTCCCTGTGGTTGATTGACCTCGCTGCAGGCACAGAGGTACGGGCTCAGAGAGTGCTGGACAGCGGGGGTGCGAGGGGGTGAAGACGTCTAGTCCCCCCGGGAATACAAGGCACCCATCGGATTTGGGGGTGGTCAGAGTCTGTTGTCTGGGCGAGGGGCACTCACCTCTGACCTTGTTGCCACGGAGGGCCACGTTGATAACGCTACACCCCAGTTTCATCAGGAGCCCCTATTTGAGTCTGACCCACGCTACTACCTAACGCACATAGTGCCTCCTGAGGGTCTAGGGGCATTGGTCTGACTCACGCGCGAACTGGAGCTCGGTTGGCACACATACTACTAGTGGAAGCTCGCGCACAACCGGCGGCTAGCGGCATCGTGCCGTAGGGCGTGGGACTGTATTCCGCTGGCCCCGTGGACCTGCGTGCCGCCTCACTTGCACACGCTGCTCATCTATCCTGTCACTGGCCCGTGAGGTGGGAAGGGTACCCAGGAAAACGGCTTGTGATTCCCAGCGTGTTGACGTTCCTCTGTGGGGTGTCACTGCACATCCTTGGTACCGTGCCAGTCTGAGGAGGAGCTTGCGGTGGAACACGTGGAACGGCTCAAGAGAGACAACGGTGTCCTACTGGGGAGGTGTGGGCCTGCGGACTCCCCCGACACTGCTACTTTGGACCGCACCTATCCACTAAGATGGGCCGTGTATCGAGGAAAAATAAGGGCTTTGAGGTGCTGCGCCTGGATGCGCCGGATCAACACATGGAGGATGAAGATGGCGAGGAGATTGTACGGAGAACGGGACGGCCTGGGGACCCTACCCTGGGTGAAATCATGCAGGACATAGGGGCCTCCCGAGAAGCGCTTGAAAAACGGATGGAGGCCATCAGATCAGACCTTACCCTGCTGAAGGACAATCACCGGAAGCTCAAAGAGCGAGTGTTGACCCATGAAACCACCATGAAGGACGTTCCCGGAGAGGTGGGGGAGCTGCGTCACTCTCGAAAAGAGGTAACCCACAGAGTTAAAATCCTTGAGATGCGAGCGGAGGACAGTGAAGGACGCTCCCACCGCAACAATCTCCGTCTTGTGGGGGTTCCGGAACGCGAGGAGGGAGATGACGCGGTCCGGTCCTTGGAGGACTGGTTGCGGTCGGAGGTGGCGCCGGAGAGCCTTTCCCCCTTTTACGTGCTGGAGCGAGCGCATAGGGTCCCGACTCGCCCACCAAAACCTGGAGCCCCCCAACGCCCAATGGTGGTGAGACTCTTGCATTACCGCGACCGCGACTTCATCCTACAGAGAGCCCGGGAACAACAGAACCTGCGCATCGGGAACAGCAAAGTGATGATATTCCTGGACTACACCAGAGAGGTCCAGCGTCAACGGTCCTCCTTTCTAGCCGTCAAGCGGAAGCTACGCCAGCTCGGCCTCCCCTATGCTATGCTGTTCCCGGCGCGTCTGCGGGTGGCAGCGGATGAAGAGACCCACTTCTTTCTCACCCCGCAGGCGGCGTGGGACTGGTTGGAGAGGTGCGGGGCCACGGCTGGGAATGCCTCACGAGTGGCTTCCCCTCGATAACGACAAGCAACTACCCCACCGAGGGGGCGGCCCACTTCCCCGATGGTGCAGCAACTTGAGTGAGACAAGGCGGTGAGAGCGGTGGCACCCATCTCCGGAGAGGTACCTAGCCCGGCGAGTACAGACACTGATGCAGAGAAGAGTGGACCGGGGAGCCCGGGATCTGGAAGCACCCTGGGACTCTCTGACATGGAGTTGCCGAAAGTCACGCCACAGACAGCTGATGGGATGTTTGGTTGAGGGGGCCAGTAAAGATAAGTGGGGCGTTTGCTGCCGGGGCTGTGGCGAGGACGGGTGTTGGAGGCCGATTTGAGGTGGGGCACTGTGTTGGGCACTGATGATCCACGGTTGCCGGGGCCCTTGTGAGATGGGTGGAGTTTTTTTGCTTGAGGAGGTGGGGTGTCCTGGGGGCATTGTGCTTGACGCTACGAGTTACCTCCTGGTTATGGTTTTCGATACGTTCAATTTGGTTTGGATGGGAGCTGTTTTTTGTGTGCCCCGTCCGGGGGTGCGGAGTTGGGGGCAGTTTGTGAGTTGGGCGGGGTGGGGGAGGGTCAGACATGTCGCTGGGGGGAGTCTAGGTGCGTGCGGGTATGAATGGATTCCATGGGCACCTCCATAGGTCTGAAAGTCATGACTTGGAACATCTGAGGGATGGATACTATGTATCAGCGACACAAAATACACGCTTACTTAGTCCGCAGGGAAGTGCAGATTGCACTCCTTCAAGAAACTCACTTGACAAAGGCGGAGGGGTTGGCATTACAACGCTGCTGGAGAGGGCAGGTCTTTCACACTTCCTACTCGGCTTATGCACGGGGGACCCTGATCTGGGTGCGGGCGGGCGTTCCATTTCAGTGTGTGAGGCAGGTGATAGATCCAGAGGGTAGATACACGGTGGTCACGGGGCGACTGGACGGGAGAGACATCACCCTAGGAAGCATATATGCCCCTAATACCGAACAGTCCACTTTCCTCACGCAGCTATCACAGACACTGGCAGGGGTGCTGACGGGCCTGTTTTGCAGGGGGGAGACTTTAATTGTGTGACAGATGTAGACCTGGACCATTCCCACCCTCCTCTCCTGGATGCCCCTACTCGCAGACTGGCGGACACCAGACAGGACTGGCAGAGACGCTGGGGACTTACAGATTCTTGGAAGACCCACCACCCTGGGAAGCGAGATTACTCTTATTTTCCGCGGTCCATGAATTGCACGTCAGGCTGGACGCGGGGCTGTGCTCCCCAGATGTCCACATACTGCTCACGATGAGTGAATATTTGGCTAGGACGATCTCTGACCATAATCCCCTGTTGGTGACTCTGAACTGGGTTCGCATTAGAACGGCAATCCCTAGCTGGCAACTCCGTCCGGAGGTCTTGGAGGATCCAGTCTTCCGAACCACCATAGGTACTGCCATAGAGGACTATTTCCGGAGCAATGTGGGCACTACTTCCAGTTTGCACAATGAGTGGGATGCATTCAAAGCAGTGATAAGAGGGAGGATCGTTGGAGAAGCTGTGGGGGTGCGTAAGTCCCTGTTGAATGAGGTTCAGCAGGCAGAACAACGACTCCGGGAGACAGAACGGGAGAGACCGGGCCGGGTGGACATTCAGGAGGGGCTCTTGTAGGCGAAGGAAGAGCTTGCCACCCAACTGGAGCGGCTGCGGTGTTTTGATCACAGGGCCTACCTGGTGCGAGCGCACGACGAGTGCGGCAAATCCGGGGCGCTTCTGGCATGGTTAGCGAACCCGGCGCGCAGGGGTACGCCGATACTTGAAGTCCGAGAGGAAGGGGGTGACCCATTATGGACAGCAGGCCATTAATGGGCAGTTCCTGGATTATTATACCACCCTATATCATAGCACAGTAGATCCCAGGGAACTGGAAGAAGGAGACTTCCTTGATGTAGAATTACCACGGCTCGAGGATGAGGAGGCAGAGAGCCTGGGGCGGCCGGTAGAACTGAGTGAGGTCAGGGGAGCCCTCAAACGTATGGCCAAAAAGAAAACCCCAGGCACGGATGGACTTCCCTCGGAGTACTATGTTACCTACCTTGATGTGCTGGCACCGCAGCTGGTGGCACTATATAACCGATCGCAGCAGGTGGGCTTTTTGCCCGCTTCAACGAGAGAGGCTGTGATTGTACCGCTCCTTAAACCGGGTAAGCAGGAGTGGGATAGAACGGCGTACCGTCCCCTGGCAATGTTTAACATCGATTATAAAATACTGAGTGGTATCTTAGCAAGTCGTTTAGTGGTACACATGACAACTTTGGTCCACGGAGACAAAGCTGGGTTCATACCCACTCGGAACACGGCCTTGAACATCCGGAGGCTTTGTCAGTTATTGCATGAGGCGGGGGCAGGAGACAACGAGGCCTGTGTACTCTCTGTAGATATCGAAAAGGCCTTCGATAGTCTAGAATGGCCATACCTGTTCCGAGTTCTGAGGGCCTTCGGCCTCGGGGAGGGGTTTGTGGCATGGACGAAGATACTCTACTTTCGGTCGACGGCCAGAGTCCGAACAGGGGGTGTGATCTCGGCTACTTGCGACGTGGTCAGGGGAACGAGGCAGGGGTGCCCACTGTCTCCTCTCCTGTTCGCTCTGGCAATGGAACCGCCGGCAGTGCGTGCGCGAACGGGGGGCATTATAGAGGGCTAGAGGGGATGGGCCAGACGCATCACATTGCCCTCTACGCCGACGATTTACTGATGTTCCTCTCAAATGCCACTGATGAACTCTGGGGGGCCCGGGAGTTGTTGGCAAGGTTGGGACGGGTGGCGGGGCTTAAAGTCAACTGGGCCAAGACCTGTTTATTTCCTCTGCAGGGGGGCGTGGTGAGCCTCCCGAAGAGGTTGAAGTACGATGGGAGGGTAGGTGCCTACAGTATCTGGGGGTTAGGATTTATCATGAGCCAGAGGATTTATTTGAGGGCAACATAGGGTGTGCCCTGCGTGACATCAAGAGTAGCTTTGACTTTTGGGCTTCTTTGCCACTGTCGGTTGCGGGACGGGTGGCTTTGCTAAAAATGGTTACCCTTCCTCGTTTACTTTATTACTTTGTTACATTACCGCTATGGATACCTGGAAAGTGCTTTGCCCACCGCAACTCCATGGTTTCGAGTTTCTGGTGGGGAACGGGGAGACGGAGAGTTGCTTTACCGACCATGATGCGCCCGGGGCGGGAGGGGGGCTTTTCGGCGCCGGATTTCGAGGCTTATTACCATGCGGCCAAGTTTCAATGGTTCACACAATGGCTGGCAGGGAAGCTGGGTTTGGCGGTAGACCAGAGGGGAGGCGACCTTGAACTACGCCGCTTGAGCCGGATTTTGCTACAGCTCCCGGTATGGGAAAATGAGGTGTACAGGGACTTGTGGGTTCTGAGGCAATGCTGGTTCAGGGCTATGCGACGCAATAAGGGAGGCCCGGCATATGCCCCCGAGATCCCGATATGGTTTTGCGTGGAGCTCCCGCATGGTGGGGACTGGCAGCGCCTGTATGACTGGGAGGAACTGGGGATTTCCGTTATAGGAGATCTATATGAAGATGGGGCGCTTATACCGATCCAGGATCTCATGCAGAGGCATGAACTACCGGCACAGGACTTTCTCTTACATGCAGGCGTGGCGGCTGCCGTGTGCAGACACTGGAAGCAAGGGTTGGAGGAACCACGGACCTTCCTCCCCTGCTAATATGTGGTCACTTCCGCGGGTAGACTCAAGGCGGTGACGTGTTTATACAGGAGGCTGACGCAAGGCTTGAGGACTCCTCTAGAGGCACTGCATATCAAGTGGGAAACCGACTTGGGAACGTCAATAGAGGAGAAACCTTGGGAATTGCTCATGGAACGGGCCTGGAAGTGCTCCCGGAATGCGAGATTCCAACTTATCCAATTCTACGTGTTTCACCGGGCATATCTTACTCCTCACAAAATTAATGAGTTCTTTGGCTCACACGCTGCCTGCCCATGGTGCAGACTGGAAGGGGGGGGCATTCATACACATGTTCTGGGACTGCCCATTGCTCCGGGGATATTGGGGGAGGTATTGGACAAGTTGTCAGAGGTGATGGAGAGGGATCTGCAGACTACCCCAGGGGTGTGCCTCTTACACTGGTTTCCCCACACTTCCTGCAATAAAATCACCAGTAAGTTCCTAGACTTGGGAATAGTTCTAGCCAAGCGCGAAATAACTAGCCATTGGAAGGCGATTACGTCCCCTAGCACTGCGCGCTGGCTTTGAGAATTTACTAAATGGGCGGAATGTGAGGGGACACTCAGGCTTCAATTAGCCCGGAGGACTGATAATGATAAGGTGTGGGACTCTGCGAGAGCCTGGGTGGCGATGGTGGAGTCGCTCAAAAATCCAGTGGGAGATGAAGACTGATCTCTCAGGCCGTGAGTGTTATTTCTGGCACATAGGGCTGCAACAGCCGGTAGTAAGTTGTGGGAAAGGGGGGAAGGTACATGTAGGCGGGTATGTTGCCCTAACGGAGATATGGGCTCCTGCCATGGGACTTGGATGGAGTGTGTGGAACGTATGCTGAACATGGAACGTGCGGTTAGGGACGGCGACATGTCTGAGGGGAGGGGGGCGGTCGGGCTTGGATGGGAGGAAAGAGCTCTGCCAATGGTTTGTGAGAGTCGGCATGGAACAATGAGTTAGACCAGGTTAGCCATTGAATTTTACACTGCGAGTGATGCCACTTATCCCGATCACAAGCACACACCTGCCTAAAATGATGTACACTGCGGTGTCAGGCTAGTAGGACAATACTTTAACAATGTTTCATTCTCTTCGATCTTTATTATTTTTATTTATTTTTCAAGTTATCCTTATGAATTTTAACGTCCTCCTCAGATTATAGTAGCTCAAAATCATTACCATGTATTTGTGCCTGTTTTTAATAAGGAGTTATAAAACTAGAAAGGGTTTCTACAGAAAAGCAAATCTGCCAGCTATGAAGTATCTTGACTATTTTTTTTTAAACACTTATACGTGACGATTATTTTTTTAATTAATTTTGTTATTGCAAACAAATGGCTTCTACTTTAGGATGGTGTGCGTGTTTATTTATTTTTATTGCAAGCATATGTAACAATATAAAACATAAAAAAGTTTCACACCAGATAATCTAGGCCAGACCAGTTGGCTTTGCCAATGTTTATTCAGAAAGGGGCAGTGTGTTAGTCAGTGCTTTAGACTACTGTGTAGGAGGTCCTTTCTTCTCCCTTAGTGGTCGTTAGCACTTTGATACACAGAGGTTTTAATTATGTATTTATTACCAAAGCTGCCAAGTCTATTTCCTTGCACATGTGCAATTCTCAATTCTAAGGCCCATTTCAATAAAGAGAAAAGGAATCCAGAAACAAGCGTTCAGCAAAGCCAGCAGCTCTGGCTTCTAACAGAGAAAGTTTTACACGAAACACTGTACATTTTCATTTAGCTAGACATTTATTTTCTTTTTTTTAAATCTATTGAATTTTTTAATGCCCTAAATTACATTATAAATTGGAGAGAAAAAAATGAAGGGGGGGGTTGTTAAAGTGGTATTGTTATCGGGAAATAGAGGGCGAATGTGCAGAACGAGTCAAGCTAGCAGAGGAAAAAATATTGCATGTACCTGTGGTGCTATAATTATAGGACTCAAACTTGGCTCCTCTCTTTTTTTCACAAAGATTCCTTTAAACTGAATGTTTCACTTGGGGTATTAGTCCCGTCTGCAAAAATGAAAGCAAGCGCATTCATGTTTAAGCTTAAAAAGTAGAAAATAGAAAAAAAAGTATGCGCTTAATTAATTATGCATGCATAATTAATTGAGTGCGTACCTTAATTCAGTGTTAAACGCGAATCCTCCCTCTATTTGCGCTATAAATCGATATTTGCTACAATGTATCCAACGAAGAAAAAAACTGCCCTGTTTCTTCTATTTTTGTGTTGGGGTTTTCATTTGAGCAGTACGTGCTCTGGCATTGATCTCGTCTGTGAAATTAGAAATAGAAGCGCATGCTTGTTGAAAAGGAAAAATTGTTATAGGGGCGAGTGGCGAAAACGCGTGAAAATTAAAATACGTATCCCTGCAAAAGCAATTACGATTTTCTCCGTTCTCCGGTTAACGTAGGAATCAATGTTAATTACCCAGTCTCTGCAAAACTGGAACAACAAGCGCGCGTCTCGCGCTAAAAGACCTAACAGGCCCAGGAGTGGTGCGTGTGTGCGCGCGCAGCCTGCTCTTTTTCAAAGCACATACTCGTGCTTGTGGCGCGCCGCTGAGCACTCCCACAAGCACGAGCATGTGCTTTGAAAAAGAGCTGCTCGACGGCTAAAGGTCTCCTATGCAGCGCATGAGCGCTGCCTAGGCGAGACCTAAAAATACAGGGGAAACCCACACTAATGATGCCAGGTCTAACACAGTGTAAGACCACTGGAAGGCACCGGCCAACTGCCCATCCCCGAAGTTCTAGAATACTTTGAGACTAACAATCCCATAGAACTAAGTAGACCCAATCCCACGGAATATAACAGGGGAGATTTGCAAAGACCATGAATAAATTCTCGAGGGCCAGAATGGAAAAAATCCTTTCATACATCAGGCCGTTTGTCTCCTTTTTTGGGAGTGCTTCCGAGCAGTTTGTCCTATGTAAGAAAATTCACTATGAGGGAACAGCCTGTCAGTGAAGCTGCTGGCACAAGACACAAGATCGTGTGCAAGACGGAAGCCCTAAGGACACATTATGATTGGCTGCCACTTGGCTTTCAGCGTTAATTATCTAGTTTTGACAGGTGAATGTATTGGAATTCTTCTCTTTTCAAATCATATTGGAGTAACAAGGAGACTCATGTTTTATTATCTCCCGTGACTTAAATGCTAAAATAAAATTTGAGAAATCATTTAATTATAGGCTTGCAGATTTATTTTTCCAAGCACGCTTTTTTGCCAGGAAGCATTTCATGTTTATGACTCTGACAGGATGACAAGCTGCCAATTTCATTGCCATTAGATAAAATGAAAACATGGAGTTTTAAAATGTAATACAGGCTGCGTTTGGTTTTTATAAGAGTTACAATAATTAGCTTGTGTGACATTCCGCAGACAGTGCTGACAGTTTTCCACATTCCGCCTTCCTGGGACCTTTATAAAGCAAAGCCATTTGCTAGACCTGTTACTAATTGTCAGGTTCATTGTTCAGAGTGTGGAAGGTTCTGGGACCACTAAGAACACCAGAAGAGGGAATGCTGAAGGTTCGCTTGTATGTCAGAATGTCTAGCAATATAATATTGTGCTACCAAAATATCATATACAGAATATCAACTAACAAAATATTGTGACGGGACATTAAAGTAAGTATAGATTCATTTTTCCCAATTCCACATCTATACACCTTGAGGATATAGATTTATAGATTATACATAACAGAAAACCATATAGCATGAGCCAATGTTGCCACCAATGGTTTCTGGGGACATAAAGCCCAAGACCAGCTCAGTGGTTGTAATGATGCCAATTTAGGACCATATTCCACATATCTTTTTTTCAACAAAACACCTAAAAACTAATTGTAATTAGACTATGTAGGTTTAACTTTCATGAATAATTAGTCGATAAAATAATGGAAAATGGGGGGGCGAGTGAGAGGGAGTTGCCTTGGACACGCGTACGGCCTCTGAGGACACTCTGACCAGGGAAACAACGTTTACATCGCAGTCATTAGACTGCGATGCCTTTACAACGAGGTTGTTACAACAACCGCGTTGTTACTACACGATGCCATTACTACGCAAGTCACTACATCGACTTGTAGTAGATGGCGCTCTTACATAAGGAATAGTATAATTTACTATTTCAACACCTTCCCTATTGTTGCATAGGCTGGAGTTGGAATAGTAAATTATACATTCCTAATGTTACGGCGCCATCTACTGTAAGTCGATGTAATAACTTGCGTAGTAATAGCATTGCGTTGTAAAAACACGGTTGTTGTAACAACTGCGTTGTGAAATACCGCAAAGTAAAAGCATGAGTTGTAATATGCTATATTCCTCTGACCAGCCTGCATTGTAAGACACGAGGCTGAGGCTGTAGCTGTGATCCGGATTGGGGTCCTGAGGTTGAAGGATGGGTGGGTTCTCCCGGCTGTGGGAGGCAGCTGCGGCGCTCCTGCGGGCGGTGGATTGGGCCAAACTGACCACCAGCCTGTATCTGGAGAGGTTGTGCACCTGTGCTTGACAGCGTGTCTGAAACTTTTGGACAACCTCAGACGCAAGGAGGCCCATACTTGAGCAGTGACCCACATGCCGCGGTCTCTCTGACTCAGCTGAGATTGGTGGACCTGCTTCCTGCACCTGCCTGGCCCCACTAGCAGCCGATGCAGGGAGCGCCAGGGAAGCTAAGACGCCCTGCAACACTGAGCACCAATCGTCAACTGAGTTGGCCCATGTATGCTAGTCCCTGAAACTGACCTCTGATGATAGAGATGGCGACTGCGACCTTCGGACCTCTGGGCGACAGGTGGCTCGTTGTGGGCACAGGTTGACTTCCAGGCTGAGGAGATCCTATACCCTGATTCACTGGACCGTGAGTCTAGTGCCTCTTGCTTAGAATGTCCAGACTGCTCGTGCCAAACTAGGGGCCTACTGGGGCAGGCATTCCGAGCCCTTGTGGGCACAGGAGACACTGCCAATCATTTACTTCTCACTATTGCCAAAGACAAAATGCCTCCTCCCACCAAGCAGGACACAATAGATAACGTTGCCCGGGTTTCTAAGGTGGTAACAAACTGCACACAAAGTGACAAGAACAATCAGGGCCACGTGGGCCCTGCCACTTCCAAAATTCTTGCAGCATCACTCAATCCTGTGACGTGCTGGAAGCGTAAATCGGGTGGTATCAAAGCATAAAATATATGTGAAACATTGTTCAAATATTTTGTAGTTAGTCCTCCATGTTATGTCTGCTTAAAGAGAGTTTTTGCAATATGCCCTTGTTTTGAGAAATGCTCACCTGGTAGAGCCTTGTACGTGTGCCAGGTGTTTGCTCAACTCAGATATGCAGCTGTTCGTAGAAATAGTGATTTTGCTTTAACTAGGACCTTGAAGACTAAGATAAGAGTGTTCAAAGTACGGGTTATTCACTTTTTTAAAATCCTTGTGGCTGACTATTCATTCATTATCTGCTTCGGGGCTGTTTTCCCAATCTGCTCATTTAGGCAGAATACTGCGAGTTTCCATGTTGTGCCTGCAATTATCAGAGTGCAGGTGCAAGACGTAGGGTATGCCTACTCAACTGAAAGAATTTTCCACTCCCTTTTACGAACTTCAAGTACAGGCATGTAAAGCTGCCTTATCTTATCTATGCATGATTATGAGCCAGGGGTCTTTAAACTAAGAAAATAATCAGTTAATGGCCACAGATTTACCACCAAAACACTCGACTTTGAAACTGATGCTTTTAAGTTCTTTATAAGAGTGGCCTTGCAGTTGCAAGAAGGTAGATGGTTTAGATATTTACATGTATTTCTATGAGTGACCTCACCTATATAAGACTCGATGTAACCCAAGTAAGGCGAAACACTAGGCATTGGGTCACTGCATGTGTGTTTCTGCTGCAGCTTGGGCAATAAACTTTGCTCTTTATTATCTCCATGACTGTGTATTGACTGTTCATTTCTTACCAGAAAAATTGTGCGTTCACAAATGGTGCCTTGACTCGAATAGACTGATAGAGGATCCAGCCGTACAAAGACGCCTTGGTCAAGGGCCAGGGAACTCCCTCTGTCTTGTTGCGTGCCTGTTAGGTCAGATTTGGTTCCCAGCAGTCCCAGATGAAAGAATTCCCTGGAACCTCCCGAGACCTCATCAGTTCTATCAGGACAATAAGAGGTGAATTGCCTAACGGTCATTTGCAGTCATTATAGACCAGGTAAGACACCATGACTGGGTCCATGGTTCATGAAGGGGAATGGGGTGCCTCTGTGGTTGTTGGTTTGTTGGATCAGACTGACTTCGCGGAGGAGACGGAGGGTTAGAGTACCCCAGTCTGAGGTGGGGTTTGAGTCCCCACCTCAAATAGGGTTTGAGTCCCTATTCTTATCCCAGGAGGGGTTGAAGGCCCCAGCTATAAAAGTGTGAAGGTAGATCCAACACCCTGGAAACAAGTAAAGCACTGCTAAAAGGAGCAAAGGGCATTAGTTTCCCTGTGAAGGTTGGTTCTTCCACAGTACCGGAGGTTGAGTCCTCCACTGTAGGATATGTAAAGATCCCAACGTTTATTATAGTTTTTGAAGTGCCTAATGATAATTTTAACAATGGGTACAAGTTGCAAACTAGATATAGTCAAACTTGAAAATGCATAATAAAACAATTGTTGTTACATTGCAATGGGTTGTTTTCATTATATGTTTACGTGTTGTAACAAAGGTAAGAGATTTGATAAGACTCTACTACCACCAAAGCCTGACATGCCAGCATGGTATGTGATCAAAAAGATGGGCTACCACATGTCTATGTTTTTAGACAATTTAGTTTACATCACACACAAAGATCCACACAGACAATGGCCATAATGAGGGCCCTTTGAGGAAAGTAGAATAGACTATTTTGAAGATCGTTTGAGAGAATGTGACAAGAAGGGGAAGAAGGTATGGTTATTACAGTGAGAGGCATTTTATGCATGTAAAGAATATGCTGGAGGGAGACAAGGGATGGAGTCAAGAGATACTCTTTAGAAAGTAATCAAATGTGGAAGGAAGATGCTTGAATAGGTACATGATGCAACATGTGCAGAGCAGGAATTGGCAGTAGAGAGATATTTTGTACATAAGGGACAAGATACAAAGGTGTCAGTACCCCGTTAGAAGGCACAGTTAGGGGCAAATTTATGGGACAGGCAGTATTACATTGTCCAACTACACCATCTTCTTTCAGATTTAAAGTAGTACATTTGCTGCAAGAACAGTTAGCAGGAGGACTGGGAGAATAAAATACTGATCAGAATGCATAAGGTGTAGACAGACAGATATATTATTCCGGTGCACTAGACAAAAGGTCTGAATTCGAAATAATGTTGAATGGCAAAATTCTTCTCCTTCAAAGACACTTCCAAATGTAATTCACGCCATCTCTATTATCTGAAGGAAGACCTTCCATTATGAAAATTCTATTCTCCATGACTATGGAAGTGCCTTCCCAGTGTGTTCTTGTGGTCGGAGTGTCTGCCATTTATTGCAGTATTATCCTTCTACCTGTGTTTGATACTCTTTTGTAACATGCACACGTCACTTTTCTCTTGTAACACACTGTTTGCTCCCTCTTACTTTTTGTTTGCTTTAGATACTTGCACAAGCGCCACCATTGCCTACGTAACGTTTGTTCTTGTGTTTGAGTGTCTGCCATTTATTGCAGTATTATACCTCTACTGGTACTTTGCACGCTTTTGTAACTTGCACACGTCACTTTTTCCTCCTGTAATGTACCGTTTGCTACCTCCTGTATTTTGTTTGCTCACAATTGTCACTTTTGCCTCATGTAACTTAACGTTTGCTTTTGTAATTTGTTCACTTGTAATTTTCTCCTCATGTATCATTACTGTTCCTATTGTGAAGCACTCTGACACCTTCGGGTAAAGTTAGCGCTATATAAAAACGCATAAATAAATAAATAAATAAAGATCAGCTATGCAATTATTATTGTTTCATGCAGGCTCCTTAAGGGTATGATGACAGTTTGGTATTGAAAAGGGAATTTGACACTCTTACGTGTTGGCAAGGGTATGGCATTGATGCAGCACATAAATGATTTGTTACTGACAGGCACTAGTGAAGAACAGTTTATAAAAGATACTGGAAATGTACTGAATTTCCTACCTGCCAGAGGACATAAGGTGTCCTTTGATAAGATACAATTTGTTCAACAAGAGAATTTCAACTTGGGACGCCTTTTGTCAAAAGGGTAGATATAATTGGACACCGTGCGCATACAATCTTTTTGGGCTGTGCCGCCTCCAACCATACAATAACAGGTGTGCACCGTTTTAAGAATGGCTGGCTACTGTCGCCATTGGATTTCAAATTTTCACTATCCACAAGGACACACCCAAGCCAATGCCTTGGACAGCAGACCATGAGTGTAGCCTCCTTGCCATTTGGCAAGCTCTCTGCGAATCTGTTGCATGGGGTTTAAAAATAGTATTTATCTCCATGACTACTCTAAAGACTTTCATACTTTTGTTCATGGGTCCGTCGGGAGTGCTCTTGCGATAGTCACCCGGTAGCATAATTCTCTATCACATTTGATGTAGATGCAATATTTTGAATACAGCCACACTATTACCTCCTGTTGAAAGTGCACATAATCATAATAATAATAATAATAATAATAACAATAAACAGCATAATCATAATCATATCATAACTTTGATAATCATGACTGCAATCACAGAACAGAGATGCAGATAAAGGGCAGAATAGATATGCGGGATACGCTATTTGATGATTTTGAAGGACAGTTATGTTATGGATGAATGTATTACTGCTTGCGCATGTAAAACACTGGAACGGCTTTAATAGTGTAAACCGAGACCATAGTTCTTGACTAATCAACAGGGTAAAAGCTCTAGGGACCGGCATATAATGTGCAGGTACACAATACTACTAAACATCATTTTGTTACCACCAGAACACATTATAGCTTGGAAAGGAAAAACTACTGACATGTCTTTGTCACAGGGCTTATGCGACTGAGTTGTGTTTCAGAAATATGTAAGACTGCGTGACAACTACATAATGTATGACTTTTATAGCTCTTTACTCCATTTATTTATATGAGTTCATAGGCTATGAAGATATATGTTTCTCAACAGTATGTGATAGAAATGTAAAACTGCGAGTTTGGTAGCTTTTTATTTTTGTCAGATCACAATGCCCTGACAATGCCTAAACTATGCTTCCTAAGTCTGTTTATATGTAAGATGTTTCCTGCATCAGCCTAACAAAATGAAAGTTAACGTTAATATCCTTCTTATCTATACTTGTCTACCACTCAACTTTTATTTGGAGAAAAAAATATTGTAATTATGATGTGATCACAATTTGACTTCAGGGTGGCAAAGTTCCAACAGATGCATTTATAATGGTACACCGTTTGCCCTGAGCATGGAAGGAAAGCCATTCGAAGTTAAAAGGAGGTGACTGAATTCTTAGGTACTAATTTTCTGAACTTTTATATATGACTTAATAAGGTGAAAATCGGTGTTAGAATGAATTCAAGTAGTAACATAAATGACCAAGGTTGAAATGTAACAGGTTGCAAATTAGTTTAGAGGGATAAAACTTGCTGCCAAAGTATTAACCGTTTATAATTTTACGGATTTAGCTGGTTTATCAGGCAACATAAAAAAAAAATTCTATGTAAGTAATTTTACTGTTTCCAGATCGATGAAGGCTCGAAACTTAAGAAGACATAATACCTCAGTCACAAGAGTCAAAAGTACAATTTCGCCAGTAGCATTATTATAAGACAGAAATAATATGGCGTACAAGTTAGCAATAGTATCTATCAGGAAGGATTTTCTCCACAGGGAAAATTGTTCTCCAGAGAAGAAGAGAAAAATACAAAGAAAAGAATGTGCAATTTTTCATCAGGCCTACCTTTCCACAATGCAAACTGGTGTGCTACTGGGAGAGTTTATGAATTACAAAAAGTAGTACTCACATTCGTGAGAATTGTTTTTAGGTCTCGCCTGTCGATGCGCATGCGCATCGAGCAAGGCGAGAGTATTGCGAGTTATTCACTCTTTATCCACACTGCAAGGAATCGTGGCGATTCCTTGCAGTGCCCGTGACTTTTAAGGTCAATGCGCATGCGCATTAAGCTAATGCGCATGCGCATTGACCTTAAAAGTCACGGGCGCGTGCATGTCCGTCTTTGTTTACCGTGTCGCATTTCTCCTCCCCCCTCCCCTCTCTTCCCTTCGGCTTGTTTGTTGATTTGACCCGCTCCGCCCCCTCCCCTTCCCACCGTGTCGCATTTCTCCTCCCCCCGCCCCTCTCTTCCCTCCGGCTTCGTTTTTTTTTTTGTTTATTTTACCCGCCGTGTCTCCGATCCTTTCGCTTGTTTATTTGAATGAGCGTTTCCCTGGCTTAGAGCGGCACCCAATTCATGGGTGCCTTACTTTAATGTATACAGATGCTTGCTCTCCTCCCTTTGTGAGTGTTTCTCTGGCTCAGGCAAGCATGCTGCTGGCTTTCACGTTCCTGTAGCTGTACCCTTTACATCCGTGTTCCTAACCTTACTGCTTCAGACTATTAAGCCACCTTCACACCACCAGCCCCCTTTAGCAGCCCACGCATGCTCCTCCGCACAGAGGTTCCAATCACAGTAACTGCATGCCACAGCTTCTTCGTAACTAACGTCCTCCTGTGCCGTGAACCTCAGAGAACGAACAAGAAAGAGGTTACTGGAGGTTCTTTCAGTGGGTACACACTCTCCCTGAAATCTCAGCTGAGGGGCACCGACAGCGAAACTGGTTAATGCAATCTAGTATCGCATTTCTCCTCCCCCCTCCCCTCTCTTCCCTTCGGCTTGTTTGTTGATTTGACCCGCTCCGCCCCCTCCCCTTCCCACCGTGTCGCATTTCTCCTCCCCCCTCCCCTCTCTTCCCTCCGGCTTCGTTTTTAGGTCTCGCCTGTCGATGCGCATGCGCATCGAGCAAGGCGAGAGTATTGCGAGTTATCCACTCTTTATCCACACTGCAAGGAATCGTGGCGATTCCTTGCAGTGCCCGTGACTTTTAAGGTCAATGCGCATGCGCATTAAGCTTATGCGCATGCGCATTGACCTTAAAAGTCACGGGCGCGTGCATGTCCGTCTTTGTTTACCGTGTCGCATTTCTCCTCCCCCCTCCCCTCTCTTCCCTTCGGCTTGTTTGTTGATTTGACCCGCTCCGCCCCCTCCCCTTCCCACCGTGTCGCATTTCTCCTCCCCCCGCCCCTCTCTTCCCTCCGGCTTCGTTTTTTTTTTTGTTTATTTTACCCGCCGTGTCTCCGATCCTTTCGCTTGTTTATTTGAATGAGCGTTTCCCTGGCTTAGAGCGGCACCCAATTCATGGGTGCCTTACTTTAATGTATACAGATGCTTGCTCTCCTCCCTTTGTGAGTGTTTTTCTGGCTCAGGCAAGCATGCTGCTGGCTTTCACGTTCCTGTAGCTGTACCCTTTACATCCGTGTTCCTAACCTTACTGCTTCAGACTATTAAGCCACCTTCACACCACCAGCCCCCTTTAGCAGCCCACGCATGCTCCTCCGCACAGAGGTTCCAATCACAGTAACTGCATGCCACAGCTTCTTCGTAACTAACGTCCTCCTGTGCCGTGAACCTCAGAGAACGAACAAGAAAGAGGTTACTGGAGGTTCTTTCAGTGGGTACACACTCTCCCTGAAATCTCAGCTGAGGGGCACCGACAGCGAAACTGGTTAATGCAATCTAGTATCGCATTTCTCCTCCCCCCTCCCCTCTCTTCCCTTCGGCTTGTTTGTTGATTTGACCCGCTCCGCCCCCTCCCCTTCCCACCGTGTCGCATTTCTCCTCCCCCCTCCCCTCTCTTCCCTCCGGCTTCGTTTTTTTTTGTTTATTTTACCCGCCGTGTCTCCGATCCTTTCGCTTGTTTATTTGAATGAGCGTTTCCCTGGCTTAGAGCGGCACCCAATTCATGGGTGCCTTACTTTAATGTATACAGATGCTTGCTCTCCTCCCTTTGTGAGTGTTTCTCTGGCTCAGGCAAGCATGCTGCTGGCTTTCACGTTCCTGTAGCTGTACCCTTTACATCCGTGTTCCTAACCTTACTGCTTCAGACTATTAAGCCACCTTCACACCACCAGCCCCCTTTAGCAGCCCACGCATGCTCCTCCGCACAGAGGTTCCAATCACAGTAACTGCATGCCACAGCTTCTTCGTAACTAACGTCCTCCTGTGCCCTGAACCTCAGAGAACGAACAAGAAAGAGGTTACTGGAGGTTCTTTCAGTGGGTACACACTCTCCCTGAAATCTCAGCTGAGGGGCACCGACAGCGAAACTGGTTAATGCAATCTAGTAGCACAATTAGGGGAGTGATGATCATTTTTATGTGTTGATACATTTTAATTATTCAATGAAAGTTTTACTGCATTTTTTTTTTGTTGGGTAGCTTCATCATTACCAATGGCGGCGCGTGCCTTTATTCATCTTTAATAATGGCGGTAGCATGCCTTTCTTTTGTTCTGCGCGGCTCGCCCATCTCTTTATTTACTTTGCTGTCATTCAGAAGCTGTCAGTGGTGGCCGCTGTTCAACAGCCTGTTGCGTTTTTGCGGTCACAGGAAACAAAGTTCCAAAACGTTCCTGGGGCCGTAATCGAAAAATGTCATGTCAGCATTAGGAATAGGCGTGGCAGAAAGCAGCATAGCTTTTTCACACCGCCTACAATGTCTCCAGCCTTATATCTGCTTTATTCGCTACAATCAGCAAGTCATGAATATTTGTTGGGCGAAGCGACATTTAACGCTTTGCAGTGAGTTATAGTGCGTGTGCATTTACACATGGGGAAGGGGGTTGTTAAGCGCCTGCTGCACAAAACATTGCTCTAGGAGCGCTGCGCAGCAGACAATGGAAATCCGATGGAAGTAGATAAGCACTAATCACTGGTTACATTCTCAATGGCTCCCAATGCTGATAAATAATGTTTAATATTTGTTATCAGACGCCACAGTGGAGCCGCTGCAGTTCTGTGTTCATTTCCACACAGAAAGCCGGCCCTCTTCTTTCTCTCACTAGCTCGCCTCCAACCCTCATCTCCCAATGTAATTTCATGTAATTCTTTTAGTGAACGACTTTATTACAATGATGCCAAATCCACGATAAGAAGACAAGCAGGTTTATTGGAGAAGTGGAGAAGTGTGGCTCAGTGGTTAGAGGCGGCAGACCCGGAAGCTGAGATCAGCCGTGGACCAGGGTTCGTTTCCCCGCCTCGGTGGTCTCGGGCTCAAAAATTCCACAGACTCGACAATTCTCGCTCCGGTGCCTACTCGACTCACGGGGTCACACTCTGCAACTCTGGGCAATAGCTTGCTTAATCTCCACTACGGCCCCTCGCGGCGGGATGCCTGGCTTTCACCTTGTGAATACCCTGCCGGGGTATCTGTCACAGGGGAATACCAGGACGGGTTCCCTAAGCAAGCGCCTTGAGACCCCTGTGTGAAACGTGCGCTATATAAATCGAAATACATTTACATTTACATTTACATATTGCAGCACAGCTAAGGCGTCCGCCCAGGTTGATCTCCAGATGCAACTGGAGATAACTGAGTGGAATATACAGTTACAGGCACTCCATTAAGAATGTAGAACGCCATGTGAAAATACACAGAGCGCACAACAACCAGGCCTCATCAGCTGTACCTCAAAACAACCAGGACTCATCACCCCTCTCTCACAACAACCAGGCCTCATCACCCCTCTCTCACAACACTCACTCTCACTCACCCTCAACCCCTCAGCCTCACCCTCACCCTCACTCACCCTCAACCCCTCACCCTCACTCACCCTCACCCTCACTCACCCTCACCCTCACTCACCCTCAACCCCTCACCCTCACTCATTCACCCTCACTCACCCTCAACCCCTCCCCCTCGACCCCTCCCCCTCAACCCCTCACCCTCACCCTCACTCACCCTCACTCACCCTCAACCCCTCACCCTCAAACCCTCACTCACCCTCAACCCCTCACCCTCAACCCCTCACTCACCCTCACTCTCACTCATCCTCACTCACCCTCAACCCCTCACCCTCAACCCCTCACTCACCCTCACTCTCACTCACCCTCACTCAGCCTCAACTACTCCCCCTCACTCACCCAAAACCCCTCACCCTCACTCACCCTCAACCCCTCACCCTCAAACCCTCACTCACCCTCAACCCCTCACCCTCACTCACCCTCAACCCCTCACCCTCACTCACTCACCCTCAACCCCTCACCCCCTCACTCACCCTCACTCTCACTCACCCTCACTCAGCCTCAACTACTCCCCCTCACTCACCCAAAACCCCTCACCCTCACTCACCCTCACCCTCAACACCTCACTCACCCTCACCCTCACCCACCCTCACCCTCACTCACCCTCAACACCTCACCCTCAACCTCAACCCCTCACCCTCACTCACCCTCACTCCCCCTCACTCACCCTCACTCACCCTCACTCACCCTCACTCTCACTCACCCTCAACCCCTCACCCTCACTCACCCTCACTCACCCTCACTCACCCTCACACAGTGCAATAGTTCTCAGACCATTTCAGTTAGAGCTTTTAGAAATGTTTATGGCTTTTTTTATTTGTAATACTTTAGCATTGGCTACAGGAAACAAAAATGCTAAACATTGACAAAAAAACCCCATAAACAATTCTAAAAGCACTAACTCTAATGGTGCGAGACCTATTGCATTTCCAATGCTTGTTTTTTTTGTTTATTTTACCCGCCGTGTCTCCGATCCTTTCGCTTGTTTATTTGAATGAGCGTTTCCCTGGCTTAGAGCGGCACCCAATTCATGGGTGCCTTACTTTAATGTATACAGATACTTGCTCTCCTCCCTTTGTGAGTGTTTCTCTGGCTCAGGCAAGCATGCTGCTGGCTTTCACGTTCCTGTAGCTGTACCCTTTACATCCGTGTTCCTAACCTTACTGCTTCAGACTATTAAGCCACCTTCACACCACCAGCCCCCTTTAGCAGCCCACGCATGCTCCTCCGCACAGAGGTTCCAATCACAGTAACTGCATGCCACAGCTTCTTCGTAACTAACGTCCTCCTGTGCCGTGAACCTCAGAGAACGAACAAGAAAGAGGTTACTGGAGGTTCTTTCAGTGGGTACACACTCTCCCTGAAATCTCAGCTGAGGGGCACCGACAGCGAAACTGGTTAATGCAATCTAGTAGCACAATTAGGGGAGTGATGATCATTTTTATGTGTTGATACATTTTAATTATTCAATGAAAGTTTTACTGCATTTTTTTTTTGTTGGGTAGCTTCATCATTAACAATGGCGGCGCGTGCCTTTATTCATCTTTAATAATGGCGGTAGCATGCCTTTCTTTTGTTCTGCGCGGCTCGCCCATCTCTTTATTTACTTTGCTGTCATTCAGAAGCTGTCAGTGGTGGCCGCTGTTCAACAGCCTGTTGCGTTTTTGCGGTCACAGGAAACAAAGTTCCAAAACGTTCCTGGGGCCGTAATCGAAAAATGTCATGTCAGCATTAGGAATAGGCGTGGCAGAAAGCAGCATAGCTTTTTCACACCGCCTACAATGTCTCCAGCCTTATATCTGCTTTATTCGCTACAATCAGCAAGTCATGAATATTTGTTGGGCGAAGCGACATTTAACGCTTTGCAGTGAGTTATAGTGCGTGTGCATTTACACATGGGGAAGGGGGTTGTTAAGCGCCTGCTGCACAAAACATTGCTCTAGGAGCGCTGCGCAGCAGACAATGGAAATCCGATGGAAGTAGATAAGCACTAATCACTGGTTACATTCTCAATGGCTCCCAATGCTGATAAATAATGTTTAATATTTGTTATCAGACGCCACAGTGGAGCCGCTGCAGTTCTGTGTTCATTTCCACACAGAAAGCCGGCCCTCTTCTTTCTCTCACTAGCTCGCCTCCAACCCTCATCTCCCAATGTAATTTCATGTAATTCTTTTAGTGAACGACTTTATTACAATGATGCCAAATCCACGATAAGAAGACAAGCAGGTTTATTGCAGCACAGCTAAGGCGTCCGCCCAGGTTGATCTCCAGATGCAACTGGAGATAACTGAGTGGAATATACAGTTACAGGCACTCCATTAAGAATGTAGAACGCCATGTGAAAATACACAGAGCGCACAACAACCAGGCCTCATCAGCTGTACCTCAAAACAACCAGGACTCATCACCCCTCTCTCACAACAACCAGGCCTCATCACCCCTCTCTCACAACACTCACTCTCACTCACCCTCAACCCCTCAGCCTCACCCTCACCCTCACTCACCCTCAACCCCTCACCCTCACTCACCCTCACCCTCACTCACCCTCACCCTCACTCACCCTCAACCCCTCACCCTCACTCATTCACCCTCACTCACCCTCAACCCCTCCCCCTCGACCCCTCCCCCTCAACCCCTCACCCTCACCCTCACCCTCACTCACCCTCACTCACCCTCAACCCCTCACCCTCAAACCCTCACTCACCCTCAACCCCTCACCCTCAACCCCTCACTCACCCTCACTCTCACTCATCCTCACTCACCCTCAACCCCTCACCCTCAACCCCTCACTCACCCTCACTCTCACTCACCCTCACTCAGCCTCAACTACTCCCCCTCACTCACCCAAAACCCCTCACCCTCACTCACCCTCAACCCCTCACCCTCAAACCCTCACTCACCCTCAACCCCTCACCCTCACTCACCCTCAACCCCTCACCCTCACTCACTCACCCTCAACCCCTCACCCCCTCACTCACCCTCACTCTCACTCACCCTCACTCAGCCTCAACTACTCCCCCTCACTCACCCAAAACCCCTCACCCTCACTCACCCTCACCCTCAACACCTCACTCACCCTCACCCTCACCCACCCTCACCCTCACTCACCCTCAACACCTCACCCTCAACCTCAACCCCTCACCCTCACTCACCCTCACTCCCCCTCACTCACCCTCACTCACCCTCACTCACCCTCACTCTCACTCACCCTCAACCCCTCACCCTCACTCACCCTCACTCACCCTCACTCACCCTCACACAGTGCAATAGTTCTCAGACCATTTCAGTTAGAGCTTTTAGAAATGTTTATGGCTTTTTTTATTTGTAATACTTTAGCATTGGCTACAGGAAACAAAAATGCTAAACATTGACAAAAAAACCCCATAAACAATTCTAAAAGCACTAACTCTAATGGTGCGAGACCTATTGCATTTCCAATGCTTGTTTAAAAAGGGGCACTTTTAGCCTCATGTTTGAAACGCAGGTCCTTATGGAATAAATGGGTATTGATATGACATTGGAAGGTATACGATAAATACTAAAATTTACTACTAAGGAAGAACAAAGATAATGGTCCGTGACTGCCACACATTTGAATGGCCGCTGGATGGATGAAACAGGAAAACGGTGCATGCTGCCAGACAAGTGTCTTTATCCAATGACATTAAAATTGCACAGCGCAGCACGGATCACTGACAGAATATCGAGGAGCAGAATATCGACCTGCCAAAATATCAATGAAAAAATATAGAATGACAGAATATCGACTTCCTGTCTACAAACAGGTCAGTACAAAAATATTTAATCCTAGATATTGTTGTCAATATTATTGTTTGCTAAAACATTGATTTTTTAAATGTCTTAAAAGTAATATAAAATTAAGTAAATAATCAATATAATTAAGTAAAACATACTTTTAAAAAATTAAAAAACTTTAACATTAATAAATAATAAATATAATGTAAAAAAATAAACATTTTGATTTTTTATTATATATTAACTTAATAATATTAGAATGAATTAATATTTGTGATGATAAAATATTAAAAACATAATTTAAAATATAATTACATATATATAAACCTATAATATAAATATAAAAAATATATATATAATTAGTTAAAACATTAAAATAAATATTTTTTTTACAAAATAATATTTTAGAGTACATTAAATATAACATTACTGGAAACATTGCAAAGCGTAGGGCATAAAATAACTATTTCCACTCCAACGAGTGGTACAGTAGGGAAAGTGTTGGATAGCGGGAGGGTAAAAATTAATATTCACACTCCAGTGAGTGCAATAGTAGGGAAAGTGTTGGATAGTGGGTGGATAAAAATTACTATTCCCACTCCACCGAGTGCAACAGTAGGGAAAGTGTTGCATAGCGGGTGGGTAAAAATTACTATTCCCACTCCAGCGAGTTCAACAGTAGGGAAAGTGTTGGAAAGCGGGTGGGTAAAAATGACTATTCCCACTCCACCGAGTGCAACAGTAGGGAAAGTGTTGGATAGTGGGTGGGAATAATTTAATATTCCCACTCCACCAAGTGCAACAGTAGAGAAAGTGTTGGATAGCGTAGGGGAATAATTTACTATACCCACTCCTGCAATATAATTAACATTAATTAACAAGTAAATATTTTTTCAAAATGAATTTCCCTCCCACCATTTTCCCCTATAAATGTCACCTACAATATTGTAAAATATTAATACATTAACATAATGAATTAGAAATTAATTAATTAACTAAAAAAATTAACAATAACATTAATAACCATCGAATCAAAATGTATTCACAAAATAACACTATAAAATAACTTTTATGAAATATAATATAAAATATAATAAAAATTACATTAAAACTAAATTACTTCCTACCCTACTCCCCTATCAACCCTCACCCGACTCCTGAAAAAAGTACACAGCTAACATATTTACAAATGAATTATTAATAATGAATATATAATTAATGACCAATTAATTAAGAAAATACACAATTAACATAATTACCAATTAATAATTAATTGTTATTAAGCAATTTATAATTAATTAATAATACATTAATTAACTTAATTAACAATATAAATGATTAAATACTTAAATATTAATTAATACAATAATTACTTAATTTCAATTAAATGACTTCCCACCCTATTCCCCTATAAACCCACAACCCGCTACAGAATTAAATTGCGCAAAAAATAATCAACATATAATTAATTATTTCTAAATATTTCTAGAAAATATATTATAATTAAATTACTTCCCACCCTATTCCCCTATAAACCCACAACCTGCTACGGATTTAAATTACGCAAAAATTAATTTTATTAAAATTCATTATTTAAAAAAAATTCAAACATACATTAAAAAAATTACATACTTTTAACACATATTCGAACACTTAATACACTATAAAAAAACCAATATTTTTAACAACTATATTATGACTGTCGATATTACTAACTTCGATATTTTTAAAAACGATATTTCTTACCTGCATTTCGATATTCTGCACCACTATATTCTTGTAAGTCGATATTATGTCCATTCTATATTTTAGACTTGATATTTTGTCATGTCGATATTAAAAATGCGATATTCTGACTGATTACCACACAGAATAGTTGCTGTCAAATCGGTGACAGCTTGGGTGTTCCTGAAAGAGAAATGGCAGCTTACATGTCACACGAACTGATGCTCTACTACTGTTTTGCAGTGACTAAAGCCTATATGTACAAAACTTCCATTTTGCATTTCCTAACTAGCAAATCCTATGAAATCACTATTTAGGAAATGCAAATGGAATGTACTAAAATTGTGATTTCCTAATAGCGATTTCTACAGAGTCACAATCTCTATTAGGAAATTGCTATTTAGGAAATGCAAAACTATTAATTTCTATGCGCCTAAGCCCCAAAGGTACGAATGGTTTTGCAATTCCAAATTTGCGATTTCCTAATAGGAAATCGCAAATTTGGAAATGTAAAAGCAGTCATACCTGTGGGCCTAGGGCCCCACTTACATCTAAAAAAAAAAGAAAGTGGCACGCATGTATAACGCTCCAATGCTCTTGGGCGAATGCTTGCACTTGGCACTGCGAAAAGTGCATCTTGAGTGCCTTTTTCCATTTAGCACATGGTTACTATTGAATTGGATTCGATGGTAACAGCATTTCCTAAAATGCCCATTTCGCATTTAGGAATGCTTTGTACACGTGCTCAGGAAATACCTATTTTGGTAATCGCAAAATGCAATTTTTATTGGCTAGAAATCGCAATTTGCAACCAAGATTCTCCTTTTGTACAAATGGAAAGGCTATTTAGCATTTCTTAACATAGTGAAATAGTGATTCGATCCATTAAGAAATGCAAAATGGCTTCGTACATATGGGCCATAATGTCTTGCTTCTATTAACCAGCAGGTAAAGGTGGCCATGCCAGACCTTTTCCAAGGTAGTGGGGAGTGGGGACCCCTTGCACAGATCCAACTGTGTCCAGCCCCGTTGGAAGAGACCACTGTAAGCGCTGGATATGCAGACTGCTGCCAAATGCATTGACAACATCAATTAGATTCATGTATGTCACCTGAAGAGGGCGCCGCTACAAGCAACACTGCCACTATCAGCCATGACTGCAGTGGAAGATTTTCAGAAACACCCACCATCCCTCAGTGACATGACATCAGCATACAACATGAGATCACAGAGGAAAAAGAACGACTAATACACTTGGATGAAATCTTTGGGCTGACAGAAAGGGAAAAGTAATCAACCGAAGAAGGGACAGCCCCTACCCAGCCAACAACGGAAATAACTATCAACTCTTACAATGGACAGGTGTGTACCTGTTCTACACTTACTGGAGACAGAATAAAAACAGTAAATATTGAGGAAAGCGACAAATGGACACTGGGAGAGATATTAGATACGTTGGAAATAAACACAGATCTTGGTACTGGCCTAAATGTTACACGTTTGAATATTGACGAAATGACAGACAGGGAGTAAAAGCTGCTACAAGTCCATCCTTGTAGATCAATCATTGGTTAGGTATCTGACAGCAAAGCCCTCTAACTACTAGTTTGTAAGTGCTTGAACCTCTGCCAACCATTGTGATGGCGAAGAGCATATTAACCTTCAATATATAAACTGTGAAACTCATTGATATGTGTACATTTTGTTAATTAACTCTATAGTATAACTGATGTGTGCATGTCTTCTTTCCGCATCCTCCGGAGCAGTGAATGAATCTAACACTTGTAAAGTGCACTACCACTCCCATAAGAACATCCTGGTGCTACGCGGAAGAAATGACTTGGTCAAGCATAAGAAAAACTACAAAAGAGACTAAATCAAAGAATACGAGAATAACAAAACACGGCGGAGGCTAAAAAAAAAGCCAGGTCTTTAGCTGCTTCTTGAACAATACTTCGGAATCAATGAGTCTTAAGTGACCAGGAAGCTGGTTCCATGCCTTAGTGCTTAGACCTGAAAATTATTTACCGCCTCGGATTTTAAGTCTAAAAGAAGGTTGCCGTAAGAAGATCTCAGAGTTCTTTTAGTTGTGTACTGGGCAAATCTTGCCAATAGATATCTGGGCTCAGTGGATCTATAGGCTCTAACGGTGAGTAAGAGAATTCTAAACAGGATTCTTTTGTTCACTGGTAGTCAATGTAGTGCTTTCATAGCTGCTGAAGCAGATGAATGTCTAGGAAGTTGCAAAACAAGTCTGGCCACCACGTGTTGCACAACCTGGAGTTTATGGATAGTTTCTTTTGAAGATCCTGCTTACAGGCTGTTGCAATAGTCCAGTCTCGAGGATATCAGGGCAAAGGCAACTACTGTCTTCCTTGTAGCCAGTGGGAACAGGTCGAGAATATTTCCTAATGATCTTATTAGATTAAAACACATGCCTACTACTGCAAGAGCTTGAGGGCGGAAGGACAAGGAAGCACCGAACAAGATTTTTTAGCACCTCAATGGTGACAGATGGGGACTCACGGAAGGAGGCTACCATTGGGCTGGAGCAAAAGAGATTGACTTGTCAGCAGCATGATCTCAGTTTTATAAGTACTACATTGTAAATGATTGGGCTTGCATCCACCGGATGACTTCATAAAGGCAATTTTAAAAATTAAGCTCAGAGCTAAAGGATGCCTTATCCAAAGATAGGATCAGCTGTGTGTCGTCTGCATAAGAGGTGGTTTCAATTCCAAGAGATGTAATCAAAGAAATCAGGGGGTTCATATAAATATCAAACAATGCAGGGCTAAGGGATGAGCCCTGTGGAACCTCTGATGTCACAATTCTTGCTGCAGATGAGTAGGACCTAACGAGACAGATTATCTGCGGCTTGGCTAGGGAAAGTTGAGAGATCCCGCAATCCTTTTGACATTGGAACAGGATATCATGGGAGATGGTGTCAAATGCAGTTAATACATCTAATAAAATCAACAAGCAAGGAATACACCAGCCACAATTGGGGGACCATCAGGTGGGCCACTGAGAGTCAGAAGGTGGAGCAACTGACACTGAGGGACCCAGTTGCATTGCAGATCCTTATTCAGCAACATTATAGTCTATCAAATCAAACCCTATACATTTTCGTACAGCTGGTACTGTGAACTCACACATTTCCAAGTTCTTTCATATAGAGGTGAGGATTCAGATACATGGGCATCTATATCACCAAAGAACTTGTTATTTTAAGGCAATAACCAGGGCAGTTTGTTGGGAGAATATGAGAGAGACGTGGGTTGATGCGTAAACTGCCATTTTCTCTGCCAGGGCGTGCATCAGTTTATAAAATAATCTACTCACCCAAATTCCTGTATGCTCTTCAAAATTCTTTGTTTGAGGTCCCTGACGGTTTCATTAAGCAAGTGGCTGCCACAACAAAATCGCTGATGTGGGATGGTCGAGTATGTCAATGTCAGATTTGACCACAAGGATGTTAGATGGGATATCGCTCTCCCAGAACATCGCTTATGTTATTGGGAAGCACCGCTAGTGGTGGACAACGATTGGTCATTTGCAGCCTCTTTGGTGGCAAATCGGAGAGCAATGGCACTGGGAGCTATATCAAGCACCTATATGGTAACGAGCATTTGATGCATCTCCCACGGCCATGGTGGTCAAAGCTTTGCAGAAGGGCCACAACGAGTATCTATCGGATGGCAGTTCTCAATCTGTAAACTCCCCTCTGAAAGACAGATATTCTGGCACTAGTACAGAGAGTCCAGGGGGAACTAAATGACATATGCGGGGGATCTCGAAGCTTGAGGACATATGGAATACTATGGGCCCGATCCCCTTTGAAACATTACAGGTGGAATACAAAGGGAGTCAATACCTGCACTATATTCAAATTCGGCACCTCATCAGAGGATGTATAGGCCAGGTAGAGGAAATCTCGGATGAGAGCCCTCTGGAGTTTCCGGTGCTTTGCATCCCTCTACCCAGACATGTCATATTGGCAGTGTACAACACCTTGTTGACCAACAGTACCCATGCGCTCCAAGTCCTAAGAGAGAGGTGGGAGGGAGACCTAGGTAGGCTTGAGGACAATGAGTGGGGAGAAGTCTGTTGCTACTCCAGTGAGATGGCAAACTGGGTGAACTTTAGGCTAGTCCAGCTAAAGAATGTTCACAGGGCATACTATACGAGGTCACAACTCTTTGCTATGAGTAGGGGCCTGTCCGACAGGTGCTCGAAGGGCTACTTGACACAGGGCACATTAATTCACATGATATGGGATTGTCCTGAGCTGCATCTCTTCTGGGTGGGTGAAGGGAATACGCTGTCTGGGGTCATAGACAACACACTCAACCTCACGCCTAAACTAATCATCTTAGGTATCGGAGGTGAACAATCATTGGATAAGTATACCCATCTAGTCTGCAACATGCTATAATTGTGACTAGGTGCTCTGTGATTAAAAAATGGAATAGCGCCCCGGTGCTCAGACGGTGGAGGATTTGGAAAGTAACATGGACTGGTGTATGTGAGCGGAAGAACAAATTTACAAAGCACAGCCCTGTCCAAACAAGTCTGAAAAAATCTGGGGATTGTGGAAGGCTCAAAGCGAGGACAAGGAGTCAGACCATGTGAGAGCAGTGCATACCTGTTGTAAGAGACTGCCCGTGGTGGCATTCACCCCAGGGGGTCAACGTTTTGAAGCACTGGACCGGACCACCAGCTATTGACTCGGTGGGCAAAGCCAACAATTATGGCTCAAGGACATGTATGAGATCTGGGGGTAAAGAGTCTCTTTGGTTGCCATAAGATGCCTAATGGGGGTGATGAGTGGGAGGAGAGTGGGAGTATTCTAAAATCGTTAGGGTTTATGTTAAAATTTGAACTTGAAACTCAATAAAATGCATTTATTTTTTTAAAAGAAAGTGCTTTCTCATGCAATTATGAAGAAAAAGGCATTTTGCTGAAATAAAATATGTGTCTAAGTTAATTTAAGCGGCGAAGCCACGATGTAGCCAGGTTTTCTGGTTTCACTTTGTAAAATTCAGCCACTAAATGGGTATCTATCAGGCGCGGTGCGTCCATTGGGGGGTAGGGGCGTAGCCCCACTAAGCCTGGGACGCACCGTCGTCAAGCACTGCAGTGCACACTAAGAAATAGCGCAGCAGCGCAACTGTACCTCCGGGAATCGGGACACACCCGGAGCATTCAGGAGTGATCAGGGGGGGTGGGGCTGGGCTGGGCTGCTGCAGCTTGATTGACAGTCCAGTCCACACTCAGCTGCAGCAGTCTGCGCAGGGGAAAATTTGGGCTGTAACTAGCCCGAGCATGCGCGGTTCAGCCTTCCCCTTTAGAGTTGCCCCAAGGGGGGTGCTGTTTCTTCCAGCAGCCGTGCCGCTGCCTGCCGCAGCCCCCGGGGTCTCAAAGGGCGAGTAGTGACTGTGCCCCCCTAGCCAATCCTGGCGCTGCATGCAGCGCCAGGATTGGCTGTTCCACCGCGCAGAAGTGCAGGCAATCCATCATTGGATGCCGCGCGTCGGTGGTAGCACACACTGCCTCAGCCGCACTTAATGGCCAATCACTGTGTGGCTTCATGTGAAGCCATGCAGTGATTGGCCATTTGGGGATGCACGCGCTGCTGGCTGGCTGGCTGCTGAGTGTGTGTAGCCAGTCGTGTGTCGTCGTTACTAGGGCTTGTGTCGTGTGCTGCGCAGTCCGACTGTCCGACTCACCACGTGGCTGCAGACATAACTCTGTCTGTCTCTCCGTTCGTTCCCTGGCAGAATTGGTCGGACAGCGTTTTTTGGAAGTACTGTACAGTACACAGCAGCTAGAAGCTCAAGTGAACAGGTGTCTGACTCGACTCTGTGGCACTGGTAGGCAGCATAGGTAGCCTTCTTATCTTTTCAATTTGGGCGGGGGCGGGGCAGGCATGAATCGAATGGAGGCCGACTCCGAGGCTTTAGTTAACCAATGTTTGTTACCATGATGGCTAAGGGACAGGAGGATCCCGGAGAGGGGCCGGGGGCTGGATGGAAAGGCAGCTGGGGAGGAATAGACACCACCAGGCAGAAGCTGCTTTGTGCGTGGTCAGGGGGTGTCCCAGCCTGGCTGAAAAAGGTGAGTGTTTGTTGTTTGTACCGTGTCATTGCCCCCTGCTGCTGGCTGGCTGAGACAGGCCCAGTGTCGTGGTGTCGTTAGGGCTTGTGTGCTGCGCAGTTCGACTCACCATGTGGCTGCCTGCAGACAGACACTAACTCTCAGTCTCCGTTCGTTCCCTGCCTGGCAGAACTGGACACAGGCCCAGCATTTTTTAGAAGTACTACTGTACTGTAGTGTGAAGTTCAAGTACTTTGTATTATACCTTTGTAACGAACCTGCACAGATGTCACTTTTTTCCTCCTATAATTGTACCGTTTGCTACCTGTTGTATTTTGTTTGCTCACATTTATCACTTTTCGCCTCATGTAACTTAACGTTTGCTGTTGTACATTGTTTGTTCACTTGTAATTTTCTCCTCATGTGTAGTATCATTACTGTTCCTATTGTTGTGAAGCACTCTGACACCATCGGGTAAAGTCCGCTCAGCGCGCTATATAAAAATGCATAAGTAAACAGCAAGGTGTCTGACTCGACTGTAGGCTGCATAGGTAGCCTTCTTTTCAATTTGACCTAACATGATTTTGGTTCAGAATGGAAATACAATGCCCGTCAAAGCGCTGAGTATCCCCACCAGCCCAGGCTGCTTATGTACTGGAGCCAAGGGGGGGAATTGTTGACTTGGAATGAGGACGGCCACTAGCAGGGCAGCTGTTAGGAGGGAGAAACCTTGCGGTGTGCGAAGGTTTTGCTATAAACAGACTGATCCCTTCTCTTTCTTGTTCAGAATTTCTTTAGATTTTTGAGCATTCACCTGTGTTACAACTGCCTGTATAACGATTTCTGTGACCTTTTTTGTTTATTTCCATTGCAGTATATGCATTGATCATCTGGGAAAGCTGCATTAATACTCCCAAATATTTTATATAAAAGTAAAGTATCTCAGTGTGTTACTATAATGCTGCAGGGATTTAAGTATAGTCTGAAGGTCCCGGGTTCAAATACGGTTGGCGCGGCTTAGCATTTCATCTTCCAAACATGATAAAATTAGTACGCTGAATTGGGTAATAGTGATTTCTGTTACACAAAGCCCTTTGTCAATATTATGCTGGTTGTAATGGAACCGTGGTAAAGGTAATGCATGGTTCCCAATGCTTTGTAAAGGCTGTTTCCCAACTGCTGTGCAACTTCTGCTACTCTTAAAGCTGAGATTTTCATGAAAGTCTTATAGTCTGAATTCAGCAGCGTAATAGGACGGAATGTATGAAGCTCTGTGGTTATACTGAATAAGCAGCTACCTATGTTATGTCATCTATTAATGTACTAACTGCACTTTCACAATTGCTTTATTAACCTTCCTGCTTTCTCAAATTTGCTTGAAAATGCACCATTTGTCCACGCTTTTTTCAAAATTTTCTCCTTAGGGGGTTCGGCCTACAGTGCAGTATGATTATCATTTTACGCCTCACCACTTTCAAATGTCACCAGCTACCCCTGGTATCTATTTGTCTCTCCTTGTCCTGATAATACTCTGTTTTGACCTCTTTGCACATTTTTTTGAAGTTTATATCTGGATCGAACTTGATCAAAAGGTTTTGGAGTTCTTTACATGACCACCATTAAAAAAGGTCATCTTAATTTATTTTTGGCACAGGAAGATTAAACGATTTGCCCAGATTCACAGGATGTTGAGCTGACACCGAGAATCAAACCTGGTTCTCCAGTTCTAGTTTCATCAGCTCTAGCCCTGACGGCACATCCTGAGTACAGCAAAGAAGCAGCAGGCAGGGAAGCCACATAAAAGTTTAGCTTGTTATTTGTTTGTTTTACGGAGTTTTATAAAGCGGGAACTTGACCCAAAGGTTTCGGGTATCAGAGCACTTTACATAGCACCAGTTGTGTTACATGTAGACACATTCATTTTTTTTTGTTAGGCACGGGGAGATTAAGTAATTTGCCCAGAATCACAGGATGTTCAGCATCATTTCTGAAACTTGAACCCGGTTCCCCAGATTCGAGGTCGACCGCCCTAGCCGTTAGGCCAACTCCTCAGGCTCCAACAGGACCTCGAGCTGAGCAACAGCCAGGCTTCAGGCTCTAGCCCGGCTCGAACTTTCAGTGGCTCACCCACCTCTAGTTCTGGTAAACAGAAGCATCTACCCCACCTTCCTGAGGTGGAAAAAGTAGTGTCCAGTGAGGGATAGTGTCCTGAGCAGGGTGCCTGAATAGGACAAGAGAAAGAACAATGCCATAGGAGATTCTAGTTAGGGTTACCCACCCTCTCATCTAGACATGGAGGTGAATAAGTGACACTGGACAGTGGGTGACCTGCAGGGAGACAACTTAATGCAAAGTTCCCCTCCCATCCGCCAGTTGCCACTTTCTCTAAAATTATGCCCAGCTGCATAGTTGGGCAACGTACTTACGTCTGGCCATGGAGTGGCAACATCACAAAGCCTGTGTACTCATGTGTGTCTGTATATAACTCAGCAGGGCCTTTGTTACGCCACTGCTTCAACGAGGTCCAATTCTGGCCAAGGTCAATGAATATCAGCAAGGTGCAAGTCCTAAAAAAAGAAGTGGGGGGCCGCTCCAAGTTAGGTGGTGTCACCGGAAGTGACTTCACAACAGGAAGTGACATCACACAATGTAGTCCTGTCTAATTAACAAAGGTTACAAGGCGATGGGGGCAGGTTCAAAGGGCAAATCAGAATGTTTACGTTGGAATTAGTCACCATATTGACATTCAAAGGAGCTGGGAAATTAAATCTGCGCTTGTTTGGTGCGTATTTATTGCCCACAGTAAATTTGCCGGTCTTCGTCTGAAATGCATGAATACATATAATCACCTTTTCTAATATACGGCCACGAGCACCCGTCTGTCATACAGAACGGCTCCATCAACGTGAAACAACTTAAAGAGCTCTGTTCGCCCTCTCTCGACAATAGGAGGTGAGGGTTGGTGAGTGCTGAGCACGCACGCAGGTGCAGACTTAGGTACCGGCTCTATCTTTTGGGCAGGGGCAGTGCTTTAAATGGGCCGGTACTCACCGGTACTGAGTACCGGCACTTCTTCCTTTTCTCCCCTTGAGTACCGGCACTTTTTTCTAGAAGAAAGAGAGTACCGGTACTCATGGGGATCTGACTTTAACCGAGGCAGCGCGCTCCCTTTATCCCTCAAGTTATACCACGGCAGCACCTTTCAAGCACTGCCCGGAATCAATCAATGGAGCTCTTCACCAGGACCCAGCGTGAGCTGCTTTGTAAATCAGAGCAGGGGTGTGTCTGCAGAGTCATTTGCTTATCCAAAGATCTTTCACAGTGGGCGCTAAGAGGGGGCTGTAAAATCTAATGGGTGGCAGTGGGAGGCACTATTCAGGACATAACAAAAGAACGTATGGGAAGGCTTTTACAGTCGCCAAGCATCTGCATTGCTTTCTTGCACACTTCCACTTCCACACTCGCTGGCTGATTCCTATTTCATCGACCTTGGACAGACCTTAAGACCAATCAAAAATGTGGAGATTGGCACCTGGTTCCCCAGTACAGACGTTGTCAGCTCTGGCCCTAACTCTGGTTTACAAATGTTCCAGGAGATACTTGTTTATTTATTTTATGCGTCTTTATATAGCGCAGACTTTACCCGAAGGTGGCAGAGCGCTTCACAATAGGAACAGTAATGATACATGAGGAGAAAATTACAAGTGAACAAATTACAAAAGCAAACGTTGAGTTACATGAGGCAAAAGTGACAATTGTGAGCAAACAAAATACAAGAGGTAGCAAACGATACATTACAGGAAGAAAAAGTGATATGTGTGCAGGTTACAAAAGCATACAAAGTACAAGTAGAGGTATAGTACTGCAATAAATGGCAGACACTCCAGCACAGGAACAAACGTTACATGAGGCAATGGTGGCACTTGCGCAAGTATCTAAAGCAAACAAAATGTAAGAGGTAGCAAACAGTATGTTACAAGAGAAAAGTGACGTGTGCATGTTACAAAAGAGTACCAGTACTGGACAGATGGCTCAGTGGGCTGTAGGCCACCGGTTCGATTTAAGGCAGGTTGAAGCAGCATGTAATCCTTAGGTGGTTGATAAAATGCATGCAGATTTCACGCATACAACCTTGGCACGGTCAAAAAGCTAACCCCACCCCATGTTCCCCCTTAGGCCCGCCCTAAACTCCGCCCACTGCTCCTTTTGGTGAGTACCTGCACCTATTTTTTTCCATTTAAAGCACTGTTCAGGGGGGACGGCGTCCACCCGGTAAAATAAGTAGGGGGACACCGTCCACCAGCGTGGTAACCCGACTCGAGCTCTGAATATCTGTAAGATATGGGAAACTCAGGGGCCCTTTATCAAATTCTGCATTGTGCGTCACGGCCACTGCGGCTGCCTCCATCTTGAGCCAATCTCCATTGCACGGTTGGGGCAGTCAAAGAGCGCCTTTTTTCAGAGGGAAGAAAAGACACCATCAAGCAGTACTGAGGCGAAAACGCAGAATAAATGTGTGAGGTGTTCCTGTTAGCCAAGAGCTGATAACTGTGATTATCGGGCTCGAGGTGTTTCTCCTTCGTCTGGCAAGCAACTCAGAAAGGCGAGCCTTCACAGTGCACTGTAACACACCACAATTTGCAAGGCGCTGTGTGTGCAGTCTAGTGAAAAGAGTCTAAAAAGTATTTACTGCTAAGAACAAAACGAATTTCCTTTTCAAAGACCATTAAGAGGCGGAACCTCGCACTCTATCATTACATTTGGCTAATTAGACCGGAGCCCGGCTGTCTGATGAGGCATCAGGCATGCAAAGTGGGGTAGGTAATGCGCCCACTTCAATGCAGACATTCAGAACCGACAAACAAATAGGTGCAGGAAATATGCGCGCATAATACACGAAATAGGTTTATTTCTCCAGAGGCTGAATAGCATTTGACTATCCCTGCATATCTTTTAAATATCATTGTGTTCATTTAGAGCACAGACACACTGTGAAAATAAACGAAACGAAAAGGTTTCTATTTGAGATGCCAATGCTATAATTAGAGTGGCATTGGGAAAAAAAGCTGGAAATTATTCAAGGCAGATGATGCAACACCCGTTCTTTTTGTTGGACGTGCAGATGGGGATGCGGCGGAAGCAGTGTGTGTTAAGGCCACTTTCCAAGTGGGCGGTACAATTCGGATGGTTTGTGTAGGGACTGGAATTCCGAAATATATGGTCCCTCTGAGGTGTATCTCAAAATGATGAGACCCCTGCAGAATGTGACAAGGGTGGGGGGCTGATCCTCAAATATCTGGCAGCTAGGTGTGATATATGCGCACAATGTATTTCTATCTATCACATTGTGCTTGTGTTATCATTTGTATTCAGGGCATAAGTACTATAAAAAGAAGTGGGGGGACTGACAAAGTAAGACAATATGCAAATGACCTCATGACGTCACAACGTAGTGCTATAAAATAAATAAAATAGTGCTACTTAAATGATTTGTGCAAATACTGGAACAGACTAACGGTCCTACAGTGTCTGCATTTATATACAGGGACAGAACAAAGGCAAAAGCAGGCCTCTCTTAAGTGCCTGTGAAGAGAAGGCAAGTTGTGTGCCTTTGTTTCCCTCTGTGGCATTTACATTTAAATGTAGGGTTCCAGGCGGCCCCCAGTCAGCATATACAAGCAAAAGGAGGCTGGATGGCCCCTTAACTTCGGCCCAGCTGGAGGTGAAAAAAGGCTCCCTTGCGGCCTGCACCTTGCTGCTGGCAATGGAAAGCAGGCAACGTGCAGGTGCTGCTGAACACGTCCCGGTGTCTGAAAATTACACTAGGACAAGTTCAGCATATTACTGTGGGGTCCAACTTCTTGGCAGGGGGGACGGCATCCACCCTGGGGAAAAAAGTGGAGGGACGCTGTGTACCTGCCTGCCTGTTAGGGTGGAGTGTAGAATTTCTTGTAGGAACTGCTAGTGTTAGTTGCTGGCAGGCTGGAGTGCTGAGTGGATGGAGTTTCTTTCCATGGAGAATAAACTTGGAGTTCATCATACCTTTGCCTCCTGGATTACTTTGGTCTGACTCCTGAACTTCTCACTATATATTTGATTGAGCTGAATAGGCCCCCCCTGATGGTTTGGGGCCCCCATGAAAGTCTGGGCCCCCCTACTCCGCAGGGGCTACAGGGGGCTGAGTTAAGCCCCAGTGGTCACTACCCCTTCGCCCCTCCTCCTCGTCCCAGTGATTACTATTTGAGGAAAGGCCCTGCCCCCTGTACAGCTTCCCCATGCTCTAGAAAACATTAACTGTACATAGGATAGTCTTTTCTCTAATCTTCCCAATATGGCCTGCTCCACACATCGCTTGCCTCCGTAATGACAGTTTCATAGCCAGTTCTATATGCATGTCCTTTACGCATGTATGTGCCTATGAGGTTGCCATGCCTCCCAAATTTTAGTTCATTCTTAGACTAGCCTCTACCCTCATATATTTGTTTTTCTGCCAGCATGCTCCAACACGTGTCCTCTACCAAGCATGCAGGACCGGCGGTTCCCTCACACCCCAGGATCTGGCAACATTTCTTTTAGTGGCCACCCATCGAAAGCTCAACTATAATTTTGAGTTTTGGGGAATTATCTCATCTCCCCATTTATTTAGTATGCATAACTTTGCAGACCCTTCTATTGGAATTCCACTTATCTCCCTCATGCATCTCTTACCTCCCCCCAATAGTGTTGTATGTCTGGGCAGGAACACAAAACATGGAAAAAGGATCCCACCTGAGTACAAAACCTGGGGCAGCGATCAGAGTCAACCCTAATTATTCGTTTTTGCCCCGTACCAGAAAAATACAACTGGTGCAGAACCGTAGTTCTATAAGTCTAAACCCCAACCCCGCTGATCGTCGCCTCACGATGGGCCCTCAACACCTCCCCCCACTCTTCCTTCTCAAGGCTTCCCACATCTGGTTCTCAGTTTTCTTTCAAGGTCTGCAGGATATATGGAAAGTTATTAGCTATTCCTTTATATACCAAGGGGAAAGCATTTTTAGAGAGGGGATCATTGAATACCCTGTAATCCAGCGGAGATGATTCTGTTAATGTTGTGCCTTTCTCGATATGGCTCATTAGTGCATGTGATGGAGCAAGGTGGCAAAACAAAATTTTGTGTACCCCTTGTGAAATCAATGTTCCATAACGTTAACATTTACTAATGGTGTGTTGTGGTGAATTAAGCAACAATAGTATAAGATGCACACACATGCACATGTGGGAATACTAATTTTGCTTGCATGAAGCAATATAATTAACTAATTTGTATTGTTATTGTGATGTGAACTAATGCACAGCTTAAATATAAATAAACGCAGCATGAATGTGCTTATTGTACACGTTATAGTGCTGGAAAGTCGTCGGATATGTAAGTATGAAACGCATTTATGTGGCTTACCTGCTAGGTAATAACTAATGGGGAAACATTAGTATGGTGGGGGGTAAACAGAAGGGCTTTAGTTCCATATTTAACATGAATTTGTGTTTGTTTCTATGATAGTTCCAAAAGTGGCCTCTGAGGCCTAGTGAAAACATGGCTGCTCTGGTAAACTGCGAGCAAGTGCTGGACTGCGCATGCTCGCCCAAAGCCTGCAAGCGAGAGTGAACTGCCTGTGCTCGGATGGGAAGTTCAAGGCTACTGTGCCGTGGAAGTCAGGATGGTTGCCAAAACATGGACAGTCGAGTGTTCTGAACGTGGGAAAGTAATGCGAAGTTACAAGTCAAGGAAGTGACCAGGCCTAAGACTGTCCTAAACAATACCCCTTTATTAAACTGCTGATTCACCGTGAATATGATGTTGTAATGGTGAGGAGATGCTCACCCATCCCAAATTTGTCCAATCAGAACCCAAATTGGTGATGTTAGATACTTTTTAGATACATTAAGTTAGGAAATTAGTGTATAAAAAACCCTGATTTTGCTTAGAGAGTGTCGCTCTTTCGATTTCATCTCGAAGTGCTGTCGGATTACAGATCGATTCCTGGATGTAAGACTCTTTGATTTATTTCTTGTTTTCTTTGCAGGACTGAAGGATAAGATGAGGGTGTTAGTTAGGGATATTAGGAGAGAATGAATTTGGAACTATCTATTCTTTGCTAAACTTTCAACTGATCTATAAGATAAATGACTATTTTCTGAGCTCCAAATAAAATGATCATTCTGAAATAAAGTTTAAGTTTTTACTGAATAAAGAATTAATTAATGCATAAATGTCAGACATATTAAAGTTTGCTTTTAATAAAATTAGGAAAATGGAATATTAAAGCTGATCTTGTAATTTTTCCTACGCCTGATCTTCTTTCTAGCAGATCTATTGCCACTATGGTGGTGTGTCTGAATAAGATTCATGTTTGTTAAAACCATGGGAAATCTTATAAAACTATAGGTGTAAATAATAACTGGTTAAATAGGTTTTGACACTCCGCCAAATGTTACAGCATTACTCCTTGTTACTTCACCAATCCCTGGAGTCGAGTTAAATGAGAAGAGAAAGTGTGCAGTGTTATGGGCCCCACTGGAGAATAAATGTGTGTTGAGAGGTTTCAGGGAAAGGTGATGTTGTATTAGAATTTATTTTTGGAGTCCCGCTGTAGCACATGTCTTAGCTGAATCTATCAAAAGGTTTCAGATCCAACTTATGATAGCCCTTCCGGATGAGAACATCTAATCACCTTCCCATATATCTCCCAACTTGCTAATTCCTATACACTCCCAGCCGTGGAAACCTTTGAGACTTCCCACCTCAGCTGATAAGTCACTGTCCCACAGGGGCATGTCACCGGTAAGGACCTTCCCCATCCCAGAAACTTGGTGGTTCTTTCCAAGTATATCCCAGTGTATGTGTGCACAGCAGCAGATTAATAGGTGGTCTGGGTCTTTATAGTGCTGTGGGGTATCCCCTGTCTCCCATTTCGCGCCTGTACAACCTGATTGTGGGCTTTGCTTCTGGTGGAAACAGCCAGTCATTCATTGATGCCTAGTGGGTGGCCCAGTAATATATTTTTTAATCTGGTAGTACAAATCCTCCATCATAGAGTCCCCTCATCAGTTTAATGAGAGCCATACGTTGTGCCTTTTCAGAGCCAAATTTCAGCTTCAAGTTTCTTGGAAAAAATCAATCTGGATTTTGGACAGGGTATTTTGGAATACATCCTGAAAACTAGGCAAGGAAACACTTTTAAACATGGCCACCCTGCCAATGAAAGCCCCAGAGATGAAAAATAAAATGGTGATAAAGTTAATTTATTACCATTTTATTTTTCATTCACCCGTCCTGAACCGAGTGTCAGGATGGGCGGGCCATTGCTGCAGCAGGGATGAGTGGTGGACTGGCTGTGCACTTAGGTTAACAATGCATGCCTCTTTGGTCGGCCGTCTCGCAATGGCAAGCCAGACATGCACATTTTAAACCTCTCTAATCCAGTTTTCTTAGACAGCTAGGTTAGAGAAAGTACAGGCCTCCAGTGCTCTTGAGAGCACCGAGAGAGGCCGCTCCCTACAATCCTGGCACTTCTCTCATCAGTAGCAGCTGGTGTGCGGGTTGAGTGGCAGGGCGGTTTGGGGGCTGGGACGACGACTGGGTGTTGGGGGGAGGGGAAACTGATAACAAATGAACGTTTTTTTAAAAACGTACCTGTCGCCCGATGCTCTTTTCTGTCTCCTCGCTGCAGCACAGGCTCTCAACCTCCCCTGCAGCTAATCCTGATGCTGCTTTCATGTTTGAAAGCAGCGTCAGGATTGGCCTAAGTGCTGGGAATTTGCACTCCCAGAGAGACTGGGAGCTTGTGGTTTACTGTCTCCAACCCAGCAACGCAGCTGCGTTGGAGACAGTTCAGTGCGCATGTCGGTTTTGCTATCCTGAGACGGCAGGCCAAATCGGCATGCACACTGATCACAGCGGTGACCGCTTCCTCTGCCACTGCCCTTGGGATGGCCCCATTCCCAAGACTCATCCAGCCCCCAGAACCTTGAAAATAAAACGATAATAAACCTGTTATCATTATCATTATCTTTTTCAAGTTTTTAGGGTAGTGGGGGGCGACACTGTCTCTCATGCTGGTTACCAGCATGAGAGCAGTATCAGGAATGGTTAGGGGAATTTGCTGGAACCCGAGGAGCCTTGAGGAGACAGACTAGACAGGACGAGAATGAGGAGGACGGTGGAGGTCGTATAGCAAGCAAGGTCAGTGGTTATTTTTTTTTTATTTACACTCCCCTTGCATGCATGCACACACTGACCACATATTTGCCTGCCCCCACTTTGCCTACTTGCCAGCCGCAGCTGCAGCTGCATTAGCGTGTATAAATTGTGGTCCCAAAAGGCATCCCTATCACTCATCACATACTTGAAACCTTGTGTTGATACCAATAGTGGGCAATCCCTTGGTAATTGCCAAATCTCTCCGCTTAGTGGGTACTTCCCCACTTTACAAAGCCAAAATACGCCCAGAAAATTCCAAAAATCTACTATAACCCGTTGACTTTCAACTCAGATCATGTAACACATAATAACACGTTGTCTACACATAATATAAATATGTAATCGCACATGCCATCCCAGTATAGACCTCTAATCAGGCAATCCTCTCTAACCCAAGCTGCCAGGGGTTTCAGTGCAAATGTAAACATCATAGACAAAAGTAAGCATCCCTGCCTGGTACCTTTGCCGAGCTGAAAGGGGCTCGAAATAGACCCCTACACTTGCACTCTGGACAATTATTGCTTAAATAGGAGTTTGACCCATCGCCTATCCTGAGGTCCAACATCCATCCTTCAAAACTCTGAACAAATATGTCCATTCTAAGGTGTCAAACGCCATAGTGGTGTCCAACAACATCATCAATGTTGGCTCATCGATTGTCCACATATATCCCATGGCCAAATGTAACCTCTGGAGATCGAGCCTTGTTCCCCTATTTGGCATGAAGACGAATTGGTCCGGGTGGACTACAGTTGATATGACACACTTTAGTCTGGTCACTAGAACTTTCCAGTGGGTTCTTTGCCTTTGCAGTGATCAATAGTAAAACTCTTTTGAAGGCACATGTATCAGGCGGTTAGCCTTCTCTCGGTATTACCTCTATATTGACTAGGTGTTGGTTATATGAGAGCTGCACCTTATCTCTGGCTTCAGCAAACTTATTAAATATGAGGTTCTCCCTTACTGGCCGTGCATTTGTATACCTCTATTGGTATGCCTTTCAAATGTGCTGCTTTACCTGATTGTATTTCCTTAATTGCCGCTGCTATTTTATCAACGTCTACTGGGGCTTCTAATTCCTCTGTGATCGGGTAAGTATTTCTGAAACCTAATGTCCTGAAGGAAGTCTAATACCTCCTGTGTTGCGTTCCTATTAAAGAACGTGTATACCTGATGGTAGTAGTCTGCGAATACCTCAGCCACTTCTTTATTGCCCTGAGTTCCCTGTCCTTAGATCCACAAGTCAAACCTGCCAACACTTATTGGGGAGAATGGACCATAAATATCTATACATGACGAATTCAGTATAGTAAGCAAAAAATTCTTCATGTTGTAGCCAATTTTCAGAGTGATAACTCAGAAAAGGAAATATTTACCAAAGCAGGTTACTACATCACCCCAAATTGTTCATATTAACAGGACGCAGTAGAGTGGACATGGCCAACATTGGGGCTGCAGCAGACATGTCTCACTGAGCTCTGGCCTGGACCCGAACACCATCCTTCCCCATCCTGTGGGGTCTGGCATGGGGCCACCCATTGCTGTGCTGGTGACCCATCCCTGAGGAGATTCCGGTGGGCGGGTGCACCCAATATCAGTCTCTCCGCAGATGCCAGAGACGATCACGGCCGATGGGGCAGGGGCCACAACAATGCCTCCTGATACGTGGTCTGCCAGCCGGGCTGTGCTGCAGCATGACAGTGAGTGGGGCTCCGCCTGCCGTATGGGGCAGTCTGGTGCCCTGTGGTGAAGAGCCCCGTGGAGAGCTGTGAGGAGTGTGATGGGGGCTGCTACTCCATCGGCCAGCACGTTCAACATGGCCTGTGCCTGGAGGGCATGCACTGGGCCTAAAGTGACCGAAAAGATTACAACAGAGCCCCACTAGGTGAGGAAGACTTGTGGATGAGCTACAGAGGGACCACGCTGATGGCAGACTGTGCTACGGTACACAGAGCGGGCTCACTGGGGCTCTTGGACTTGGGACCTATGATTTGCTGATGTTTTGCGTGCGGGTGCATGGCCAACCCTGGTAGTGATCATCTGGTTGTGGTTAATTTTAGACCGGATGACAAAGGGGTGCGGTCCAAAGTGTATTGGGGGCCTCCTGGACACATCCTTGGAGGCAGTTACTGCCTGCAGGTCCCCCTGCTTTGCAGATGAAGCCCGGGCACTAGATTCCGGGGCTAAGGCGGGTCCTTTAGCACCACCCATGGGTCATGCCCAGTATTATACTGAGCTCCCCATGACACCGACCTAGCGAGCGACAGGGGGCACTGGTATACTGGATAGGAATTACGGGAGTAACCACTTGGGGTGGGCGCCATTGTGGACATGATGGTGAAGCCCAAATCCACTAGGAATCTCACCACGGGTCCTGTGGATACATCGGGCCTGGCCTTTCCTCTTGCTCATAGCTTTGGTACATTGGGCCATCTCAAGGCCACTTAATACAGTCCCTCTGCCCAGTTTGAAAGGATATTGCATGCAATTCTGGCCACTAAAACCATGCTGGAGTTCAACTTCGATGCTATCTCCCTGGATGTGAAACATCTCCATGTGAATCATAGAAAGCTGGCAGACCATGTGGATGAAGCTGAATCCTCCTTAACCATGATATGGCCCACATTGTTGGAGCTCCAAGCCCAACTGCAGGACATGAGAGCTGAGACGATATGAGGGCTGAGGGGGCCTCTTTACACAGGACGGCGGAGGATGCAGAGGGCCGCTTGGGCTTTTGTGAGCGATCGGACAGCCCGAGCATGGAACTATTCCTTGAATACTGGTTGATTTCTTCTGTGCTGGTGGGCAAGGTGCCAAATTCCTCTCTGTGGAATGGGTGTGTCATCTGCCGTGGAGGCAGCTGCCACTGGGGGCCCAGCCAACATCTGAGATTGTAAAATAAATTAACTATAGGGACAGAAACTTGATCTTGCACCTGTTTCAGACAAATGTATGACTGGGGCGACCTGCCGAGGTATCAGTTTGAATGGTGCTATGATTTGTTCAAATATTTTGGGGTGCAAATCTACCATTCGGACAGGGATCTTGTGGAGGGTAATTTGGGTAAGTCCCTGAGCTCGATTCATAGGTCCCTCCCTTTTTGGTTGGCCTTGTCGCTGTCCCCACTGGGCCAGGTGATGGTCTCCAAGATGTTTATCCTGCCTAGGCTCTTGTACTTATTTTCTGCGCCAGCGCTTTCACTCCCTAGGTGCATTTTTCAGGACCTCCATGGTCTTCTGGTGGAGCTGATATGAGACTCGGGCAGGAGGCGGTTGGCAGTTTCTATACGCCAGTGTCACCTACCTGCGGGTGGTCTTGTTGCCCCAAAGTATGAGTTGTACTTTGCAGTGGCACAACTGCAGTGACCAGTGTGCTGCTGGACACTGGGTCTTTTCCGGAGAGGCCGACCATCCGCAGGATCCTTCGGGGATGCATATTTATTTGTGGCTGTCTAACCCTAGGGCCTGCCTGCCATATGAGATGTATCAGATGAAGGAGGCACATCATTGCTGGCAAACATACATGAATGGCAAGGGCCCCCATCCTCCATACTCCCTACTGATCCCTATGTGGTGGTTGCCGGCCCTCCAGGAGGTGGCCCGGAGTTATGATCTACTGAAGTATACAAAAAAGTGTTGGATGGAATGCTTCCTTTAATCTCAGCCACTGACAATTACTCAGGGCCACATCTAAGTCCATTGTTATTTTGTACACCATGCCTCTTCAGTTTGGACCCAGCCTTATGCAAATCAGTCTAGACCCTTCTCCAGTTGAAGCAGTCCACCTGAACTGCCCAGCCAGGTCCTCCCTGAACCAGAACACAAGGTACCTAGGACTGGTTTTGCCCTATTATGGGCTCTTAATATCAATGGGGTTACCCAGTATGCATACAGAACCTAGGGGATAATACAATAAACGAACAATGGTTCTGCTACCTCTATTGTAAGACATTTTTTTGGTTAGAAATTCTTTGTATTGGACCCATTCAATGAGGAAACAAAGATTTACAAAAGAACTAATTTTCAAAAAGAACTGATTTCCCAAAAGAACTCCTGATTAAGTTAAATAATCATACATAAACGATTCAAATAATTCATATATATTTAAGGCATAGTATGTACACACACAAAACATAAATATATTTCACAATCAATACAAAAAACACAATACAAGTACAGTGTATAAATAAATACATATATAAATCACAACATATTGAGATGGGGCGTGGCCGGGCCGTCCAAGATGGCGGATCGCTTCTTCTAAAGCTCCGGCTGCCGGCCTGCATCAACAGCAGCCCATGTAACCCCCTCACCTTCTACAGCTGCAGTGGGGGCAGAAATCGGGACCAAATCTGTACCAAAGAGCCTAAATACCTGAGAAACCAGAGGGAACACTTACGATGTCAATCTGAGCCGGCAGCAATGAGGAAGATACCCGGCCACCACCCCGCAACAATGAACTAAAGGACTCACATGACGAACAGTTTGGACGTATTGCCCTGTGCAATGGGTCCCCCTAGTTGGGAATGTTCCCCAGAGTTATGGTTTATCCCCCTTTAATTTTTTACTTTCCTGGGCACCTTGGGGCGGGCGGGAGGAGGAGGGCATGATCACTGCACACGTCCCCGGATCGGTGGGACCCCCTCACCTTCTACAGCTGAAGTGGGGGCAGAAATCGGGACCGGAACACCCCAGGGCTGTCCCGATATGCCCAGAATCCCGAGATGTGGTCCCAGAGGCGTGCTCCGTATGTACTCCCCGTGTGCGGCCCAACAAAATGGCGGCCGCCGGGTAGAGTGACGGCACCTGAGAGCAACCGGATCCCGGTGGCCCACGACCAGAGCACTTCAGCAGTGAGCCTGCGGGCCCAAGGTGAGGCAGTGGCGCCCTCGCACCGGCGATCTGGCGCCAGTCGACACCTGAAGAGCCGGGGGAGGAGGGGCCTGCGACGCTCGGACAGGCTGCGCCAACGGCGGGTAGCCCACCCCCGCCGGGTCATAACTTCACCGCTGCTGCCCTGGACATTGGGAGAGGCGTCGTGAAGAAGCGCGTCAGGCCGCTGCATAGCGAGGAACGCCCGTTGTGCCAGTAAGGAGAGAATGACCACCCCCCTCCTCGAGTGACCCCAGTGGTGTCCGGAGCGAACCCCCTCCCCCTCCAGCGGGGCCCCCCAACTGGGGCCTTTGTCTCCCGCGCTGTACTCCCTGCGGAGAGGAAGCCGCACACATCAAGGGCGCCGCGCGGTGTGGAGGCCCCGCCGCGCACACCTTGGAACACCCAGCAGGGTACTATACTGCCCCAACAGCTAGGGGTGCTGAGAAGGCCTAGCGAGGTTGGAGAAAGCGACAGGAGTGGCCCATTGCCGCCGAGCCTCTGATCCTGTCAGAGCAATACCCCGATTCCTCATCAGAGAGAGGGAAGAGCCCAGCTTGACACCCCAACGTGTGTGCGACGCACGGACACGGACGTGTGTCCTCCCCCCATTCTCGCCCGCTGGCAGCCCAAAGAACGCGAGTGAGCAGAGAAGGACGTGCCGACGGTGGACAGACATCCAAGAGCTGTGGGAACCCCGAGGACCCCGGCATAGAAGATCGGGAGAACGACACGGCGACCTCCCCCACGGTGAAACGACGAGGCCCAGACGGACCAGTGAGGCCATAAGAGAGGGCGAGTTCTCATCAGCGACGCCGCGACACGACACGCGACTCACCAGGACTGTTCACCCCCGGGCCACGGGATCGTGGCCGAGGCGTCGCTGTGTTGCCGTGCTTCTGGACCCCTTCCCAAGAACAACAGCTACCGGTACGTGGAGGAGTAGCGCCCGGGTTTGTCAGACCTGCATAGAGCACGTTTGATGGACGCGGCAGCTTGGTGCGTAGCCACAAACGCTCGTCCCTGCCCGCCCGTCATTGGTCACGTGGACTCGTATAGAGGATCCAGAGCCCCCCATATTGGGCGGTCAACGAGTGGTGGGGACCACCCATGCGGCAGACCAACAGAAGATGACACCTCAGCCACCAGCCCCGACTAAACTGCGGGTCGAGCATGCCAGTGAAGACTCCACGTCCAGGAAATTAGACCAAGTCCTCGCCGCCATAGAGCATTCCAGAGTGGGGATGGAGAACAAATTTGACACTCTAGCTACAGGTCTCAATCTCCTTCGAGATGACCACAGGAAGCTGACGGACAAAGTCACCCAGGGCGAAAAGACAGTGCAGGCACTGGAACCCCAAGTGCAGCAACACCACCGCGACATTGCAGACCTACAATCCCGGATCAAAGCCCTGGAGTATAAGACGGGCGATTTGGATGGACGCTCCCGAGTCATGAATTTGCCGGAGGGGGGCGGAGGGGGCCGACCCATTCCAATACATCACGGATTGGATCGTGACCTTTACACCTGCCAAAGACTTGACCCACTATTTTTCCATAGAATGAGCGTACCGGGTACCAGCGTGCAAGCCCAAGCCGGTCCTGCCCCCACGACCGTTCCTGCTGAAACTCCTACACTTTCAAGATAGGGACGCTATTCTCCAGGCGGCTAGGACACACGGGCACTACATAAGACAGAGACCGCACTGGCAGTTTTGTCCCGCGACACGGACCAGGGGAGGGTCACAATAGAGCAGGTTGCGGCGGCGAAACTCGCACACGCGGAAAATACAATTTCCAAATGTACGCTACACGGGCACACAGGGAGGGCAACAGAGCAGGGGCACTACTGGCGTGGGTGCCCAAACAAGACACGACCTCACAACCCATCACAGAGTTAGTGGATGAGACAGGGCGCCCCCACACCTCCCAACTAGACATCCTGAGAATATTCCGCACCTACTACGCAGACGGGTACCGTAACCCCGCACCGGCGACCCCATGCACGCTAACACAATTTATGGGCGCACTAACGCTCCCCACAATCTCCTCGGTAGATAAGAGGAAACTGGACAGTAAGATCACATCCTCCGACATTAAGCGCGCTATTGGGTCTCTTGCAAGGAAGAAAACACCGGGGATGGATGGGTTCCCGTTGGAATACTATAGCACATTTGCGGCCCAGATAGTACCCCACCTAACGTCCACATACAAGGAAGCCTTATCCAAAGGTATCCTGCCCGCGTCATTCCGCGAATCCATGATTTCTAAAACCCCATAGAAACCCCACGCACCCATCCTCATACAGACCCATTACACTCCTGAACACAGATTGTAAAATTCTGGGAAAGATCTTAGCTGACCGCTATAGCCAAATTCTCCCAGCCCTAGTACATCCTTATCAATGCGGCTTCGTGCCCAGGGGCAACACCTCACATAATCTGAGACGGCTCTTCCATATCCAGGACAGAGTGCAAGACAGATTCCCCCGTGCAGCATGCCTGATCTTTGATTTGGAGAAGGCGTTTGACACTTTGACGTGGCCCCACTTGTTTGCGGTCCTCCGGAAGCTGAATATTGGCCACACTTTAATGGCATACACAAAACTCTTGTATGAGGGACTCACCTCCAGGGTGAGAGTCGGCAAGCTTATCTCTGCTCCATTCCCGGTAGAGAGTGGGACCAGGCAGGGGTGTCCACTCTCCCCCCTCCATTTTGTGCTGGCGGTTGAGCCCCTGGCCACGCGGCTTCGACTGGAGGGAACGACATGGGGAGTTCCGATCGCGGGAACGACACACTGCGTATCATTATATGCGGATGATCTGCTGATTTATGTCCGAGACGTAATGGGGGCTCTTACCTCGATATGGGATACCTTGCAAGACTTCGGAGACACCTCAGGTCTCAGGGTCAACTGGGAAAAGTCGGCAATTTACCCACTCAGCCCCCACCTGGCACCGCACGACGTAGTGATGGGCACTCAGACCTTAAAATGGAGCGAGGTGGCCCCCAGATACCTAGGAGTGCGGCTCTATCATTGCCCGATGGATTTATATGAAGGCAATCACCGTGAAGTGCTGGCGAGTCTGCAATCGGTGGTGGATTTCTGGAAGACTATGCCCCTGGCGCCTATCGGCCGAGTGGCCAAAGCAAAAATGATAATGGTGCCCAGATTGCTTATCATTTTGCCAACCTCCCAGTGATCCCGCCCCGGTTTTTCTTCCGGGAACTGGATGCCCTGCTCACATCCCTGATATGGGGTAATGGCCTGCGCAGAGTAGCTTTGCGCACACTGTATTTGCCCACCATAGGCGGAGGCCTGGGAGCCCCGTCCTTTGAATCATACTTCCTTGCTGCACAGCTTCAATGGCTGTCCCACTGGACGGCGGAGAGATGCGTCGAGGAGATGACAACGGAAGCCGGCAGGATACCTCTCCCGGTCATTAGAAGGATGCTCTTGCCTGGAACCAAACCGACCCGCACGCACCCGGTCCAGGTCTCCATAGCGCGCAAATGTATGATGCGCATCCATAGAATGTTGAAAGACCGGCCACTCTATTCCCCACTGCTACCCTTGGTGGGTCTCCCTCGAGGGGAAAAATATTACACTACTAGGGCCCTACAAATCTGGACCGATCACAACGTGCCGAAGGTGGAGGAGTTGTTCCACGAGGGGCAACTGAGAACCTATGAGCAGCTGTTCGACTGGTATGACCTCCCGCGCAGACAATTTTTAATGCATAGGCAACTCTTAGATAGTACCCGTCCATTCTGAAATTTACGGGATGGAGAACTACCCACACACCCGTACTCCACACGATACTCCATATGGGAGCAGGCAGACACCTAGTCACATGGCACTACAAAGCCATCAGAGAACTTACTAATGTCGCCCTAGATAACCTAAGGCAATCCTGGGAAGACGATGTCGACAGGGTATTTCATGACACGGAGTGGACGTGCGCTCTGGAATATACAAAGAAAGTGTCCAGGAACGCGCAGTTCAAAAACATACAGTTTAACATACTCCATCAGGCCTACCTCACACTGGACAAACTGCACCGGTACTATCCGGACACACAATTTAGCTGCCCCCGATGTCAAGCGATGGAGGCGAACTTCAGGCATATGTTCTGGGACTGCCCATCCCTGCAATCATACTGGACCAAGATACACCAAACACTCCTCACACTGGTTAACCTGCCACACATTGATACATGGGAGGTCTGTGCCTTGGGAATCTACAAAAGGAAAAAAATCGAAAAATTGCAATTGGTGATTTGCATCCCTCGCCTTGGTCCTAGCGAAACGAGCTATAGCTATGCACTGGAGAGTCCCCTCGGGCCCCCGGAAGCAGCTTGGATAGGGGGGTAGGCAAGTGGGGGGCGGCAGAAGAGGATATTCTACGGGAGGAAGAAGTGAAGGGTACACGCAAACATCCCATCTCCCTAGAATGGGCACAGCTGCTCATAGAATTTAAACGAGAGCAACAATAGATGATACACCAAGGCCATCCCCGCCATCCCCGCCTCAGTCCCGCGGTTCCTCACAACACCCCAATCCACCTAGTCAGATGCTAGGAGACTGAGATCCCTTACAGACTGGACGTGACATGCCGAGCGCCTGCCCCTCCTGGGGAAATTGCCCACCACCCCCAACAGAATGCTCCCTCTCTCCCTGGGGCCCTCGCGCTCCCCCGCCCCTTGGACCAATGGCCAGTATAACCTCCGCCCACCACATCCACTCGCCCTCGCCAGCTCTCCGTGCTCTCCCCCTCCTAAGGGTCTAGGAAAAAGTTTTCCCCACAGTCACAAGTTCAGTTTCAGTCGGCAGTTTGGATACTGACATATACGTTGAATGCTAGCAACTGCCTATCTGGTAAAGGATCACATAGGCACACACGGGGATGACATTCACACCTGCCTCCGCCAGTACGTAGCCCAAGGTACAAGACACAACGAGATATACTATTGTACAATCAGTTTACTTACCTGCAAGTCCACGAGCGAGTATGTACAATCCCACCGGGCAGAGTGGAATCCATATGTTGATGATGAGTTATGTTTGTGGATTTTATGTAACCCTTCTATGTGTGAAACAACTGATATATGATTGGTCTAATACCCCCACCTGGGGCTTTGAAATGCAAAACCCTAATAAAAAGATTTAAACCAAAAAAAAAATCACAACACATTGAAATACACAAAAATTGATAATCACATATAAAAATTATTTTGATACATATAACGTCACACCCTACAGGCAGTCTAGTGTCAAATATGACAATAATTCCATTCTCTCATTTGGCACTGACTACGACGTTTCAAGCGACAGATCACGATGTCCTGGAAGGCTCATACAGGCCCGACATACCTTGCTAGGTCTTCACATGGATGAAATGTGCAAAGGCTGAGCTAGATGTCCTTGCAATGGTGTGCACGCGTGGAGGGGGGACAGCCAGAGGGGGGATGGGGGGGAGACACCTACATCAGGGATATGGAGGTGAAGAATCATACACGTCCACCCTGAATGCTGCCCTAGGTCCTGATGTCCCATCCTGCAGCGTATACAATAAGCTATAACAGCACATGGGAGGGTGGGTCCTTGCCCCTTTGTGGGGTCCATAGCAAGTTTAGATAACACAACTAGATTGATGGTGCCCCTTGCGCCTGAGGGGGAAGGGATATGTCGGGGGCCTTGCAGGGCTTCCTAGGATTGGTGCTCCTGTCCAGGGTGATCACTCACATTGGCCTAAAGGAATGTCAGATATTCTCACATGGCATTTAACAGGTGCTGGCGGATGGGGGTCTATAGGTGCCCCTCCTGATTAGATTCCCCCTCCCCATGGACTATTGCCACGCCCCACTATGCCATGACCCACACCGGTGCAGGAACCTTCTTCTCTAGCTCGGTGCTTCTGTCGGGCAAAGGCCATCGAGCGCACTAGTGCTGCGCATGTCCGTTGGCAGACGCGGCCCGCCCACTCTGCTGAACTGCCGCACCGCTGCGGAATTGCCACCACGGTTAAGCGGTTATGGTACTTTGCCGCACCCTGGAAAGGGAGTGTGGCATATCTAGCTTGATGTGACTCCACTGTTTATGTTTGTTACTCCTTTCTGATGTGCTACCATGTGCGAGTGGCACAGTGGAACTGTCACCACTTTGGCTTGTGTATATTCTTCTACTTGTGCAAAAACCAATAAAGAGTTTTTTTTTAAAAACAGGGTGCTGTAAATACAGCACCACTACCTAGTCCACTCAGAATCACAGCTTAGGTGTTAATGTGCCTTTGTGAGTCTTTGGTTGAGTCATTCGTGCTGTGAAAAATGTGGCGGCTTGTGTTGGAACAGTAGCTTATAATAGGGACGGATAGTACTCACTATAGAGTTTATTACAACATGCCTCCAGTCTGTTTTACTTCTCCATGCCGCCTAGTGGGTTTTACAAGGTTGTTGATTAGTTGTTGAAAGTACACCAATTTCAATCATTTTGCCATTCTGAAAAGCCAGTTTGAAACCAGCGGAGATGATACTGAGAATCAAAAGCAGTCATGGCAAAAGGATTCACAACAGCCCCAGAATGCACTGAATGTAACACTTGAGCCTGATGGCCCCAAGGTTCGCCCCCCATTAAAATTTGGAGAAGAAACTGCATATTTTTTCTAGCACAAATTTCCAATTCCTTGGCTAAAATTAATTGGGTTTAAAGGAAGTTCTGAAGAGAACCTGCTGAACTATTCAAATACTTCATTTGCCTATTGTACCCAAGAGCATTTCTCAAGAACACAAGTGGCTATGAGAAAATTATTTACCTGACAGAAAACATTGGATCCACAGCAGACAAATGCATGTGTGCCACAGTGCTTATGATACTCCCCCACAATAGAAACAGGCTCTCATAATATTCCCGCTTTGATATACCAATACTGATGTGTTTACAAGGCTACAACAATGCACCTCTCTACTGACCTGCACAATGCATCACTACTTCCCTAGAGCAATATCCACAAAGATCCCCTCCTGCACTTTGCACTTTGCACGGGTAGGCCTGAGAGCTCCTGACTGGATCAGTAGCGTAGGTGGGGTCCTTAATGTACTTTGCTGGAGGGGGGCCCTCAAGTTTCGATATGCCACTGGGTCTACTGTAAACAATATATGAATATTAAAGCAACAAACGAGTAAACAATGATATTACAAGTTATTGCATTTAAATGATGTTTCAAACTGTGTATCAGTAAAAAGCACTACCTATCATTGTGAAGCAGAATTGACTAAGTGTTGGACATGTTTAAAGCGGTGCTTAATTTAAGGCAGTGGTTTCGGGTGCTCAGCACCTGTACTTAATCATCAAAACTGGCTCTTGAGCACCAGTTAAGAACACATTCATTTTAGGTAGGCACAGGGAGGTTAAATGATTCCCCGAGAATCACTGGATGTTGTCGACGCCAGCTCCGAGGTCAGCAGCTCTGGCCATTACACCACATCCTCTGCCCACCGGTAGGTTTTCACAGCTTCAGTTTTAGGCGGTGCTAACAGGAGAAATGGGCTCGTAGAAGCTGCCTTCTGACGAGTCACAGCACTTATTTTTTTTATAAATTAGCCACTGGTTTAAAGTACACAACTGAACATAACACAAAAGTAACATAACAACCCAATTAAAACATCATAGGCCGCAAATGTATACTCCTAAATTCAGATCGGCCGCTAGACATGCTGCGGACATAGCTGACCTCATCCTCACACATGAACCAGACCTGATAATGCTAACTGAAACCTGGCTAAAGGAATCCTCCACACCAATCATTGACATTTTAGTACCATCCAATTACAACATCATCAGACTAGACAGAGACAGAGCCGATAAGTCGGGGATGTATCTCCTGCATACATTGTAGTAATATCTCAGTAAACAGAGCCATTTCCCCAACATTACTGTCATGTGAATACATGTGCCTTGACTTCAATAGCAAGGGCAAACCTGTCTGTTCTCTGCACATCATCTATCACCCACCAGGTGAGAACCTTGCCTTCACTGAACACTTCATGGACATGGTATCTTCAAACACAGGGCGACAAAATACCCATAGAATCCTCTTAGACTTCAATCTCCATTGGGATGATCTTAACGATACAGAAGTGAACAGTCTCAAGAATTTCCTAGTTGACCTAGACCTAACACAATTCTGCAACATCCCAACACATGACAAAGGTTCGATCCTGGACTTAATAATCTCTAAAACAGACTCCATTCAGCTAGAGTCGATCCAACCCTGCGATTGGTCAGACCATCAATTCATTACCTTCACCATTAAGGAAACAGTGAAAATGAACTCAGCTCAATCCACAAGACCGAAAGTGTGGAAAAGAGACCTGGAAAACTCAACACCTTGCCTTCCGCCTGTTACAACCTACTGTTGCCCCCCGCAGGATCTTCCAAAGAACATGATCTCACCAACCACTACCTCTCGGCCATGACATCGATAATAAATGAGGTAGAACCTCTTCAACTAAAAAGAGTCTCTATAAAAGATTCTAAACCTTGGTACACTGGCATACTCAACGAGGACAGGCGTTCGCTCAGAACTTCGGAACGTGCCTGGAGATCAATACCATCCGCCATCCACCTCAAGATTCTCAGGACAAAGAGAAACACTTATTACCGAAAGATCAAGTGCACCAAACCCTACTTTTTCAGCCATCAACTTGACCAGGCAAGAAATCGTTCCAAAACATTCTTTGAACTGATCAAAACCCAATCTAAGGAGGCACCTCAACGTCCACAAGATATAGAATGCCCGCAGCCAAACTGTGAAGAATTCTCCACCTTCTTCACCTTGAGGACCAAGACCATCAAGAACGACCTCTTAAATGATCGAACCTTATACGCAAGACCGAATACACAAACCCCTCCAGCACTCCTAACCGTGCCATGCCAACTCACATCAAAGCCCAACCTAAAAAATGATGCAAACTGATCATCATTTACCTCCTACTCCGAAGATGCCATAGGCAAAATACTCAGTGCACTGAACCCCGCCAACCACTTCTCTGATCCGCTTCCGGCAAATGCAGTCAAAGACCTTACTCCACTGCTTCTCCCTCTCTGGTCCAAGATCATAAACAGTTCACTTCAACAAGGTTGCATCCCAGATACCCTTAAAGTAGGCCAGGCATCACCCATTCTAAAGAATCCCACGGCAGACCCCACGGACCTCAACAACTATCGCCCTATCTCCAATATCCCTACCTTAGCCAAGCTTCTAGAAAAATGTGTGCACTTACAGCTGACGAAGCATATTGATCACTTTGACCTCCTTAACAAACACCAATCAGGTTTACGTGCAGGCCATAGCACGGAATCAGCCATGATACACATAATTGACGATGCGCTGCAAATACTTTATCAAAATCGATCCTGTTTACTCATCCTACTAGAACTCCCCTCGGCCTTTGATACGGTCAAGCATGAGAACCAGTTAGACCTCCTGAAACACAGAATGGGTATATCTGGGGCAGTGCTAAGTTGGTTTACCTCATTTCTCCAAAACCGGACACAACAATTCAAAGTCAATAACACCCTGTCCAAGCTGGTCCCAGTATCTTTGGGAGTCCCACAAGGGTCCACACTACCCCCAACATTGTTTAATCTCTTCTTGGAACCTCTCACTGAAATTTTACAAAGCTCTAACGTACAATATCACATGTATGCAAACACACAACTATACCTCAAGATCCACACCCTAGAGGACGTCAAACTACTTAATACAGCGCTTAGGAATACCCAAACTTGGCTGGCAGAAAATGGATGTATGACGTTACAACGCATACTTTTACAATGCCTACCTTTACAACGCATTTTTTACACCGCAACATCCATTACAACGCACACCATTACAACGCATGCCATTACAACGAATTCTTTGAAACTACCTTTACAACGCATTCCACTACAACGCATACTACATTTACAACGCATACCATTACAACGCATTACATTACATTGCATGTAAGGTAAGTATTGGATAGTGTAGGGGTAAAAATTACTATTCTAACTCCAGGGGGGTGCAACAGTAGGGTAAGTGTTGGATAGTGTAGGGGTAAAAATTACTATTCTAACTCCAGGGGGTGCAACAGTAGGGTAAGTGTTGGATGGTAAGTTATGCGTTGTAATGGTATGCGTTGTAATGACTGCGTTGTAATGGCATGCGTTGTAGTGGTGTGCGTTGTAGTGTCATGCGTTGTAATGACTGCGTTGTAAATGCATGCATTGTAATGGATTTTGCGTTGTAAAAGTTTCGTTGTAATGGTAGTGTGTTGTAAAAGTTGCGTTGTAAAGGTTGTATACCGCAGAAAATTGTCTCAAAATGAATGCCCTAAAGACTGAATTCCTTCTAATAGCTCCACCGGCCCAAATCCCCAAAATGCAAGAATGGATCAAACATATTACGGCGTTCAACGTTCAACCTACCACCGTGGACTCAGCGAAGTCACTAGGAATAACTTTAGACTGTAACCTCAACATGCAAAAACATATCAGCAGTGCTACAAAGGGAGCAAACTTCCAGATAAACACACTGAGGAAACTGAAACCCTTCCTACTACACAATGACTTCAAGCAAGCAGTACAGGCTCTGGTTATACCCAGAGTGGAATAAGGATGTGTCTCTCTCTGCGGCCTACCAAAAGCATCAACTGCACCACTAAGAGCTTCAATCAACGCAGCAGCAAGACTCATAACTGGGTCTAAATGTAGCTCCCACATCCCCCCGGACCTACAATTCCTGAACTGGTTACCCCTGGAGGAGAGAATTCAGCTGAAAATTGCGTGCATGACGCACAGAGCCATGCATCACAAGATACCCAGCTACTTGGCACAGAAACGGACGATCTCGGGTGGGATCAGATCGTCAAGAAATGCACAAAAATTACTACTGAAACCACAAATATTCAATAAGAAAAAAACTTATAACAGATCCTTCTCTGGGATGGCGCCCAGAATTTGGAATGCCTTACCCCCAGAAACCAGACTTAACCCGTCCACTACCTCTTTTAAAAAGGAAGTAAAGTCCATCCTCATGGCTAAATTCACATGAGTATTGTCTATTGAAACCCTGTGACGAGATGCACACGCGCTCCCAACCACAAGACATACTTGATATTGCATCTTACTATGTTGTTTTTACAATATGCTTTGTACATATGTTTGGATTTGCTCTTATTTACTGTATAAGTAAGATTTAGTGATTTTATAGCGCTCAGATATCCGCCAGGATCTTGTTCGCGCTGTATAAAACTTTCAAAATGCAATAAAATAAAGTAATAAACACAACGAAACAGAACGCAACTGAACAACTGCTTTACAACACAACCAACCCACATTACAGTAATTCAGCAAAAATACTCAGCAGTTCAAAAAAATAACAGATCACATCACAAGCACAACAAACATGTACCACAAGAAATGTGCACAAACATTCTTGTCACACAGCACCACCTCCAGAATCCTGTCTTCATAATGCTTTGGTAAAAGATGTTTGGCGCAAGCACTTCCTTGACACACCACCAGCAAGGACATGAAAAGGCGCCAATTAAAATGTTCTTTGGTCCTGCCCCTTTTCTCTGGTGTTTTACTCCTGCCCTTCTGCACTGCCACTGCCCCTAAAATCCAGTGCCCCTCCTCTGAATACACATTTCCTTCCCACATTATGCAGTTCATCCCACTCATGTTCGTCTTTCCTTCTCCTTCCTGTGGTACACGTTCTATTTCGGGCACACTCCCACGCTTTAAGTCTGAAGACGTACTGGTGACAACGACACATGCCGGCATTTCTGAATCAGGCGGAGAAGGGAACCGGTTAAAAATGGTTCGGGTATGAAATGAGTAACCGATGTTTACTTCTAAAGTAGAATACATGTATTAAACCCAGGGACGAGGTGGAGTTAAAAATAACAAGCCCTTCAAAGCCACCGCAGGAGCAATTACTAACATCTGCTTAATTTGAGTGCCCACAAACGTGTTCCATTTTCGTCTGGTAAATTGCAGAGGCAGGGTGGGTGGTGTGTGTGTAGCAGGCAAAACCACCTTGCTGTGGTCAGAGACCTACGCGCAATCTCTGCCCTGCTGGGAACAGGGTCGGACTGGGGCAGAAAATAGGCCTAAGCACCAAAATAGAAGTGGCTCCCGTTATGGAATCAGATGCCTAAAAAAGTGCCCCACGTTTTAAAAAGAGAGCAGTTTTTAACACGTAAAGACAGAATGTACAAATGTTTTGCAAAGTATGTGAGAGGGCATTTATTTGGGCTTGCTGGGGGCAATATGTGTGGTAAAATCGGGGAAATCAACAGTAAACAAGCATTGGCAAAGCCAATAGATCTGGCGCTGGCCGTCATCGTTTTTGCAAAACTTTATTGTTCGAGTAGCTGCCAATCGAAACAAAAACATTGGCTAAATGCAAAAATGTTGTTTTGGTCACAAAAAAGCACACATTTCCATAGAACATTTTGGCACTGAGTTCATGTGATCCTCGTAAAAGGACAGCAATTTGTAACTCATAGAGGCCACATAGTGGCTGATGTCGGCTGACACACTCATTCAAAAAGCCAGTGACAGGCATTATGAAATGACAGAATAATAGTCAAAGACTTGGTAAAGGTCTGTGAAGACTTTAGTAAATAGATAAAAAGCAAAATGTGATGGTCAGATGTTCATTTTCTGCCACTAAAGACTGTAAATAATCAGTTGAACAGAGAGACGTGGCATGTAGATAGTTATTAGAAGACTCAGTGGACACTTCATGGTTCATGCATTGCATTTGAAGCACTGCTTAGTCAGACTCATTTGTCTGAAGCACTAATAAAATTGTCATAAACTGTGCACAAGCAGAACTCAGCGAGTGACATAACAAAATCTGAGCCCCCCCCCACTGCAATGCATGCAGAGAAGAGCTTCCAAACCCTGTTTTTCCCTCCCTTATATATCAAAAGCCACTGCGTTGCAAAGTGACCCCCTTTTTGGGTGGTCACCCACAGTTTTCAATTTTTCTGGGCCTCGCTTGTTAGTTTGTAGCCTCTGCACACTGGTGCACTGCTGTCCAATGTTTTCTGGCCTTAAAACATGTAGAAATTGGCTACTCCCTGATTGGCTTATTTAACTTTCTTATTGTTGCGGGGATTTGTATTTGTATTTGTATTTTGTGGTATACTTATAGAGCGCAGACCTATCACCCAAAGGGCATCCTGGCGCTTCGAACCATAAATTCTCATGCTCATGCACATGCACAGACCAATGCGCAGGAAACCAGGACCTCAGTGAATTGTGGTGTACCAAAAACTCAACTCAGTACCCAGAACCCCTATCCGACTAGCATCAGTGTCTCATTCGTTCTCCGTACTACAGCGAAGCTACCAAAGATTAGACAACACAGAACAAGCGACTTAGGTTACTCTCAGGAATGGTGGGAATCAAGAACACCTTTTTGTTGTTATTCTCATATCAGTCCACAACAGGAGTAATCAGAGACACAGAAAAGTTTGAAATGTTTATTTTTAACTACGTGCTCTAAGATGCAGTATTTTAGCTCACATAAGCAAACAAATGATTAGAAATAAAACCATCAGCATTGTTACAATTCCATGAAACACAAAGGGAGAAATCATATTATAATGATAGTGGAAACAGGTTCTATAATACCTTGTGTACCACCCTCCCCTGGCTATAAGCTAGTTTTATAATAATAATAGGTCTCTAGGCTTGAATGGGGAACCCCATACCTCCACGATCAGCTTAGGTGAACCACATTTCAGGATCAGCACTGCTCTCTTTGTCTGGAAAGGTTTTCTCCAAGAGTGCCAGCATCATGCATGCAATGCAATATTAAAGGCACCCGAGTTTCAGATATTTGCAGCTGTGTGCTTGTTGTGTCTAGAGCGTGGGCCGATCTACCTGAATTCAACAGCATACATTGTTATTTGACCTTGACGGCTTCTGCACACAGTGTTCAGACTAAGGTCGCGGTGTAAGTCTAGGGATCTGAAAAACAGACCGTTCTCATATGAAGAAAAAGCAAGCAAGCAGTTTTACTTATAATAACAGTTGCGTGTAGTGTCGTGTGCAAAAGCGGCAAAGTGGCAAGATGGCGTTTAACTTCTAAAACGCTTAGGCTAACATAGCAATGTGCGTAGGCAAAACTCTGTCCTCACTACACCCTCCCTTGATCAGACCACGAACAAAATAGGTAAGCAATGTAGGAACGCAGAGTTCAAGTTCGAATGAGTCAGAAACAGGTTCATATTTTGCCAATCCGGCTAATTGGTAGTGAAAAGTTCAAAATTGTGTGTGGGGAAAAAATGAAAAAACGAAAAGATCAGTCAGGGGCGGTATACAGCCCATTCTGGAGTAAATAAATAAAAAGTAAAAAAAAATTAGAGTTAGTACTAGCGGCAGATGGACGGCTGGCAATTTAATCCATCAACGTATATGCACAGTATGTCGCAACAGTCTCCAAGAGGAAGTCATTGTAATCTTCGGTAAATGATTCAGATACCCAATCTAATAGAGTAAACAAACATACATGTTCTTCGATAACCGGTGCCTCTAGCACCTTCAGAGGACAACTTGCGTGTTCTTCGAGATAACTTCGCGCCAGGAAGTCATGGGCTGCTGCATATATATCCCAATTTCCTAGGATTCCATACGCAGCTTCACAGGCCATAATCCTGATACCAGAACAGTCCAACTCATGAGCCACTAAGGGACTAATCAGTCGATCGTAATCCGGGGCAGGAGACGCCGTGTTTGAGAGGCACCAATCCAGGACCCATTCAAAGGAACAATCTAGGCAATGGAAAAAAGGTTGAACGCAAGTAAAGTATGAGAACAGGAAGGACAATCCATAAGCTACACTCAAAGTGGCAAGAGGTAGTGTTCCATAGTATTCAAGCATCCGGTTGCAAAGTTGGAGCAGCCAGGGCTGGCTGTCGTGTGACACAGATGGTCCAGCCATTGCGGAGCAAACAAATCAACAGCAGCACACCAGCAGTCAAGGCGAGGATTAACGGAAGCCCGTCGAAGACACTGGAAAAAATAGAATGAAAAAAGGCAGGTATCACACCAAATATTGTTTGGAACGAGGTCACAATGCCAGAGCCAACAACTTTGAAAAAAGGCGCCTAGCCAGTTGTTGACAAGGCATTGAATATAGTGTGAATCAGAGCACCGAAATGAAGTGGGAGATCAGTATTTAAAAGCGCATGCAGCTTAGTGCGGGTGTTAGCTACGTGAAGGACAAATGTTTCACGAGAGGAAGTTAGGGCAACTTCTTTTTGAGACAATAGAGCCCTTATTCTGCTCATCTTGTTGAACTCTGTTTTTAAGGTTGGTATGGAAGGCCAGTTTTGACATAATTTTCCTACTGAATAGGTAGTAACGAATGGGAGGTTTCAAACCGGGGGTCAACCCTAACCTGTGTGTAGCCTGATCTCAGCCCCAGAAAACGATGTTGACATGAGTCTGAAGTTTTTTGCCATAATAACCATCCGTGTGGATCCAAGTTGGAAATATTGAAGGATGTATTAGTAATTAGTGACTGCAATTCATCAATGGACAGATTTGTGTGATTGTCCCATGAAGGATAAGCATCCAGATCAGGAATGGTAGGGGCGTTCATTTTTTTTAAGTCGCCAATCCAAAGCAAGTGCTTTGAAAAATAGTGGAGTTCAAAAACAAAATGTGCTTCAGGATAAGGCATGCACGATGCGAAGCTTCCGTGCCCTGAACTTGCCCTATTTTAGGACCCCAAACCGATTTAAGATCAATGGTATTTTTCCATAGCTCGCAGCCCGTATAGCCAATTCATCCATAAAGGACTTCGAATACAGTAATTTAGGGCCCGATGTAGGTCGGTCGGTAACGGCCGAAAATCGATATTTTCGGCCGTTACCGACCGGTATTACAGAAATGGGATGTAGGGGCATGTGTAACTGATTCGGTAAAATTACCGATCTGTAAATTTACCGATCGGTATTTCTACCGAATCGGTAAATTTGTGATGTAGGTGGGACTCTTCTGAGTCCCACAAGCCTTACAGAATCTGTATTTTACCATCAAATCAATTTGATGGTAAAATACAGATTCCGGTGTGCATGCACATGTGTGCATGCACTTCTATGCCATATGACAGGCAGACCTGCCCTTAGGGCAGGTATGCCTGCCACATGGCACCCGAGCCTCTTTTGGGGGTGCCAGAGGGTGTCAAAGTGACACCCCCTGCACCCTTGTGTAAATCGGTATTTACCGATTTGGTAAATACCAAATCGGTAAGGCCCATTCATTCCTTTGGGCTTTAAAGCCCATAGGAATGAATGGGCATTACCGGTCGGTATTTACCGAATCGGTAAATACAGATTTTTACCGATTCGGTAAATGAAACATCTGGATGCTCCTACATGTCCCCCCTTCTTATTTACCGATTCTTAATTACCGAATCGGTAAAATTCGGTAATTAAGAATCGGTAAATGATTCCTACCTACATCTGGCCCATAGTGTGTGTAAGTCTAACTTTGGAAGCTAGCTTAGCAGACATTTTAAAATAAAAGGCTTCAGATCTAGATACACCGAAATCGGTAAAATATGTAAATTTTTTCACTAGAGTTTTATAACTGCTTTCAATTGGAGCTGGACAATGTTCCCATTGTGTATAATAACAACATTTCTAAACGTATTCGCTTTATGCAGGAATTGATTGCCATAGTGTTGGTAACAAAATAACTCTCCATAATTCGCTGAGTCTAAATACAAATCTTCAGCATCAAAAGCAGCATAATATTTCAAATCAGAAAAAAGAGCCTCAATGGCTTGGACATCCCAATCATCAGAGCGTATGTTTTGTTTCACAACATCCCCCATGGAAACACAAAGTACATTGGGGACATTAATCACCTCGGTAGGGCCATGAATTTGAAATGTTACAGCATCCCACACAATCCCATCCAGCACAGGCCAGGCAGTAATGTTAACAAAAGTCTGGTCCCTCTTCATGATGTGCGATGAGGAGTGGGGTACCAAAGTTCCATCAATTAATCTAATTGCAGATCTTTCTGTAAGATAATGTCCATTTACTAAACGAAAAAAGACAACTACAAATCCAGTAGACATAAACAAAAAAATAGATATGAGCACCAGCCAAATGTAAGTACAAGGGGGAATAAAAAAAATTCTTTTAAACCAAATAGCAAAAATAGAAATTTTCGATGGGGCACTCGAAGTTGTAGAGTCAGTGTCAAAAGAATAACGTGACTGGTCAACTGCACTTGTTTGCACACCAGGCAACGACACATCTGTGGGATAGGTATACTCAGTTTCTTCATGGGGACCACCTGCCGGTGAAGTCAATAAAGGATTAGTAACTGTATGCATCTCGATGGCAATGTCAGGCCTGTTTGTATTTGCCGGAGCCAAAGCAGAATTTCTCAGCATTGCTAGACAAGAGACCGCTGGAGTCATACTAAGAAGAATCGGCCACTTGTAGTTTGACATTGTCAATGGAGGTGTACCTGTCTGCGCCTGGACCGCGCCCAGCGCCGGAACCCCTGGCCCCCGCAGACCCCAGCCCACCCGCCGGACGTACGACGCCGCAACCCTCAACGCACTCAACGCCGGCCGAACCCCTGGATGCTACCGAGCCACCCCGAGACGCACCCACGGACCCTTCAGCTGCCGCTCCTGCAAGTTCACCTGCATCCGGACCTGCACTACACCCGCACCCACCAAGACCAAGACGAGCAACAACAGCAGCCACCTGAAGTGCATCCTGCTCAACACCCGCTCCGTCCACAGACACGCCGTCGAGCTCTGGAACCTGCTCGACACCACAGACCCAGACGTCGCCTTCCTCACGGAAACCTGGATGAACGCCTCCTCAGCGCCCGACATCGCCATCGCCATCCCGGACAGCTACAAGATCATCCGGAGAGACCGCGTCAACCAGACAGGAGGAGGCATCACCATCATTCACAGGAACACCATCCGCATCACGACCAACACCGACGACACCATCGCACCCGCCGAACACCTGCACTTCCAGATCCACGTCAACCCCAAGACCACCCTCAGAGGCACCCTCATCTACAGACCCCCGGGACCACGCACACGATTCAGCGAGGACATCGCCGACTTCATCAGCCCGCTCGCCCTCCCCTCAGCCGACTACATCCTCCTCGGGGACCTCAACTTCCACCTGGAGAACAACGACGACCGCAACACCACCACCCTGCTGGATAACCTCGCAAACCTGGGACTCAAGCAGCTGGTGACCACCCCCACCCACCTCGCCGGACACACACTCGACGCCGTCTTCTCATCCAGCAAAGACATCGCCTTCAGCCACGCCACAGGACTCCACTGGACGGACCACAGCTGCGTCCACTTCACCTTCAGAAGAACGACGATCCACCACCACCAGCAACAGGTTGCCCGAAGAAGCTGGACCAAGATCACAGCCGACCAGCTCGCCGCTTCCCTGAGTCAGCACCCTCCCGCCAGCTCAGCGAACCCCAGCCAGGCCGCCGACAACCTCACGAAGTGGATCAGCAACTGCGCGGACGAACTCGCCCCTTTGAGGACCCCGCCCAGCAGACCCGGCAGCAAGAAAGCCCCATGGTTCACCGACGAACTCAAGAGCTCCAAGAAGAACTGCCGAGCCCTCGAGAACGTCTGGAGAAGGGAACCAACACCGGACAACATGACCACCCTCAAGCTTGCCACCCGGAAGCACCACCAACTGATCCGCGCCACCAAGAGAACTGCATTCAAGGACCGGCTGGACAACAACGCACACAACTGCAAGGAACTCTTCAACATCGTGAAAGAGCTCTCCAACCCCAATGCCGGAAACAACGACATCACCCCATCGCAAGACCTCTGCAACTCCCTCGCCTCCTACTTCCACAACAAGATCACGGACATACACAACAGCTTCAGCATTCAACCATCGCACACAACGACCGCAGCAGCGCTGCCCACCACCACCCTCCACGCCTGGACTCCGATCAGCACCGATGACACCGTCCGCATAATGAACTCCATCCACTCCAGATCTCCGACCGACCCCTGCCCTCACCACGTCTTCAACAAGGCCGACACTGTCATCGCACCCCACCTGCGGGACATCATCAACACCTCCTTCGACACCGCCACCTTCCCGGAGGGCTGGAAGCACGCCGAACTCAGCGGTCTACTAAAGAAACCAACAGCGGACCCCACCGAACTCAAGAATTACCGCCCCATCTCGCTCCTCCCGTTTCCAGCCAAAGTCATCGAGAAGACCGTCAACAAACAGCTGGCCACCTTCCTCGAGACGAATGGATCCCTCGACCCCTCACAGTCTGGCTTCCGAGCCAACCACAGCACCGAGACCGCCCTCATCGCTGCCACCGATGACATCCGAGCCCTGATGGACAACGGAGAAACAGCGGCCCTCATCCTCCTAGACCTCTCCGCGGCATTCGACACTGTCTGCCACCACACCCTAGTGCAGCGCCTCAGCAACGTTGGAATCCAGGGGAAGGCACTGGAATGGATCGTCTCCTTCCTCGACGGAAGAACACAGAGAGTCCGTCTACCACCGTACAAGTCAGAGGCCACCGAAGTCATCTGCGGCGTCCCTCAAGGATCCTCGCTGAGCCCCACCCTCTTCAACGTCTACATGAGCCCCCTCGCGCCCATCGCACGCCAACACAACCTGAACATCATCTCCTACGCCGATGACACCCAGCTGATCCTCTCCCTGACCAACGACCCCGCCGCTGCCAGAGCCAACCTTCACGAAGGGATGAAAGATGTAGCCGAGTGGATGACGACCAGCCGCCTGAAACTGAACTCAGACAAGACGGAAGTCCTCATCCTGGGCTCCTCGCCCTCCGCCTGGGACGACTCCTGGTGGCCCCCCGCCCTGGGCACCGCACCCACACCGACAGACCACGCACGCAACCTGGGCTTCATCCTGGACTCCTCCCTCTCCATGACCAGACAAGTCAACGCCGTCTCCTCGTCATGCTTCAACATCCTGCGCATGCTACGGAAGATCTTCCGGTGGATCCCCACTGAGACCAGGAAGACGGTCACCCAGGCCCTCGTCACCAGCCGACTGGACTACGGCAACGCCCTCTACGCCGGAACCACCGCCAAGCTCCAGAAGAGACTCCAGCGGATCCAGAACGCCTCAGCCAGACTCATCCTCGACATCCCCCGACGCAGCCACATCTCCGGACATCTGAGAGACCTGCACTGGCTCCCCGTCAACAAGAGAATCACCTTCCGTCTCCTCACCCACGCACACAAAGCCCTGCACGATCAAGGCCCGAGCTACCTCAACAACCGCATCAACTTCTACGCTCCCAAACGCCACCTCCGATCAGCCAGTCACGCCCTCGCCGCCGTCCCCCGCATCCGAAGAACGACAACAGGAGGAAGGTCCTTCTCCTACCTGGCCGCCAAGACCTGGAACTCACTCCCGACCGACCTGCGCCTGACCCAAGACCACCTCTCCTTCAGGAAGAAGCTCAAGACCTGGCTGTTCGAGCAGTAGCAGCACCCCCCCCCCAAGCGCCTTGAGACCCTCCGGGTGAGTAGTGCGCTCTATAAATGTCCTTGATTGATTGATTGATTGTTATCCTTGCGACCAGGAAGTGGAGGTAAAATGACTGTTCTTGTACCCTGCATGCCAAGCACTGGAACAGGTGCACGATAAGAGGGGCCAAACTCCTTCTTGTTCTCCACCTTCTCATGGACCAGGTCACCGACTCGAGGTAGCCAGCCAACTACCGGAATCTAAGTGCAGCATCAGTTGTGGAGGGCAATTGTTCCTTTGCAAGACTGTCTCGAGTCTCTTGTAGAGTCTGTAACACAGCAGAATGAGCATCTACATCAAAGGGTGCGGCCGACGCCGCCATGTCAAGACCATCAAGGTCCGGGACAAAAATTGTTATGCCAAAGAGCATTTCGTATGGGGTTCGCCAACCCAGAGACCTTCTAGGGAGATTATTAAGTGCACGTTGAACGCTATACAAATGGGCCAACCAGTTCTTGCCAGTACCTAAAACCCTAGCTGTCAAGGATAGCTTTAAGTCATGGTTCATTCGCTCCACAACAGAATTACCCTCAGGCCGGTATGAAGTCGAAAATTTGACTTGAACCCCCAAAGACCTCATGGCATCCTTGTACGCCTTAGAGGCGAAGGCCGGACTTTGGTCCGAATGGAGGATACTACATGCAAAAATTCCCACAAAGACACGCAAATCCCTGATGACAGTTCGAGCATCAGCACTCCTCTGTGGCCAGACCCATAGAAAACGTGTGCACAAATCCACTGCAACTAATATGAAGTTATATGCAGTATCAGAGGAGAAAGGACCGCAGTGATCTAAATAAACACACCCGAGTGGTTTATTAGAAATGTACCATTATGTTTGAAGTGGACACGCAGCAGTCAAAGATTTAATCTGCTGGCAAATGTCACAGGTAAGGACATAATCACGAGTCTGTTTATACAATCCGCGCCACCAGTAACGTTGTTGTAAGATAGTGACAGTCGCTGAGACGCCTGCATGGGCTGAAGCCATGCCTTCGTGAGCGGCTGTTATCAAGGAAAGTCTGCGGTCCGCGTTGGGAATCAACCTGTCACCAATGTTGTTAATCCTCACATTGTGAACTTTGTCAGGACTTAAATGATAAGAGTATTTAGAAGAGAAACCTCAAGGATAATTATCACCTTTCTCTGTTGCAGCGATGGCTGCCAAGATGTCATCATAAATCTTACTTTTGGATCTTGTAACTGCTTCTACTTGATATGTTGCCACTGCTGTTTTTGCTGCATCATCAGCTAAACTGTTGCCAACAGCGTGTACCCCTACGCTCTGGTGACCAAGAGTATGAATTACATTCATGAGCGGAAGACGTTGTTTAAGATCTGCGACTTGAACCAAAAGCCTTTTATGTTTGATTGTGCTACCTTTGGAATCACAATATTCATTTTGAGACCCAAAGAATAAATTGTCGTTGTAAGACTGAACACAGTAGTATGAGTCACTTACAATAAGAGTAGTCACACGAGGATCAGCAAACTCCAGTGCAAGTACCGGAGCACGTAGCCCTGCCAATTGGGCGGTACAGTCTCCCAATGTCTGCGTATGCACGACATCAGACTTGAATTCTCTATTCACAAAAGTACCAGCCACTATTGCGCAGGCTGGTGAATAAGCATGTTTAGATTCCGTCGCCGGTTGCGCCGAACCGTCAGTGTAAATGATACAATGGTAATCCTCATGCGGGCGCAAGGACAGAGGAGCTGGATGAACAAATTCATTCTGCAAATACTCCTGAGTCTGCAATGAGGCATTAAAGAAGAATGTGACATCAGGCGACGTCAAAGAAGTGGACCATTGTACCCAACGCGGATGCAAATCTTTAGAATTCAGTACACTTGCCTTTGTCACTGCCTCAGGGCAGGATACGGTGTGACAACCAACATGCATTTCCCTTGCGATAGCGCTCTTTCTTTCAGAATCGCCATCTGTACTGCAGTCAATACTTTCTCGATGGTGGAAAAGCGCATTTCAGGTGAAGTGTACAAGTGTGACTTGTAAGCATTAGGGACCGTTGTTAGATTCCCACACGACCCACACACTGCAGGAACGAAGTATGTCCCAATCCACTTCCCCGACTCACTAGCCACTCACTTGATGTAACCAATGAGTAAGCCAATGACCCAGAAAAGGGGGTGGAATATGTAGAGACACCAAGCCTTCCACCCCTGTAGAGCGAAGCACAAACAAATCCCTCCTCCTTGCTTCTGCACCTGCATGAACAGGGAAACAAAACACCTCACAATAATAACTCAATCCCCAATCTATCTTCGACAACCATATCCAGCAATTATCAACACATGGACTTACCAATGACAAAGGCAGGCTTTGCTTCGAGGGGGTTTCAGTCCAGATAATCAGCAACTCCAAGATAACTTCTCTTGGGTATATACTATGGGACTGATCCTAGGGAGTGAAAACTCGGGGCTCTTTAATTTTTTCACAGGGTAAAAAACATGTCATGGCAAGTTGACATGAACAAAAAAAACCCTGCGTGTGCAGATACCCTTCTGGGCGCAGTGAATAGTAAACGGCAAAATCACCGTTACAAGAGAAAACAGAGTGTCTTCACCGGACTGGGATTACACTCGCGGAACGACCGCAAACGTCATTTCCGCCCTACAACGATGAGGAGCGGTTACTTGGGTTACTGTACGGCAAGCGGACAGCGCGACACAGCGCATACACCAGTACAATTTCACCATGCTCCGGGGAGGGAAAAGAAAACAGTTCATCCGCTGATGAGGGAAACAGGAGCCCCTGAATACCCACAACACGATGTTTAAGCAGATGTACAAAACACAAAAAACACGAAACAAAAAAGAGGGCAAGGGTACTACAGCTAACTAACTCACTGTTATTGGGAAAAAACGAAGGAAATGGGCAGGCTTTGTAGTGTAGTTCCTATTATCCCAATAGGCTCTGCGCATTGGAATAATACCTTCAATAGTATAGGCCTAGACCAGACGTTAACTAGGTCTACTACTGTCGATATTAGACTTAAAGTTTTGGGTTTGCCAGCTAGCTCAGAGTTCACTAGAAACTTTCTCGAATAGGCAAGGAGGAGTTGAACCTCCCTGGATAGACAAGAAGGGATTTAGTTTCTGACAACCATAGAACATGACAACTTTGCTCTCCCCTAATCAAGAGTGTATCTCTAGAGTCGTGTGAAAACAAAAGACGACTTATTTTACTCAGTCAGTACGTGCATTCTTAGTCTCACCAGATTGTAGAGAAAAGGAAGAGACGGGCGTGTTCAATAAAAGATGGTATTTATTGATCAGTCTCTTTTCTCATACAAGAGAAATGGATCGATATTATTGCAATACTTATGGTTAAGTAAAGTGCATACATTAAAAGCAGAAGTATAAAATAATACTGTAAAAACATTGATATGGTTTCTAAGCCATATGATGGTTTAAAATGAATAAAATAGATACATACACATATACATTTGACTAATCGTACTCAACTGGTGTTTCTAACTACGTCTACCCCGTGTACCTGACCTAAGCCTAATACGTGGGCGGGGATAGAAAGTTACAGTTTAAGTTAAGTTTGTTTTGCCAAGTGACTGACTAAAGAATTCTCTGCGAGGGGTTATTCAGTTCTGTACCTGGAATCTAGGATGAATGAGGGATGGTATCTCTCGTCTCTGGTCTCGATATTCCAGGCTGCCTGCGAGGGCTACCCGGAAGCGCCGGAGCTGGATTTCTCGGCAGGAGAAAGGCAGCGTGTCGTTTTCAGCGCGTCAGGAAGGCGGGGCTGCGCCAGCGGGGTCTGCTCTGCTCTGGGCTTCGGCAAGTCTGGCTGCTCCGATCTCGTCACCACCGCGTGTGTTTGCATAGGGCAATATCGGTAATATTTATACCTTTAAGGTGCCGAGATTGACGTAAGGATGGACATAGATACGTCAATAAGGATGTCATACGACTTGGTCGTTAGCACATTCTTTTGCTGAAGTTCTCGATGAAATCAAAACAATGGCCGCAGGGTTTTCCCCAGGTTGTCATAGGTTTGATTTGTTTTGAGAACTCCGTATGCCTTATCAGGGGCTGGAGGAATATCGCTTGTCTAATTAGATGGCAAGCGTTATGACCTAATCAGATAACACGTTCCTGTGCCGTAGTGTGGCTTAATCAGATAACGGTTTCTGCATCATGGGGGTTTTCAGCATCATGGGCTGGCTGCTAGTTAACTTGTTAACCAGAATAGGGTCAGGAATAGGGGGATCGATACAGAACCTATAGGAATACATCACACCCACTCCACGCTAACTATGGACATATTTACTAATCTAGGCATAGTAAAACATACTGTAGAGTATAGTGTATACCTTACCACCCCAAAATACATAAATGCATTTTGAAATTATCTAATATACGGAAAAAGTCACATGTATTATATGCACTCAAGCTGTAGAATAATGCTAAAGTAATCACGCATTTGTATACATTATTGCTAATTGGTATATGAGAATTTACACATGAAAGGGCTCTTAATACAGAAAAAAGGTTCGAGACCATTTCATCACAGAATAAGAATAATAATTATGAACATACCAGCGGGCAGCTAATGTCTATAAAGTATCTAAAAATAGAAATTTTTAGTTCTCTAAGAACAGTTCTTACTTTAAGCAGAAGATAAGTGTCCCGAAAAATTCGTAAAAATATTTTGGGGCTGCTGAAAAAAAATTGCTGTCCGTGAACTGGAGGGAAAATTGTTCATGGTATTTTGTTATTCTAGTTGAAGGCCAAATTCAGGGAACGCCGTGTGCGAGCTTGCTCAAAAGTCTCTATTTCTGCTCTGGTGAGAACATCATATCATTTAGACTGTCGAAAAAGCTGTCAACAGCTTCCTGGGAGAGTTCCACTAACTCGGAAAAAGGTGTAACCATGCATTCGTGCGCATGATTGTCTCCATTGACGTTTTGATTTGGATTGCTGACAGAAGGTCGTACCTGATCGATGCTGCTTTCATCTTGAACTTCACTACCCCTTAATCGTAGTGGTGAAGCTTCCACGAATGCCGTCATCAGGATTGGTAGCCGTTGAGGGCAGCACAAAGCATGAGCCTTTATTGGACTCAACAATGTTTCTGCATCCATTGGCGCATCCGATTGTAGCGTCAGACAGGTGTCTAACACGCATTCTTCTCCGCATAGCAGGCACCTTAATACAGGTAAAACACATCGATGCCACATTGGTCGAAATGATAGAAACCAAGTCATGTTCAGGTCTCTAAGCCGGGATAGTCCCAGGATTTTTGATATCCGGTCCCGGTATCCAATGGCTCGGATTGTTTCTTCCCTTGTCGCAGGTGTTTTGTCTGTGACATGGTTTGCCATGACGAAATATTAGGACCAAGAATAGGATTCCTGCAATTAGTCCCAAAATGAGGGGAAGTCCGCCAAAAATCGAATGGACGAAATCTGGAAAAATACCCAGTATGGCTTTGAATGGTGTTAATGCCATCGAGAATACTGTCTTAAATACCTTTGAGACTCCACTGGTATCAGAAATATTTAAGATTTCATTCAGGATTTCTGCGAAATGTATGGGGGAATTAGTTGATAACAAAGAGTGAATCTCTGCAGTCGTCCTTGCGACTAGGAGATCATACGTTTCTTTTGATGACGTGAGCCTGGTCGGCGTCTGAAGAAGCACTGTTTTCATTCTGCTTAAAGTATCTATTCGAATTGAAGTAATTTTCAAGTTGGGCCATGCCCTTGCCTCCCTGTCTGGAAAGGAGCTGGGGAACAATGAGTGTCCACAGCACTTGACCTTCGCAGTCGTAGTTACGAGATAAGGAGTCCCGGGCATAAGACTACAACATCTGCGATCTACAATTAGAATGTAACTCCCATTATAGAGTCTTTGAAAGAATGGTTCTATCTCTGTTGCAGGTGCGCCTTGCTGGTGACATGAAAGGTTATTTGAGTTCCCTTCACAGGCTCCATTCAAACTAATTCCATTACACAGAAGTGTACCGCTTAGTGACATTGCACAATTATTGCCACTAAGAAACACTTTCTGTCCTTTATTACTGACACATGCATGTGAATAGGGCAAGTTCCATGTTGTTTTAATGTACCCTTTTCCTAATTTTTCGTACATGCCAGCCTGTATATATTTTTGGCAGTATTGAAACCTGAAGGTAGATATTGGAATATTAATTATCCCATGTATTATCCATTCACTGACAGGTCGTTCTGACATTGTCACTGGTAATCTTTCGAGTTTCTCAATGCTCAGGATTGTATAATCAGCACCCTTTTGTGCCATACTGATTTGTTTATCAGTAAGGTTAAAGATATTGAATAGTGACGTTGTGTTGATTAAACGCCAAGGCACATAGCCTGAACGCAGATTTTGTAACGTCCAGCCAAGTTGTACAATAGAACGCAATTGAGACTGACCGTGTTGTAACAACAGTAAGTCTTGCGATATTATGTCGATTGCTGAAGACACAATGCTGTCCAAAGAAAAAATTCTGGAGGACAGAGTCATTAACCCATTGTCCACTACAGAAAGTGATTTTTCCAAATGAATACGGTCAATTTCCCGTATTCTTTCTGCTGTTTCAATTTGAGTCACCTTCCAGGCCTCATTGTATGCTGCATATACAGAGGCTGCTATGAAACGTTTTTGACGCTGTTTGCGTGGTCCCATAATGAAATCACGCAAGTCAGCACCATCAGTAAGTAAAGTTAGGTGTTGCTTAATTTCTGCCAGTGTGGAAGTTTGTAGCCATTGAAGGCATAATTTGCCCACACTGTAGGTGGTTATTATCCCTGGGTGTTGTCTTTGGGGATATCTAGGGTCTGGCCTGGTCAGTTTGAACCCCTGTGTTTTGTTCAGGAATCTGTCTTGACAGTTATTAGTATCTGTGGGCCAGATCAACCACTGTTTCCAATCAGGATGTGTTCTGTTTTGGTTTAATACATAGTTTACGTCTATCTCTTCATCTGTAGAGTTATTGCTGTACATTGTTGGTTTTGGAATAGACGGTTTATTTAAGTCTTTGATTTTGGCTAGTCCAAGACAGGTGGTTTGTTGAACAGTGTCATTTAAAAATATAATTTGTTCTGGGATCATGCAGGCTCTAAACAAAGATTCTATACCTTGTACTTGCCATTCTTTTGTACCCCAAACACTTTTTACTTCAACATGTTTGTCCCAATAATCAAAACCAAAAGTATTCATTTGTTCAAAGAATGAGTCTGAATATATCAATTTCGTGTTTGTTATCATGGTCTTTGTCCCTGTCTTATTTGACAATTTGAAATAAAATGTTTCAGCATTACTTGTGTTAAAACCTGAAAAGTATGAATATTTGTCATAAAAGGTTCTTGAGCTTCCTTTTGGAGGGGTTGCACAATGTTCCCATTGATTATAATTTAAAACATTTCTAGGTTGTGCAGATCTATGTAGAAAATGGTTACCATAGTGGTTGTAACAGTACATACTATCATAATTTGTCGAACCCTGCAAATAATCCTGTTTGGTAAATTTAGCAGACATCACTAGGTCAGACATCATATTATTTATACTTTCAAAGTCCCAATCATCAGCAAATGAGCTTGGTTTTACAAAGTCACTCAATGAGATCTTAATTTGGTGTGGATATTTCAGGATTTCAACCGGACCATAGATTTCGTAGTCAGTGTTGTCCCATGCTACCCCACCCGGTATAGGATTGGCTGTGAAGTTGACTGAAGAAAGTTCTCTTTTCTCGACGTGTGAAGATGTGTGTGGTTTTAGGATCAAGTTGATTTTCTGACTTGCTGTGTCCATTTTTGCACATTTTCCCTCAATGAAGCGTCCCAAAGTTAGTACCATGATGAGCCAAAGTATGAGGATAAATGCACCAAAACCCACCCAAAATTCGATCCATGGAGAAATTAGATATGTTTCTTTCAGTTGTTTCAAAAGTTCTTTAGCTTTATCTTTAAAGGTTTTTGTTGATGGCTGTGTCTTTGATTCACTGAGGTCTTCAGAGGAATCAGCGAAGTTTATGAAGTAGCCGGATGCAGTTCTGTCAATTGTTCCAATTGCTTCAGGATTACTGTTTCTTGCATATTCGTTTGTTACTTCATTGTAGATTGGTGTGTCTCTGCTAAATGTTTTTATTTGGGTTTTCAGAGGTTTAAGTTCCATTGCATTGTTGCATAGTCCTTGTTGTTCTTCTGTAGGCGTTTCGAATGTGATTAGCCTCTTAGTATGTACCTCTGTGTTGGTAGCAAACCTTGGTGTTCTGCTACTTATGGGGAGTCCACTTGGCCTACTATTTGTTATCGGCCACATGATTGTGGTTTTACCAGGTCGATGGATACAACTCGGTTCTCCTTTTTACCAGCAAGCGGCGGTAGTACAACTGATCTTGTCCCGTTGATAGACAAGACAGGAACTGCTTTTCTGTAAGAAGGCCCAAATTCCTTCTTTACCGCGATCTTTTCTCTGACTAGATCCCCGACTTTTGGAATCCAGACAGGTCTTGCTGGGACAGGTGGTGGTTCTTCAGTGGCTGTTGGCTGTTGTTTCAACTTTATGTTGCTCAGGTCTTTTCTTGTTTTGTTTAAGTCCTGTAAAATAGCCAAACGATCTTTGATATCAAAGCTTTTTTCCTTCACCACTGAAGTCTGACTGTCGAGGTCTAAGACTAACATCCTAGTTCCAAATAATAATTCGTACGGACTGAATCCCTTCAGAGAATTTCTTGGCAGGTTATTTAGACTACGTTGGACACTTATTAGATGTTTGACCCACCCAGCTCCCGAACCTAATACCCTTTCCGTTATAGATTGCTTTCTGCCTTGGTTTTTTCTTTACACCATCCCGTATCCCTCAGGAAGGAAGTGAGAAGAATCCCGCTGTGCTATGCTCATTTGACTATGTTTCCCCACAGGCTTGAGGGCTAAATGTGAAAACATTGGTCAAACGTAGCATGTTCCTAGCGTATATGCCATTTAGACTCGCAAATCTTTGTATAACAGTCCAGACGTCAGCCGAGTGCTGAGGATCTACATTATAAGTGGAAACTAGCCTGTATATGTTAATCGGACGCTTTGGTTTTTAACTGTTGATCTTTTCTGGAGTGAAACGCCACGGTAGTATACCGTTTCTCTCGCCACTGCGATCTCTGTTGCAGTTTGGGCATTTTTTTACAAAAAGGTGATGCTGCAGGCTCATGCCTGGCCACCAGTACCTTGATTGTAATTCTTCCAGAGAATCTTTTAGTTTGAGGTGTCCGAGACCCTCACCCATATGTGCGTCTGCGATTAACAAAGTTCTCCTGTCCATGTTTGGAATTACTCTATCCCCCACTCCAGGGATTCGAGCAAAAGGGACGGAGTTTGCATCGATTATGTATGTATAATTGAGTGGATAGTTGATCGGTAGCGCAGAGCAGTCGCCTTTTGATGACGTTTTTACCGCCAGCACTGTTTCACCGTCAATGTATTTTATTGTACGCTTTTTTCTGACTACGGAAGCCGATTTAGTTGCTACCGCTGTGGCTGTCTCAGCCAATGAATTCCCTGCAACGTGAACGCCATCACGCTGATGACTCAGTGAGTGTGTCACGTGAGTCTTTGGTAGTTCTTTTTGTAACAGAACTAGTTGTTCCCAAAGCAGTTTTTGCTTTATTGTTGCACCTGTGTCATCTTTGTAACCGTTTTGAATCCATGTCTGCAAATCCTTGTTATATGATTTGAAGCAGTAATATGAATCGGACACTATAAGTGTCGGGAATTCGCGATCCGCATTATCTAGCGCCATTTTCAATGCTAATATTTCAGTCTGTTGTTCTGAACTAGTTTCTACTGAGTGTGTTTTTGTTAATAGAGGTCTTAGTTTACCTCCGCGCCACACTTCTTTTGTAATCTCACATGTGGGGTTGTATGCTTGTTCTCCCCAAACGGAGGGTTGAGCATGTCCATCTGTATAGATTACACAAGCGTATTGTCGTAAGGGCAGAATGTCTATTGGCAGAGGGAATGTTCTTTCATATTCTAGATTTTTTAATTCTTTTAATTCTGGATCAAAATAGTAGTATACTTTGTCCGTTGTAATTGAATTCACCCATTGTATCCATTCCGGATCCAATGTTGTTGTTGGTAAATTACACGGTGTTGTTAGTGTCTCAAAAGCTGGTTCTGCTGTTCTGACTGTGATATGTCTACCGTCAGCTTTGTCTTTTTCTCTAGCTATTGCGGTTTGAACTGCATGAACAATGTTTTCTTTAATACTGAACTTCTTTTCAGCTTCTGTGTACAAGTGTGACTTGAATGCAATTGGTACATTTTCTCCCTCATTAGAGGTCAGGTATGTGAATCTGCATCTTCCTGGGATGACTCGAATCACAAGATTGCGTGTGTTATCACGTGTTTCTAATTTTGTTTTAATTAACATGTCTGTTTGTAAGGATCTCAGAATTTCTGTGTGTATTTGAGTCCAATTGGTTCTTTTAAAATCTGGTTTTATTAGATCATAAAGGGGTTTGACCCTTTCTGCGTAATTTGCAATGTATGTTCTTCCGAAATTTAGGAAGCCTAGAATTGACTGTAGGTTTTTTAGTGTTCTAGGTGCTTGGAGTACGGCACATTTCTCTAGGAAATTGTCAGCCAGGCTTTTGCCTTCACTTGATAATTCATATCCTAAGAACAGGACTGTTAGATGGGCAATTCTAGATTTTTTAAAGTTGAATTTGTAACCCTCAGCTGCGAACCCAAGTATTATGGTGTTCACTCTCTTCAAGTGAGTATCCAAGTCATCATCTGTTAGGTATATGTCGTCGACATAAGATAATGCTTCGTCATCATATGTTTGTAGTAATTCTGTTACTCTCGCTGAGAATACTCCCGGGCTGTTCTTGTACCCCTGGGCTAACCGACAGAATTGTTTCTGAGTGCCATTTATTGAGAACGCAGACAAATATCTGCTCTCTGGTGCTATGTTTTGACAAAAGAATCCATTAGAGATGTCTAATGTTGTTTTGTATTTTTTGCGCACTATGTTATTCATTAGTGCAGCACTATGCGAGTTTTGCACTGCAAAAGTTTTGCAACATGAGTTAAGGTGTCGGTAATCCAAAACTAGACGGTATGAATTGTCTGGTTTGGAGACCGGAAACAAAGGGTTGTTCATTTGTGAGGTGCAAGTTTCAATCACCCCCTGATATTCTAATTGATCTAGTATTTCTTTTACCTGTTTTTTAGCTTCTTGCTTAATTGGGTACTGTCTTTGTGCAGTAGGTTGTGATTTTAACTGGATTATGTGAGGAGGAGAGTCCTCATCCCATCCTACGTGATTTTTATATAAAGCAGGAGCTTGAGCCACTGCCCACTTTCTAGCAAGTGTGTATTTTTTATGAATTGGGATATGATTTGAGAAGGCAGGCATAATTATTTCTTCGCCATGAGGGCAATCCCTGACAAACTCTGGTGGCCAGTCTTTTTCAGCTAGAAGGATGTCATAGCCCTTGGAGAGATTATCCCAAAATAGTCCCCTTATTTTTCTAGTCTTATCCCCTTCTATACGTAAAGTTATTTCATATATTTTGTGAGGTTTGCTAACTCTGGTGTCTGCAGTTTCCACTTGAAGATATTCATTCTTGTCCACTGTCTCCAGATGATTCATAAGGACTTTGCGAGCTATGCTCACTTCTGCTGCGCTGTCTAGCATTGTCTGAGCCCATTCTCCGTTTTTCAGTTGTGTCCTCAGTATTCTCGGCATTGTTAACTATTTTAATGCTGGCTACCTTCTTTTTTGGAAATTGTAATTTCTTTTTTAGATGAGCAGGTTCCTTGTCTTTGGACTTGGCGTGCTCTTCTCTTTGTTCTGATCGTCCTCTTCTTTCCGATTTCTGCGAGGAAGTCTGAAAAGATTGAGAGGGACGTGTATCAATGTCTTGATATCTTTCAGGCTTTTTTATATTATCCCTATTTCTAAGGTTATATCTTTTCCCAGAGGGGTCACTTTGGGGTGACCTGTGTCTTTGGTTCGGAGATTTTTCTCTCCGCCGAGGTGACCTTCCTCTGGACTGGAATTTCTTTTCTTTAGGATTGGATTGTTTGTTTCCATCCCAGCTCTTTTTTTGTGATGTTGAAATATTATTAAAAAATATTTTTTCAGGACTTTCAATCAGTTGCGGTTTTACTGGTATTCCACCTAAACTATCTCTACCTAGTTCCTCATAGGATTTTTCTATGATTCTGGCAATTTCAGCTGGTTGGTCTGCTATATCTGTCTCTTTTAACCTCTGGCGGATCGCCACGTTTGCTGCTTCTCCCTTTATGTTGGCTAATAATATAGCCGAGACCTGCTTGAAGTCTTTTAGTAATTTCATACCAAGAGTTAAAGCGGGTTCTGGACCATATTCATCTTGAATTTGTTTTAGCACATCTGGTATTACCGAGATGGATGGAACACCATGTGTTTTTGTGTAAATGGAAGCAAAGACTGTACCCCAAGTGTCACAGTCCTCCACGTGTGGTGCGATTCCCATTGGAAGACAGATAGTCAGAATCCTGTGTTTTTCTAACGGGGTGGTGTCTGGAAACACCGCCTCTATTTGGGTGATTTTTTGTGCTAGCCAGAATGGTATTTGTTCCCGTTTAGCCGGTACTTTACCTAGGCAGGACTGTATGTTCTGTGGTGTAATTTTATTTGTGTTCCCCTGGTGAGGGGTCAGCTGTGGAATTTTAATTGCTGGTTGAATTGTTGAAGTCCGCATTACATATTGGACTAATTGTCTGTGTATTTTTATTAATTGTTTTAGCTGTGTTAAAAGCTCTGGTGCAGGCATTCTTTCGATGTCTGGATGTGGTGTGTATCCGGCTAGGACCGGCCACGTTGCTCCTGGTCTACCTAAGGGACCGAGCCTGGTGATGTGATTATTATGTTTTAGGGCGCCATTAAATAAGAGCAGGTGCTCTTGAAATTTAAGTGGTACTTCCACCTCCTCGAAAGGAGTGTACGTATCAGGAGGTTCCTCTATTTTGTAATAGTGGAAGTACTTTGTTACAGCATTTGCTGCTGGAAAGTTTATCCATGTGTAGAATACCTCTGTCTGCCGATATTCGTGTGCCTCAATTACGAATATGACTGTGCCACCTCTAGGTGTCAGTCCATTTTCTATAAGTTTTAAGGTTATAGATTTCCTTGTGTTGACCGGGATGATTATTATACCCGGGTCTGCTTCCTGCATAGCCGTATCAGCTTCTGCGAGTTCAGTTGCTATTCTAACTGTCTCTCTTTCATCATCACTGTCTACCATTTTACCGACAGGAAGGTTATTACTTTTGTTTGCAGATCAGGTTTCTTATGGAAACAAAGATTAGATGCACAATATTTTGGAACAGTGTATCCTTCAACGTTGACTAAACCAAGAACCATACATAGGAGTTCCCTCCTGCGAGGTCTGGCGGATATTACCTTTCACCCACTCCAGACGTCTTGGAGTATTATGGGAAAAAAGGGGTCTGAGTGAAAAAGCACGACTGAGTTACTCTAAATGTCTTACGTTAGTTTTATCGCCTTATCCAAACACGTTGGGCGCCATGTAGTGTAGTTCCTATTATCCCAATAGGCTCTGCGCATTGGAATAATACCTTCAATAGTATAGGCCTAGACCAGACGTTAACTAGGTCTACTACTGTCGATATTAGACTTAAAGTTTTGGGTTTGCCAGCTAGCTCAGAGTTCACTAGAAACTTTCTCGAATAGGCAAGGAGGAGTTGAACCTCCCTGGATAGACAAGAAGGGATTTAGTTTCTGACAACCATAGAACATGACAACTTTGCTCTCCCCTAATCAAGAGTGTATCTCTAGAGTCGTGTGAAAACAAAAGACGACTTATTTTACTCAGTCAGTACGTGCATTCTTAGTCTCACCAGATTGTAGAGAAAAGGAAGAGACGGGCGTGTTCAATAAAAGATGGTATTTATTGATCAGTCTCTTTTCTCATACAAGAGAAATGGATCGATATTATTGCAATACTTATGGTTAAGTAAAGTGCATACATTAAAAGCAGAAGTATAAAATAATACTGTAAAAACATTGATATGGTTTCTAAGCCATATGATGGTTTAAAATGAATAAAATAGATACATACACATATACATTTGACTAATCGTACTCAACTGGTGTTTCTAACTACGTCTACCCCGTGTACCTGACCTAAGCCTAATACGTGGGCGGGGATAGAAAGTTACAGTTTAAGTTAAGTTTGTTTTGCCAAGTGACTGACTAAAGAATTCTCTGCGAGGGGTTATTCAGTTCTGTACCTGGAATCTAGGATGAATGAGGGATGGTATCTCTCGTCTCTGGTATCGATATTCCAGGCTGCCTGCGAGGGCTACCCGGAAGCGCCGGAGCTGGATTTCTCGGCAGGAGAAAGGCAGCGTGTCGTTCTCAGCGTGTCAGGAAGGCGGGGCTGCGCCAGCGGGGTCTGCTCTGCTCTGGGCTTCGGCAAGTCTGGCTGCTCCGATCTCGTCACCACCGCGTGTGTTTGCATAGGGCAATATCGGTAATATTTATACCTTTAAGGTGCCGAGATTGACGTAAGGATGGACATAGATACGTCAATAAGGATGTCATACGACTTGGTCGTTAGCACATTCTTTTGCTGAAGTTCTCGATGAAATCAAAACAATGGCCGCAGGGTTTTCCCCAGGTTGTCATAGGTTTGATTTGTTTTGAGAACTCCGTATGCCTTATCAGGGGCTGGAGGAATATCGCTTGTCTAATTAGATGGCAAGCGTTATGACCTAATCAGATAACACGTTCCTGTGCCGTAGTGTGGCTTAATCAGATAACGGTTTCTGCATCATGGGGGTTTTCAGCATCATGGGCTGGCTGCTAGTTAACTTGTTAACCAGAATAGGGTCAGGAATAGGGGGATCGATACAGAACCTATAGGAATACATCACAGCTTGATACAGGGAATAACAACTCAGGAACAGGCTTCAAAAGGGGACACAAAAGGATAGACCAATAATTCTCACGAGCCCGTGAGAATCAGCAAACGTGAAACAGGATACACAGGAACCAGGATACCAGGAACCCACAGGTTAGCAATAACAAGCACCAACACTATGGTAGGACTACACTTTATGTGAAACTGGCAAGTCATGTGACAGCAAGGCATGGTTATCGAAGAGGACCGGGGACAGATTCATAACAACCGTGTCCCCCTCATTAAATGTCAAGTATGTGAAACCCACTGCGCCAGGCATCATTCTGATTACGAGGTTTGTGTGGTTATCATGTGTCAATAAGTATTTAGAAGCAAGAAGATCAATATGCAAAGAGTGCAGAATGGCTGAATGTTCTGACAGCCAGCAAGATTTGGTAAAAGTAGGTTGTACCACGGCATATACCGGCTTGATACGCTGGGCATAATCGGGAATGTAAGTACGCCCTAAATTTAAAAAAACCCAGCAAAGATTGTGTTTTTTTCAGAGTTGTTGGAGCCCGCACACATGCGAGTTTCTCCAGGAAGTGAGGTGCTAAACCTCGCCCTTCGTTGTTGAGTTCATAGCCCAAAAACAACACTATATACTCTGCAATGTGTGATTTTGCAAAGTTACATTTGTAACCGAAGTCCATAAACATGACAATGATGCAGTCAACACGACACAGATGCGGCGATAATTCGTCGTCTGTGAGATAAATATCATCAACATACGAGTACACATCAGGGTCAATGCTCACCAACAGAGAAACAACACATGCGGCAAAGACGCCTAGCCTGTTTTTGTAGCCCATGGCTAACCTTTTAAACTGTTTTTGTTTGCTGCCAGAAGTAAAGGCTGTCCATTGACTACTAATAGAGGACAGGTTATGACTGTAAAAGCCATTGGAAATGTCAAGTGTGGTTTTAAGCCTTTTTCTCACGAGACTATCAACGAGGGCAGAACCATGGGTATTCTGTACCGTGCACATCCGACAATGAGAGTTCAAATGCCGATAATCCAAAACTAGGCGGTATGACCCATCAGGTTTGGTTACAGTGAAAAGAGGATTATTCATGGGTAACACACATGTTTCAATTACACCTTGATATTTTAATTGTTTAAGGATTTCCGTGACGTGAGATCTAGCTTCTCGGCGCATGGGATACTGGGGTGTGGCTGTGGCATAGACCGTAACGAAATCTCATGGCTTGGCGACAATTTATCCCACCCAACCTGAGTACGGTACAACGCCGGGGCAAGCACCTGAGCCCATTCTTCTGCAAAGTTCTGAGCTTGCTCCTTCGGCACTGTGTGCGTGAAAGCCGGGAGGATTACCTCCCCCCCTCTAGGAGCGACCAAAACAAAAGCTGGGGGCCAGTACACCTCTGCTAACAAAATGTTATACATAGAGGTCATATTTTCCCAAAAAATCCCCTTTATTGTACGTTGTATGTCACCTTCAATTAAAAGGACTATGTTATGTAGTCTGTCAGGGGGAGCCACTCTAGTGTCAGCAGTTTCTACAGTAATGAATGTATCAGTTGCTGTCTCCTTCAGATATGGATTCAGTGCTTGCCGCACTATTGTAACCTCCGCTATGCTGTCTAGCAGCGTTAGTGCCCATGACAGGTTCCGAAGCTGTGTTCTCACTATCTGTGGCATACCTCGCAGTTAGTGCAGCAACTTTCTTTTTCTGAAACTGTGGTCATTGACGTGTAAAGTCATCCTGCTTGCCTTTACCATCAACCGGGCGGGGCTGCTCACGTCCTTGGGGGCGCCCCGACCTCTGCCGCGTTCACCTCCACCGGCTTGCGAGACCGATGTTTCCTGTGAAGAACGAGGAGAAGGCTGGTCAGGAACCTGAAATCTATCAAAAGACCTAATTCTTGTGCTATCGCGCAATTCATATGTGCGTTCAGTAGTCACTGGTATTGGTGATGTGGGATGTGACCCCTGTTTCTGTTGCTGCTTCCCCTGTTCTTTACCTTTCCAATTTTGTTTAGGAAAAACAGGACGGTCATCTTTAGTAGACTTAAACGTCTGAGTTTGCGGTTGCGTGTTTATTTTAGCAAAAGGCTTAACACCCAACCTATTGCGGCCAATGATCTTATATGCCTCCGCAATAATCCTTGGTAACTGCCGGGGTTTATCGACGTCGGCGAAGAGGCGCAGCTCATTCGACACTTGAAAGTTAACTGCATCTCCCATGACGTTAGCAAGGATGAGATCAGCAACTACGTCGAACACGCCGACAAGCCTCATTCCCAATTCGACCGCCGCCTCCGGAACGTGCTCATCCTGAACACCGAAGGGCAATACGGTCATAGACAGAGTGCCAAAGCACTTCGCTTAGACTGCTGTAAATACTTTACCCCAGTTCTCACAATCTGTTACCTCAGGGACTAAGTCTTTCTGCAAACTAATTGTAAGGATCCTGTGTTTCTCCACATGAGTTGAATTAGGAAATACCGCTTCCAGCTGGTCAAATTTCTCAGCAAGCCAATAAGGCATATCATCCTTATTCTGGGGGCGCTTGCCTATTACCGAATTAACCATGACAGGACTAATAATAATCCCGGCCGGTCCAACTGATTGCGTCGCAACCCCAGGTGCCCCCACCTGGAGATTGTGCAAGACGTATTGCACCGAAGCCATATGCACCAGAATCAAGGTGGTATGTAGTTGACGTAAGTCTTCCACCAGGGCTTGCAAATATCATGGATGAGGTGTGAACCCGGCCAATTTTGGCCAACTGGCCCCAGGAATGGACAAGGGACCTAACCGAACCAGAGTTACAATGTGGGGGAGGGCGCCATTAAACCAAATATGATGCTGGCAAGCGGAAATTGGAATTTCCTGCGTCCTATACGGCTTTTAATTCACTGGAACTGCCATAGGAGTGTATGAGTGGAACGTCTTATCATCCACATTCACCTCTGGAAAAGTAACCCAAGAGTAAAAAAGCTCATTGGGGAATGAAGCATCGGCACTCACTACAAAGATAATTGACATTCCATCATCTGGCACCTTGAACTGCGTCAAATGATGCCGGAGAGGTGCGCGACTATGAGCTGCAATAACAACTTCAGCCAGGAGGACGCAGAGAAAAACAAACAATCTATATGAAACCGTAGCACAAAAAGGGTAATTAATTCAAAATAAAACCTTTTTAATTGTCAAGCTTGAATGAACCTATAAGTCAACTATATAGGTAGGTTTAAACAGTCACTCCCGTCAACCAGAAACAAGAGTGAGGGTGTTGTGGACAAATATAAGCACTACAAAGGCGTCTCAAATATAAGACCAAAACGTTAGGTGCTCCATGTTGCGGGGATTTTGCTCATGCACAGGAAACCAGGACCTCAGTGAATTGTGGTGTACCAAAAACTCACCTAGGTACCCAGAACCCCTATCCGACTAGCATCAGTGTCTCATTCGTTCTTCGTACAACAGCGAAGCTACCAATGATTAGACAACCTAGAACAAGCGACTTAGGTTACTTTCAGGAATGGTGGAAATCAAGAACACCTTTTCGTTGTTATTCTCATTCCAGTCCACAACGTGAGTAATCAGAAACACGGAAATGTTTAAAATTTTTATTTTTAACTACGTGCTCTAAGATGCAGTATTTTGGCTAACATAAGCAAACAAATGATTAGAAATAAAACCATCAGCATTGTTACAATTCCATAAAACACAAAGGGAGAAATCATATTATAATGATAGTGGAAACAGGTCCTATAATACCTTGTGTACCACCCTCCCCTGGCTATAAGCTAGTTTTATTATAATAATAGAAGGTCTCTGGGCTTGAATGGGGAACCCAATACCTCCAAGATCAGCTTAGGTGAATCACATCACAGGATCAGCACTGCTCTCTGTGTCTGGAAAGGTTTTCTCCAAGAGTGCCATCATCATGCATGCAATGCAATATTAAAGGCACCCGAGTTTCAGATATTTGCAGCTGTTTGCTTGTTGTGGCTAGAACGTGGGCTGATCAACCTAAATTCAACAGCATACATTGTTATCTGACCTTGACGGCTTCTGCACACAGTGTTCAGACTGAGGTCGAGGTGTAAGTCTAGGGATCTGAAAAACAGACCGTTCTCATGTGAAGAAAAGGCAAGCAAGCAGTTTTACTTGGCAAGATGGCGTTTAACTTCTAAAACGCTTATGCTAACATAGCAATGTGCGTAGGCAAAACCCTGTCCTCACTACATTATAAAGCCATAGTATTTTGTGTAGAAAACACACCTATGGCATAGAAATTTAAATATCTCCTGTGGACTTAAGCACTCACTGTGCCAACCACTATTGTGACAAGGAAAATATGTTGTTGGGCCTACCGGTGTAGCCTGACCACAGCAGCTATGCAGACCTGTCAAAATCACTTGTTTGACAGGTAGGAAAACATGAATTTCAATATTAAATACTTCATCCCTCAGCACACTTTGATGCCCACAATGTAGGACACATAATATTTAAGACTGGGATATCTGTGGGGAAACATGGCATGTTCCCCCAGTGACTAGGTCCAAAAGGACATTGCCAGTGGCCAAACTGTAACTGGCACATAGAAAATTCAAAGTATAGATTGTACACGTTCATATATAACTTTTGGCAAAAAATCAGCTACAGATTCCCTTCAAAGATGTATTTTTATATTTAATAAAAATCCAATTTAATAGTAAAGTTGGAATTTTCTTAAATATCTGGGAAAGTTAAGTCTTGGAAAGTGATCTTTACCCTGCCCGAAGCTGCTGGATGCTAATTTGCGAGCCTATACTTGGCCTGAATTAGGTGGGGATGAGGTGTGAAAACTGTTCCCACCGCAAAGGCAATGGCTTTAGTGTGGAGTAGTTTTCTTCTGCTTGCATGAAGACCAGTTACAATGGACCTAGGCACTACATCAGCTTGAAACGGGATCTGTCTTTTTACAAGTGAATGTAAGTGGCGACCTGGAAGAAGCAGTCTTTGCTCCTCTTAGTCAGGCTGGCACCAAAGTCAGTGGGAGGTAAGCTACCCCTAGACTTAGTTTTTAAGTGACCACAGAGTAGGGGTCTGCTAATTACCATGGCCACAACTTTAGTTGGGCACACAGGGAAGAGGGGTTCCCCTTTTTGAATTTTGAGAGTAAGGGGCACTGGGGATTGTTTGCATTAGGTCAGACAGGGACTGCTGAAAAAATGGATAAAGCTTTGCCGGGAACTTGTGCACCATTGGTTATGGAGTGCTCAGAATTTACTCCCACCCATTAGCTTGTACCAGCATAAATGTGGTACTCCAAGGCACCTCATCAGAACACTTGTTGGATCTGGGGAAGAACAGAAGAGGACAGGATCTGCTGTCTGTGACCTAAGAGGAGACCTGAAGGACTGGACCTGCTCACTCCTGTATCCAGGACAAAGAAGTGGGCTCCAAGGGCCAGTTGGCTGACCTCCTGTGTGGCTATGGGGACACGGCAAGCTGCAATTGGCCTTTTACTGAAAATGCTCAGTTGACCAGTTACAACTGGACCTGGACTAGACTTTGCTGTGGGCATCTGCCTGACACGTTGAGAGTTTCTAAGTCCCTCCTCAGAGGTACTGCGGACCTTAGACGTATACTCCTGTGGTTGTTTAGGCAAAAGAATAAAGTTGAAAACTTTGAAACCCTTTTTTTCTAGAGTTTCAGAGGGACTTGCAGGATCTGATCAGTAGTTCCAGAGCATTGACTGAATTTCAGCTACCTCTCGGTCAATGGCTCCTAGCACCTCTAAAAAAACAAATACGAAATGGCATATTTCAGGTAGCTGTCTCCCTGTAGCCACACAGGCGGTTAGCCAACTGACCCTTGGAGTCCACTTTCTTGTCCTGGATATAATGAAATTGGTGGTACTCTTCAAATGTTTCAGGACTGCATTCTCAGTCACAAAACATTCACACATACCAGTGTGACTCGCTATTAGGAAGGGACGCCCTTTACACCCCCTTTCCTACTAGCAACTCAGAAATACTATTTTGCGAGTCGGTAATAGGTTTCCAACTCACAAAATAGGGTTGCGACATAGGAACATTTATTTTACAGTTTGCAAACTTCCTGATGGGCTGTTTGCAACTGGTAAAATACGTTGTACATCTGGCCCTCAGTCCATTTCCATATAATTTACAGTGAGTGACAATCAGGTGATGAGGCTCATTCACCGTAAAGCTCCAAAACTGGGTAGTACCAAAGCAAAACATCCAGGGGCATTTAATGGGCACAACCCATTTGCTACTTGCAAATGTGTGTGTGTGTGTATGTGTGATTCTTTTTTAGAGACACCACTGCTCTTGAGGGGGACCAACTATATGGCAACGGTTTCCGAAATATTTCAGTGATGATGTCCACTGCCCTTATTATGAAGGGGACAAGGCCTCCACCCTCGGGCTGCAGTGTCCTTTATGGCACACCATTCTTTCACAGTCCCTCCTTTCAAGTCATGTCTTATTGCTGCAAATATGTGTCTGCATGAATGAATGAATAATAGGTTTTGTAATAAACGCAGATACTCCAGGAGTGTCCCGTCACACAGATGCAGGCACCAGCCCCGTGGTATAACATAACAAGATTAGGTCCTAAATAGCCAGGTTTTTAGGGCTTTACGGAAAGTGGAATCATCTTTAATACTGTACAACTTAACAGGCAAGTAGTTCCAAGTTTGCCCAGCTAAAAAAGAAAAGGAGACGCCACCTTTCATGGTTTGTCTGAACTTAGGAATTGCCAATATTAAACTGTCAAATAGGCGTAAAGCCCTCTAATGATGATCGTGAATAAACCTTGCTGTAAGATTTTAGGAACCCGCCCTTAATAGGCATGGTGGACAAACGCCAGTGTATTAAAAATAATCCTTTTGTTTAGTGTCAGCCAATGAAGGGCTGTAAGATGGGGAGAAATATGTTTATGGCAAGGAGTTCTCAACAACAGTCAAGCAGCTTCATTTTGTACAATCTGAAGATGGTTAATCAGTGGCGTAAGGAAGGCAGCATACAACGTATTTGCATAATCAAATCTTGACGCGATTAATGCATGGACCACCATTTTCTTAACCTGAAGCAGAAGAAGAAACAAAACAAGATCCCACCACTACTGAGACGTGTACTTTGACAGACGGCTGACAATCAAATTTGAGTACCATATTCCTAACCACCTCTGCTGGAGGCAGAGCGGGAGTAAAGATGGGGGCCAGTAATTCTCCCAGCTTAGAGACTTAGAGGCCCCAAACCACAGTGTCTCAGTCTTGTCTGGGTTACATTGTCCCACATCCACTCAACTACCAAACTCAGGCAAAGTTTGAAGGAGGTCAAAGTGTCCTTTTCAAAGGAGAGGAACAGCTGTGTATTATCTGCATATGAGATGATCTTTACCCCAAATTTTTCCATCGGGGGCCAAAGGAGACATATAAATATTAGACCAGCAATCTCCAACCTTTTCTGTAATGAGACCTACTTCTGATCAGTGAAAATCATTGTGAGCTACTGAAGGCCATGTAACTTGTGCATTGTTACCAGACACCCCTGCTCCCAGCTTCACTGACTTTAAATCTAATGTCCATGGAGCCCGATACTATGGTTTGAACAAAAGACTGTGACTACGGTTACTATGATTGGGCTGCCATGTGCGTCAGTGAGTGCAGGGTCTGTGGGGATGGATGAATGAATGGGATGAATGCGTATGGGTGACGGAGAACCTGCGTCGTATGTACTTGTGGCACAGGACATACCTTTCGCATATGTGGCACCATTACATGCACAACACAAACATAGAAACCAGTTTTTTTTAAATGGGAGAAATTTACAAAAAATTGTTCCGCAGAAATGTTCATAATAAGGAACATTTTTCAGCACTTGATGGAACATTTTTCTGCGCTTTAAATTTCTCCCAAAAAAAAGGTGTATTAGCTATTAGTCTGACAGCGTGTATACAAGTTACTGCGAGCAAGATGCCTGCAGTGTGTAAATGCAACACTTTGAAATGGGAAAAAATTCAATTGAAGGGTTAACTTTATGTTTATATGCGTTACATACAATTTATCATTTTAATTTCTCCCATATCAAAGTATCTTTACAAACAGCAGACATATTACTCCCAGTGCCCTGCAGACATGGTGCCATATTTATAAAAGGAAAATACAGTAATTTGCTTAAATGTGAGGAATATAAAGTGAATAAACATGCTTCATAAAACAGTAAGACTTAATTGGCTTAATATAAGTTGAGAAAAACATTAAGACAATGTTTCACAGAAAAAAATGTCTTTACTTAAAATGTCTCCCATTTAAAAGAAAATTACTGTGTTTTTCAGTTACAAATATGGCACTGTGTTTACCAGCCAGTGGGAGCAAGATGCCTGTGGTTTGTAAATGTGACACTTTGATAAGGGGAGACATTAAAACAAAGAGTTAACAAGTTAACTCTTCATTTTAATTTTATCTCATTTAAAAGCATTCAGAAATATCATTGTGTTTCATGCTCCAATATTGAGATGAGTTAAATACCTCAGTACTTAAGTTCTGAACCTCTGTGACCCACATGGGTCTTAAATCTGACTGAGCACTGCTCATTATCAGGCTCTGCTATCTGTAGCCTGATAATATTGTAAAATGAATATAGTCTTTCCTTAACTTTACAAAGGAAAACACAACACTTATTTATTGCAGTTCTTAGTTAAAAATGAACTCAAGACTGCGAGCTATGAGCTACTGATCGACTGGTTGGAGATTACAGTATTAGATAAAGTAGGGCTTCGAGATGAGCCCTGTGGCACTTGAAAGAGAGTTTTATTAGAATGCAGAAATAAAACAGTAAAGTCAACTATTATATGCTAAAGTGCAATTTATATTGAACTGAATCAGCAAAATGTACAAAATGCAGTATCTTGCTATACCTATTAGTACTAGGCCTCAAAATGCCTAAAGCAGCTTGATTTTATGAGTACCATAACCAAATGTGCTAAGATGTGTATGAAATGTTTAGAGTTGACCTTACCTTGACATGCCTTCAATAAAAGCTTCACATAACACTGCAGAATGTTTAATCATAACTTTTTGAAAATGTTTGCTAGAAAATCTTTCTCATTGAATAAAATAGTTCCCACAAAATACAATGCATGAATAGAAATGTTGACCCTTTTTAGCATATGTTCCTCATTTTAGAATGTAAAGATGTGGTGCTGAATAATATTTCATTGCAGCTGATGTTTCTATTTCACATATTGTTTAGTTAACATACAATTAATTTTATTAGAAGTTTAGGAATGTACTCATGCTCATACGAAAAGGAAGTCTAGAAATCGAAAGACCTCACACGTAGACACAATTTTAATAATGTTTCACATTTCAAGATAAGTTTCTATAGTCTATTGGCTCTAACATGAGGAAGGGAGAGGAGAGTCTGTTCTCAGAAGAATACCGAAAGCTGATTGGACGTGAGGAGAAGAAGATGCAACGTGCACTGCAACATTTATTTCGACTGTTTATATTAGTGTAAGTTCATGGAGTAAGTTATTGCCTTTTTCCAGACCCTTACCCCATACGCTTCCCGTTTTCTCTTATGCTGAATGCTGATGGCTAAATGCTAAAGGCTGAATGCCGCTATGCCATACTTTTCTGAACTTGTTGCTGATTCAAGTTTGTTACTGTGTGAGAAGTTAGCCTGGCATATGATGTCCACTAGTTCTAGTGGGCACCTTGCACCAGTCTAATCGACCCTTATTGATGGTGGTTGTAAAGTCAACCTTATAGACAAGCTATCCTAGTGGTAGCATGGACCAGCAGGGGTCAGGCTAAGATTTAGAGGCGAGTTAAGCAAGTTGTTTTACCATTTATGATCCCTTGAATACCAAATGAAAGGACATCACACAAGGTATATATCAAATATATATGTATTTATTCTAAACACAACCCCTCTGCACTCTTTATGAGGTCAGAGGTAAAATCACAATACAAGTTACTTCATTAGCATACGATAAGTTGCACAAATACAGTTATGCCTTAGGGGCCTCACAAACCATATACTAAAATAGTGGAATAAGAACCACGTCTGGAATAAAAAGCAGGCCTAGAGCCTGTGGAATCGCAGGGGGCTACTCTAAACAACCAAAGGTTAAGATGCAGGAGGCCCACAGGAGACGCGTGCAGTGTCTAAACACAACCGCGGGTTACTATTGACTTTCTATGGGAAACGAATAAGTTACAAAGTTACAGATTAAGGGCACAGAGGAGTGAACTACGATGGAGCCCTTTTAGACTAGGACACTAGGAGAATCAATACCCATGGGAGCACCGGAGTACTCGAGTTACCTCACCCAGGGAAGCCGGGTGCATAGGTGTCTTTTCATGTCGGGTTTCGTCGTCGATTCCAATGGAGAGCTGCGAAGAAGTGCTGCAGGCGACCAGAGGAAAAGTGTCGGGATGGATCAAAGGGTGGATCAAAGATCTGAAGAACCTGAAAGCAGAAGGGACAGAGTCTGGGTCACAGGCCAGTGACCAGGAAGGAACCAGGAAGAAACCAGGCGATGTTGGGTGATTTCAGGTGAAGAAGTGAAGCTTGTCTCTGCAGCCACGAGGACCAGGAGGCGTCGACGAGGACCAGGAGCTGGAATCGAGCTGTCTCACAAAGGATCTAGTTGACTGCGGTGTCAGTATCCGGATTGGACCTAACAAGCCTTGGCAAACGCAATCCATGCAGGAGATGAAGATTGGCTTCGGAGCAGACCAGCAAGGTCTGAGGCGCTTTTCCTTTGTAGGGAAGCTGGAACAAGCCTGGAGCAACTAGGAAAGCGAGTTAGTTTTAAAAGGAAGTCTTCCAGGGGCTCACTAGCCAATAGGAAAGGAACTGGGAAGACATGTCAAGCTGAAATGCAGGAGAGGGCCCCTCGGGACACTCGTGAAGTGTGGAGGTCTGAGCGTCGGTGCAAATGTTGCTCGGGTCTGGAGCTTTAAGCACCCCACAGCACAACTTCCAAATATCTCGGGAAGTAGATGCAGCTTGCAAAATGCAGGATGTCGAGGAGTTCCAGTCCCACGTCTCTCGTGTCCGCCACGGGTCTCAGCTTTGCTGGGAACGTTGAGCAGCATCAGAGATGTCTGAAAGTCTATGTCCTACATCGCAGAGTCTTCAGGATCCGGTGGGAGCCTTACAATGCAGACCGGCAAGATGCTTCTTGGTGTGTGTTTGAACAGGATGGTCACTCCTTGACCATAAGGGGGATGTCTTCCGTCTTCCAGTCGACATGGAACATCGAAGGTCCAGGATTTATGTTTTAAAGTTTTGTCCAGGGTAATCTAAAGTCCTAGGGACACAGCTCCTATACTTATACTAAGTTTGGGGGCTGGACTACCTGAAAGGTCCCTCCTATGGGTGAACCTGGGGAGGGGGTGGTTACACCCCTTCCCCTTTGTCCAGTTTCGCGCCAGAGCGGGGCTGGAGTGCCCCAGCAACTGGTTTGAACCGGGCTATGCATGGAGCACCTTGTGTGCCCCAGGCAGTGTCTAGAAAATGCATTCTGAATGCAGCCCTTCCTTCCCCAATACACTAAAGTCTGTCTGGGGAGGTGCAATTACCTCCCTAGGCAGGAAACCTATTGTCCAAGCCTCCCCTGCCGGAGTTTCGTCCAGCAGCAGGAGGTCACACTTGTGTCTGTGGCAGCAGCATCCATTTTGTGATGCTGAGGTTCTGTTTAACTTTAACCGCGTATACTAGTAACTACATGTCTTCTACCTCTAGAAGGGTAGAATGCTACCCCCGCCGCCAGGACTAGCGGGGGGGGTAGTATTCTAAAGTGTTTGACACCTTACACGACATGTTTTGATAAAGCCAAACCAAAGTTAGCATCAACCGCGAGGATTATAATGCACTTAAGAGTATATGGTATGGCTATATCATAGAACAGCTATAAGGAGATGGTTCCAAAAGCTGCAGAGGGGCTCAGCTCATGCTAGGGCACCCTCTCACATAAAACCAAGCATTCTGCCTCCAGGATTGTTAAGGTCTGCCATAGGAGTGACCTATAGGTTACTATGTGTCTATATATAAGGTAGATATATATATACTATATCTCAGTAAGGGGTGATTACACCACCTTACCCAGGCTGTGTGAACAGACCTGTGGTGTCAGTTTGGAAGCCCAACCAGGGGTGGCACAATACATGCTGCAGCCCCTGGTAGGCCTTGGATGCACCTATGCCTTGGGTACCTATGGTACACTATACATGGACTCACAAGGGTGACCCAGTAACCAATCTGGTATGTACCTAAAGTACATGGTATCAATTTAGAGAGAGAACAGCTGGGCTGTGGGTCTGATTTGCAGGACCACAGCCACACTCAAGTCGAAAAACCAGAAAATCACAGCAAAAAGTGGGGGTGACCATAGGAAGCAGACCCTACTCTCCTACATACTGCTACTTCATTATTATTTTGTTTTAATGCTTGAGACTTTACTGAGTTTCATGAATCTCCTTTCATGTGAAGTTCTGCAGATACTGATTAACTGAACTTGAGTTTCATGCTCTATCTCATTCTTTCATCTTGAATTTGATTTCTTTATGGGTTCCCGGTAACACCATTTTCGCCCCATTCTTAGAATGGGGTTTCTTTCCTTTATGGAACATGCTTGATGCATTGTTGATTATGATTTGTTCTAACCATATTTTTATTATCACTTTTGTTAATTGACTGATATAATTGAACTACGCAAATAAACAGTATTTACAAATCTCTTAATTAAAATATAACCCTTAAAATGTATACTTAACTCTCAATATTGACAGAACTTAGAATCACTATTGTGATGATAATTTATGTGATGCATAGCTCCTGATCTTCTCATATACGATGGCAAAGGTCTGTCGCAAGAAGTGCATACACCCCACCGAGCGGGGATCAACACTGTTTGAGTTGGATAGAGATGATAAACCATTTTATTTAAATTGATTCCCGCTCCAGCACACTCCAAGATCAATTATCTTGGTGTCTGATGGAAAAGAAGCCAACCAGACAGCTTACCCTCTGTTTTCTAAAAAAGTAACAAATCCACTGAAGCCTGGGGGTCGTGGCTAGCAGTCAACGAAAATGGCCGTAGCCTGAGAGAACTTGGCGACCGACTGCACCTACCCCGCACAATCCTGTCATTAATCCGGCGGCCACAACAAAGAAGAGCGGCAGCAGCTACTCATCCGAGGCACAAATGGTCCAAGTCTGAACTCAGTATGAGCAACCAGGCACGATTGGCACCAAGTGACAGAGCAGCGGCCTGTGACCTGAAAGTAAGCCGGGACATGACGTAGAGGAGGCGCCGCCCACGGAACAAGCGAGATCGGCCCTGCAGGACAAGCTTCACGGGACGTTGTGCGGTGCCAATCCTGAAGTGGCGTACATGAGCCGCGCTCACCGAAGGCATTGAAGAAACTAAACGGAGCACGAGCACGGCGCTGAGGCCCGGGCCGTAGCTACGCATTGCCGCCGAGACTGCAGACACAACACGGTCGTGGGCAGGGGCCTGCGAGCGGTTCTGTGATCGACGGGGGGTCGCTGTGGCCAGGACTACTCACTATGTATTCGAAACGCTGACCCCGCAGATTGAGAATCAGGTGCGGCGGTGCGGCTTTTCACAGAAGCGCAGCGCATATATCTTTAAGACTACTACAGCGAGCCGGCACACTGTACACGCTGGACTGTGTCCACAGACCGAAAAACCTAAGGAGATCACGCTGCAGGATATAATGATCACCCTGCACCAGGTACAAACATCTATAGGCACCATCTCCACAGACATTCCACTGCTTCGCGCCGACGTTTCAAAAATTAACTCGAGAATAGCGGAGGTGGAATCTACCATGGCAGCTCTCTCCACATATACGGCGGCATTGCAACGGCAGGTGAGACAACTGGAACAGGCGACTAAGCAAATGGCAGACAAGCTTGGAGATCAGGAAGGCCGATTGAGACGCAACAATATCCGCTTGGTCGGGGTACTGGAAAGCGTAAAAGGATCGGCCCTGGTTCTCTTTGTAGAAGATCTCGTTAAAACACAACTGCAGCCACGAGGACTGTCCAGTTTCTTCTCGGTGGAAAGGGTCCACAGGGTACCTGGGGGAAGGCCCTGGCCGGGGGCCCCCCTAGACCCATACTGTCACGCATATTCAACTACGAGGATCAGGATACTATTCTGCAGGCGGCGCGCGTTGCCCCCCCACTACATGTGGACAACTGCACGGTGACCCTCTATCCAGATTACACAGCAGCTGTGACCAGACAGTGTCACCATTTTTTAGGCATCAAGAGGAAGCTGCGCAATCGAGAACTTAAGTACGCAATGCTATTTCCGGCGAAGCTAAGGGTGAAAGCAGAAGGGAAAAGCTGGTTCTTCACGACTCCGGAGGAAGCCCACGACTGGCTGGAGGGGTGGCGACCTGCCACTGGACTCAGGAGGCAAGGACCGAAACAGAAACACCAACCCATGAAATCGGCGACGTCAACAACACGAGAGACAGAACCACTGGCCGGTTCACAGCTGAACGCAGACGAGAACTAATTTCATACCTACCGGACAAGCAGGACTAAAGAGGGTACAAACCAAACGACAGTGGCACAAGGACCCGCCAACGATAATCATCACTGCAGGTAACTCATTGACATGGACTATAACGGGCATCCTGCATGGCGGAGCCGGAGACGGTTGCTGCTGAGGTGGAGACACTCTGCTGTGTACATTCAGCCACTGCAGAATGGGGGGTTTCCGGGGTGAGGACGCACGAAGAACGCTCTGTAGCTCTCCCCCCTATGCAAGTATAGAGTTATGGGACTTAAGGACTCTGCTAAGTTGAGGTGGCGGGTAGTTTAAATCCGCTGTGCAGGGAGGAAGAGAGGGGGCGGGGAAAGGGGTCAGTTCAAGGGGTTGTTGTTTGTTATGGTACAGAAACATGGTGCGATAATTTATAGCATACAGGGGGCAGCATGACGCTGATACAAGAGTCACACCTAATGGGCTCGACATGCAAGGCCCTGGATAGATGGGGCTACAAAATGGCGGCACTCTCCAACTTTACCTGCGGTTCCCGGGGAGTGGGGATTTTAATTAATAAATGTTTTCCACTAATACTGAAGGACTCCTGGACAGACGACATGGGATGATTTGCAGTGATAGCCTGTCAATGAGAGGGATGGTCTTATAACCTAGTATCTATATACATCCCACCGACACTGTACCAGACATCCTTCCCGGCCCTGCGAAGGTTCCTATTATCGCTCCTGCAAGGCAAACTCATAGTTGGGGGATACTTCAACACTACGATGGACGCATCCATAGATAGACAGCCCCCCAGGGACCCCAGTGGTAATAATCTGAAATAGCTGTAATTCACTGAGGCACTTGGTCTCGTTGATGTCTGGTGCGCCAGACACCCACGGGAGCAACAGTACACTTTCCACTCGGGCATGCATGGCAGCCATTCCAGGATCGATTATACACTTACATTGGCAACGGGATTAGAAAGGGTAAAGGAGATCTCTCACCTACCCTGGGGCATCTCAGACCATTCACCGGTGCTCATTACTTATACATCACACACCCTGGGACGATGCCGTATATTTCCGCTTTACCCAGGATATCTTAAAAAACGCAAGATCGGAAAAGGTCTAATTAAAGCAACAGAAGAATATTTCACGGAAAATGAACACACAGTTTCATCTCCGACGACTCTGTTGGAGGCGTATAAAAAGGTGATACGGGGACAGGCCATCTCCTTAGTGGCAGGGCATAGACGGGTCAAATGACAACAGATTGAGACTCTGGAACAGGAAGTATCCCAGGCAGAAACTGACCACGCTACAGACACCAGCGAGGCATCGGCGCATAAGATGCACCTAATACAACAGGAACACAGGGCATATGCGTGGGAGGGGGCAAAATCCAAACGTACAAATAAGCAGCATAATATTTATGAGCTCGGCAATAAAGCTGGCAAGCTTCTAGCATGGCTTGACAGAAAGGAAAGAGCTAGCAGATGGGTCTTGCAGCTTCAGCTGGAGACTGGGATTATAACAACGGACCCCCAACAAATAGTTGACACACTAGCGGCTCATTTCAAACATACACACCGCTGGCCACAGCCACACTAGTAGAAAATCTATCCTTCATTAAAGACATAAAGATGCCCACAATAACACATGATGCAGCTCAAGCTCTAGAGGCTGATCTGACCAGTGACGAACTTACGCTAGCAGTAGGGGCATTGCATACGGGGAAAGCTCTAGGACCCACTGGGTTACCAGTAGAACTCTACAAGAAAGCAGTGACACAGCTCATACCACACCTGCTCAATATGTATTAAGACAGTTTGGAGAAGGGGGAGCTGCCAGGAGATCAACGCGTAGCGACGATAATCGCAATACACAAGCCAGGCAAACCGCTGGAAGAATGCATGTCTTAGAGGCCGATCTCCTTAATAAATGCGGAAGCCAAAATAATTGCTAAAGCGCTAGCCATACAACTCCAACCGTATCTCACAACATGAATCCACCCGGATCAATCTGGCTTTATGCCAACCGAAACACGGCGCCTAATCTAAGAAGATTTATAGTGTCATGGCGCGCAGGGACACTATCGAGGAGGACGCAGTCATTCTAACCCTAGATGCCCGTATGGCATTCAACTTTGTCGAGTGGCCCTTTCTCTTTGTGATCCTCTGCCACCTGGGATTCGACCCAAAGTTCTGCGTGTGGTTGCAGCTGTTATACACAAAACCCTTATCACAGGTTGTAGTAAATGGCCGCATCTTGGCAGACTTCCCTTTGGGCAGAGAGACGAGACAGGGCTGCCCCCTATCACTGCTCTTCTTTGCGTTGGTACAGGAGCCTCTGGCGGCATGGATACGACAGGACTTGGTCATCCGTGGTTTGAAATGGGCGGTGTGATGGGAAGACCGTATTTCGCTCTAGGCGGATGATATACTACTATACCTGGCATCCCCTGCACGCTCTATCAACAGCCTACTGGATATATGCGCGGCATATGGGCGGGTCTCCAGCTACACCATAAACTATACTTCGCGGTCCTCTGCTGAGGCTCCAGCATCACTGCGAAATACAAATTGCCGCAGAGGGATTCAAATATCTAGGCATATATATTACGCATTGCTATGAGCACTTCATTGCAGAAAACCTCACACAGCCTTTGGCACGATTCCGCTGTGACATCAAACATTGGCAATCATTACCACTTACACTGCTTGGGAGGGCATCCCTCTTTAAGATGATGGCACGTCCCAGATTTCTGTACGCCTTTCAGAATATGCCATTCTTGGTCTCCCCCATATATTTTGCAGCGATAAACGACGAAGTTACCAACCTGCTGTGGGACGGAAGATCGGCTCATATAGCCATGTATTAACTAGTGAGGTGATGATATGATGGTGGCATTGCCCTCCCCAATATAAAAATATATAACTGGGCGTCACAGCTCACAGTCATAAATCAATGGCTCCACGTGCCGCAGGATGAGCCAGCGTTCCGCATGGATCGGCACCTCCTAGAAGCAGAAGGAATTATGGGGCACTGTATAAGAAATCTAGACAGACGGCGCTCACAGGCCCAACAGCACACACAGTTCAAGTCTGGTTTGAGGCCCAAGGCACGATGGGATGGGAAGGGGTCATAACCCAGGCCATGCCATTATGGGATACCTGACGCCTAGGTAAACTGAGAAATACAAAAGGATTCCGACAGTGGGATCTGATAGGCATCTCAAGGGTGAGAGATATCTGGAAGAATGGTGAGGTTGTCCGGTTCGCTCAATTTCAGACCACGTATGGACTGCCACAGACGGAGACCTTCCAATACATGCAGGTCAGACATGCACTCATGGGAGTAATTCCAGCAGGCACACAGCTAACAGAGGCCTCACCGCTAGAGAACAGGCTCCTGACAGACCACTTGAGTAAAAAAGTAATTTCCCAAACCTACCGGAAAATAATAAACACTCAGCCGAACCCTATGGCAGCCCTTAAGGAGCAATGGGAGACGGAGTTGGGAACATTGGATGAAACGGACTAGCAGGAGGCAACGCATCCCCTAATTAAAACTGGTGGAATTGAACATTTTGCACCGCACTTACTACACTCGAACGCTTTTGCATAAACTGGGCACCACTGACACACCGCTCTGCCTGAGACAATGTGGCACATCTGGCACATTCTTGCACACAATCTGGGGTTGCCCGAAATCACACCGTACTGGGAGGCCGTTATGAACACAATCTCACAGGTCACAGGAGTGGTGGTTACGCCAAAACCAAAAAGATGCTTACTTAATATCTGGGAACCTACGAACCTCAACCACACGATTTAAGACTGGGCAACACTTGGCATGACATTGGCAAAGCGGAATATAGCTCAGTATTGGGGATCGAGACAGACTCCTAGCCATCGACAATGGTGTTGTGACATGGACAATGCAAAGATAACAGAGAAGGCAGTATATGTACATAGGGGTTGCCCCAAAAAATGGACACGGACATGGGGAACACTTTCCGAGGTAATATTTGTGAGCCCCCGCAAGAGGAAACATTGTCAGATATCAGTGAATAGTGAGGGCCAAAGTGAGGGGAATATGAGATGTAATATAACCCTGTATAAAATATAGCTAAAGCGTAAGAGGCGAACCTTACTGACTAATGTGAAACATAAATAACTTATGTATAAGAATTGAATACTCATGTATGCTACCTGACATACTGGCACATGCCTCAAGCTAGGATTTTGCGAGCCCTTAATAGTGAATATTAAGGATTCGCAATTTAGGACTCGCAAAATCCAATGCATATAGGAATCACTATAATAATAGCGATTCCTACACATTCCTTATTTGCGACTCGCAACTTGCGAGTCGCAAATAAGGAATAGCTTCCCATTCATTCCTATGGGTCTACAGGCCCATAGGAATGAATGGGAAAATGCAACCAATAGGTACTCGCAAATTGCGCATGCAATTTCAGGGTGCAAGGGTGTCAAAAGGACACCCTGTTGCACCCCTGGAATTGAACTCTGCACATATGTTGCGCACACACATGCCCTAAGGGCATGTGCGTGCGCAACATGAAACTTTGAAAAATGCACAAAAGTGCTTTTTTCAAAGGTTTTGTAAATTACCATGAAGTTCAACTTCATGGTAATTTGCGCAACCTGTTAGCGAAATCACTAATTTTTTTACTTTAATGCATCGCATTTAAGGAATCTCAATTTGGGATTCCTTAAATGCAATCGCAATTTAAGTAATCGCAATTTAGAGATTACTTAAATTGCGATTTTTGCATTTGGGATGATGCATCCCAAATCTAAAAATACCGGTCGCAAAGGGGCAGATTCTGAGAATCTGCCCGTTTGCGACCGTTTTTTCTTTTGATGCATGTGCCTGATAATGCTACACTGTACTGTTTATAGTTAACTGCAAAATGCCAATACATTTTATTTTTTTAAATCCACTCCAGCCTCACCTCCCACTTCAATATTTGCCAGCCGTTGCAGAAGGATGGGGTGGGATACTGTGTCAAATGTTGCTGATAGATCTAATAATATCAAGACTGTGTTTTTTTATTTCATCTAATGACCACTTGGTTGAAACAACTACTTCAAGGAAAGTTGATTTTGTGCTGTGGAGTAGCATAAACTCTGATTGAGAGGGGTATAACAATTGATGCGTTTCAATATATTCTGAGAGTTGGGAGTTAATCATTTTTTTATGACATTGTAGACACTGTTGGCACAAGTGAGATGGGATGAAAGTTAGTAAGTTGTGTCAGATCAGATGTGGGCTTTTTTAGCAGCAGGATCACTTTGCTTTCCTTCCATCTCTTCAAAAGAAAAGTATTAAAAAGCCGAATTAAAAATTGGGTTAATCACTTTGCTTACAGAGGCTAAGAGTGAAGATCAAAATGGGCCCATTGGGGAAATTGATTTGCTGCTCAGAAAGGCATTTTCTGATTCCTTCAATGAAATAAGATCAAATTGGAAGTGTTCTCCGAAGTATGGGTGTCGGCTCAAACAATGACCTATCTATAGACACCTGCAAATTAGATTGAATTTTGGGATTTTCTCCAAAAAGAAGTCCGACAACTTGTCACACAATTCAGAAGAATCAAGCATCGACTGAGTCAGCGCCTTCGGTTTTAAAAATATTTTGCGTAATTTAAATATTTTGCAAGGGCTGTTCCTAGCCCCACAATCTTGCCTTTGAAATTGTGTAGATTTATTAGCTATATGATATTTCCGTGCAGCCTTATTATATACCACCTTACCCGTAGGTAAGTAATGTTCCCTACAGGCTCTCTCAAGTTTCTTACATTCTTTTTTCACCTCCTAAAGCACTAGAAAACAATGGTTCTGTGCTTCTGCATTTATTCTTTAAATTTTTTCTTCCAGGAGCCACCAGGTCCAGATCAGCCCGCAGCCAAGCGTCATTCACCTCCACATCTTTCTCAATGTCCCCACGGAGCTCAGGTACCAAATGACAAAGCAACCTTTATAAAACCAGCAATTTAATTCGGTCTTAAGCCTTAGTTGGGAACGGCTAATGAAAAAACGCTTTGTCCATCTTACCTTAGTCACACCAAAAGAAAGGTATCTGGTAGTGATATGACCACACTACAGCGATGGGTTCCTCAATAAATCATGCGCTGTTAAAGAAAATCAGATCAATTGTGTCCTGATTGCTGAGTTGGGTTATTAACCTCTTCAGGGGCATTCAGAGCTGTTAACCTTTCTAAGAGGATTGCAGCCTGATGATTTGACGCAACATTAATATGGCACACTTTGGCAGTGCGTTACCCGTCATAGGCATCCGCTGGTCAATGCATTTTATGTCTCCCATGTTTCTTCCAAGCCAGCCCTACTAGGACTGTAGTGTGCTGGGCTGAGTAGAATTCATCATGAAGGCAGGACCCTTGGATGAGCCCCATACCTAATTACGCATTGAATCGAAGTCTTCAAACTCTTTCTGCTACCCGACTTGAATGTCTGTGGATCTTTCGCAGCTGAAGGCTGTAAATGTAGTGGAATAGTGAGAGCCGAGTTGGAAGGACCAAGACTTGGTGACCATCTTGGGCCCTGACTGGCCCCATCCCGGGTGTTCATTTGTAGAAAGCAGACGTTTTTTCAAAGCTTTTCAGGCTCAGGCCTCACAATGCAAACCTATCATTCAAGTAATACAGAGTGTGCATGATTTGACAATAAACAGTTGTGCTAACTGTCTGGATCGGCGGATCTCAGAGATAGCTGTTTTCCACGGGAAACATCCTTTACAACGCAACTTTTACCACGCAGTGCTATTACAACGCAGGTTTTACAACGAAAACCATTACAACGCATTGCGCTGGGGGGGCGCTCTAGGATAGGGAATAGATTTAATTTACTATCCAACACCTTCCCTAGTGTCCACGGGGACTGGAGTTGGAATAGTAAATTAAACTATTCACTATCCAGCACCCCTAAGCGCTATGCGTTGTAAAGGTTTGCGTTGTAATACTTGCGTTGTAAAAGCATGCGTTGTAAAAGTATGCGTTGTTATGTCATACATCCCTTTCCACAGCTGAGCTATCCCTCAGGTACCTAGAACTTATTGATCAGACAGCAGAGCAATCTCACAGTTCATACAAAATATAAATGTTCATCCCTCAATCCAAGCCATGGAGCTGTCTGTCAGTCTTTATGGATAGAACCACTATAGGGCTTAGATAGCAAGACTACCCCTCATACAATGCGAAAGTTATAAGCTCAGGCCTGAGTTAAGGAGCATTTTTTACAGGTTCGGGCTTCAGAGAATGGAATGTTTACACTCATCCTATTATATGTCTAATTTAACATAACTAGATCAACTGCTTTGCTACTTCGCCGTCTTCAACTTATTCAAAATCAAGCCGCAAGGCTAGTCTACAAACTTCCTAAATCCCATCACACCACCCCTCTTCTTAAATCCCTCCACTGGCTACCCCTCACCGAACGCTCTCTGTTTAAGCTTGGTTGCCTGATCTTTAAGGCCTTAGTTGGATCTGCCCCTGTGTTTGTTTCCACTAAACTTAAGCTTTATGTTCCTACTCGTGATCTTCGTTCTTCTACCAAAAACGTATTGCATACCCCCCGCTTCAAAAGGAAGAAAATCGGCGGATCTCAGAGATAGCTGTTTTCCACGGGAAACATCCTTTACAACGCAACTTTTACCACGCAGTGCTATTACAACGCAGGTTTTACAACGAAAACCATTACAACGCATTGCGCTGGGGGGGCGCTCTAGGATAGGGAATAGATTTAATTTACTATCCAACACCTTCCCTAGTGTCCACGGGGACTGGAGTTGGAATAGTAAATTAAACTATTCACTATCCAGCACCCCTAAGCGCTATGCGTTGTAAAGGTTTGCGAAACCCAATTTGGGTTTCGGCCTCGTCATTCCACGGAGTCCGCCCTTCTCAGGGCTACCGAAACCCTGAGGCAAGGTGCTGATGAGGGACAAACCATGGATTTAATCCTCTTAGACCTCAGCGCAGCGTTCGACACTGTAGCTCATTCCATCTTGCTACAGTGTCTGAACAAAGGTGGGGTGAAAGGGGCAGCGCTGAAATGGATTCACTCATTTCTTGTAGGCCGAGGGTTCCAAGTGAGGCAAGGTGACCTTTACTCCGAGCGAATCGTTTCGGACCAGGGGGTGCCGCAGGGCTCATCCCTGAGTCCAACACTCTTTAATCTTTATGTCGCCCCAATTGCCACTTTAGTAGAGAGTCACGGCCTCCGAATGGTGTCTTACGCCGACGACACGCAGTTGGTCATCTCCCTGTCGCGCGCACCCGGTCTTTCGGCGGACATCTTCAGAGCTTGCATGCAAGATCTAGCTGCCTGGATGTCCGCCAATTGCCTCAAGCTTAACGGAGGCAAGACCGAGGTGCTGGTCGTGGGGGGAGGCCAATCAGCGTGGACGTCGGCATGGTGGCCACCTTGCCTAGGTCCTACTCCTATCCCGTGCCAGAAAGCAAAGAACTTGGGCATCTGGTTCGACTCTGATCTGACCTTTGGCCCCCAGATCAATCAGGTGGTAGGATCATGCTTCGGGACACTCAAAAGTCTCAGGAAGGCACTGAAGTTTTTACCTATAAGAGCCCGTCAAACCCTGGTGCACGCACTGGTCACATCAAAGATGGACTACGGCAATCTTCTCTATTTAGGGACTCTGGAGAAGAATTTGAGCCGCTTGCAGGTCCTGCAGAATGCCGCTGCCCGGCTAGTGCTTAAACTTCCCCGAAGAGCTGCATCTTCAGCGGCTCTCCGGTCTTTGCATTGGCTTCCGATCAGAAGCAGGGTAGAATTCAAAGCACTCTGCACGTGCCATCGGATCATCAATGGGAGGTCCCCTCTCCCTTTGAAAGAACTGTTGACGTCTTACGAGCCGTCCCGCTCTCTGAGATCTTCCGGCTCAGGACTCCTGGTTATTCCCAAGGTGTCTAGAGCACGGATGGGAGGAAGATCCTTTAGATACCTTGCTGCTTCCAGATGGAACAAACTTCCCACAGCACTGCGACTAGAACCATCAGAACTAATATTTAGGGCTAAGCTTAAAACTGCACTTTTCGAACAGTAAGGTATTCCACTTTTGTAAGTTCCAGTAAGTATCTGCTCCTCAGCGCGGGGACACGCCTCTTGGCGTCACCAAGCGCTTTACAAAACTCCCTAAATAGAAAAATAGAAACATGGTGGCCTGTGTTTTTCTTACCTGGCCCCTTCCTTTTGGAACTCCTTACCTTTTACTATTAGAAGTACGGCTCATTATATGGAGTTCCGCAAATGGCTGAAAACCTGGCTGTTCTCACAAGCTTTCGCTGAGTGAGCAGTTCTCCTCTTACATCTGTCCTCAGCGCAAAGAAACCACTCGGTCAACGTGCGCTCAATAAATTCTTTTCAACTTCAACCCTGGACATTGGCCAAGAGCTGAACACTTGTCACTCAAAGCCCAGGACTTGCATTGCCTATCTAGTCTCTTCACTGCCTTGCCTGTTCTCTGATAGATTGTTTGTTTCGGGAAACAGTCTTTACAACAAAGGCTGAATCACGAATGCCTTTACAATGAAGGCTTTACAACGAATGTGTCTTTATGATGCAAGACTTTACCACGCAGGATTTAGCAACTAATATGCCTTTACCACGCATGCCTTTACAACAAAATCAGTTGTGAAGGCATGAGTGGTAAAGGCATATGTGTTTTTGCAGGCTCAGTTGCACACAAATCTTTAGCCTGCTTTGGTGGGTTAAATAATGTTAACTACTTTGTGCCCATCAGAAAGAGAACAGACATACCGCAATTTAAATTAGGCAGTAAAATAAATCACAATGCTGCACTGAACTATACCTACTGTCAAGTCACTCCCCTCTAGGCGCTGGAAATCAAGAAAAACCTATCCCAAAGCAAACGGATAAACTGAAGAACAGCCCCTCTCACTTATAACACAAATAAATATGCACAAGGAATATAAGATTTCCTAGCTATCATGAAGGAAAGTTTCAATTCTATTAAGGACGCGAAGGCGAGGATTATGCTTTACTCTCTCATATTTATTGCTAAGCAGCCTTAACAACAAACAACAACCAAAGACTACAAATCCCATGAGTCTTTGCGATGGACAGAAGAAACCATAACAATAGTCCCATATAAGCAATATCCAAGGACAGCCTCTTTCTCTTTCTTCGGGCCAAACAACAGATCCCGCATTTCCATTAGTAGTCTTGTTTCTGGTCCGATCCTGCAGAGACAAGAAGGTAGCATCAGAAAAGGGAAAACATCTAGTATCCCTGTATGAACAATAAAGAGCTAGGTCAATCATTCAGCAAACATTGACACTCCAAGAAATAAATCAGACTCCAACAGTATCCGAAACCCCCAAAATAGGATACTTTTCCAATACGCAGACTGCAACTGTTTGGAAGGGACAAAACTTGAGTCCAATGGGTGGGATAATCCTCGCCTCCTTAATAGAATTTAAACTTTCCTTCACGATAGCTAGGAAATTATATATTCTATGTCAGGACTGGATGCTCAGATTATGCTAGTTCAAAGTTGATCGACCACCAGAGAAGCCATGCCCAAGATGGGTTTAAAATAAAGGGCCTTAAAGGTAGAATCTGAGGACCAATCTGCCGCTCTAAGAATGTCGTCCAATCACCCACCAAGGGCAGAGGCCTTGGAAGCCATGGCTCCCCTCATTGAATGGGCTCCTAAGGGCCTGGTAGTTATGCTTCCTGGAGCACCCATCTCACCCAGCGGGCAATTGTGGCGGCCGTCACCGCTTTGAAAGGTTTCTTAAGTGAAATAAGAAGTTGAGAGACCCCTGGAGGACTGTATTCATCCGTCATCATTTCATATGCTCTAATACAGCAGACCACACACAATTTAGGGTGACCCAGATAAGCCGGGTAGTGAACCATCCTAGTATTAGACTTTGAGCAATGACCCACAGTGAACGACACCCCTTCTGGTGTGAACACGCGTGCTGTAATATCCAAGGCTCGAACATCCGAAACCGGTTTGCACGAGATAAGACAAAGGAGCATCGTCAGCTTACCTGTTAATTCCTTACGAGAAAGATAAGAATTGTCCTGCCAAGATTGCAGCAACCGCAATACTGAATTCACATCCCACAATAAGGAGCACTTCGGTAACATTGGGAACGCAAGGCATATGCCTCTCAACAAACGGCATACCAGAGGGTGTTCCCCTACCAGGACGCCATGAATGGGCATGTGACCTGCTGATATCGTCGAATGACTTGCATTGATCGTGCGATAGTCCAAACCTCTGTCGACCAATTCGGACGTTAGTTGACTACATTGATCACATCGGTCCCCACGGGATCAAAACCCTGTTGCAAGCCCCAGCTTGTCCACTTCGTCCAGGTAGATCTATATCGCTTGACTGTAGACTCTGCCCATGCATTCTGTATAAGGGACAAAGCTGTATCCGAAAGGTCAGGGATTTCCCAATGTCCCCTTTAATCCCAAATATGGAAGTTGCCCTCTTGAACCAGAGGGTGCAAGCCGCCTCCCACGTCCATCAATAGAAGAGGTGTCTGGGGAAGTTGGAATGGAAAATCCATAGAAAGTTCCAGAAGAACTGGATACCAGACTTGAGACTTCCATCGCGGTGTCACCAAAATGACCTCCGCCTTCTGCCTCCGGACAAGTGCTGTGAGCCTGAGTATCATGGCAAACGGGGGAAACGCATATCCCCGAAACAGGCTCCAGTCCTGCAGAAAGGCATCTGTCACCTCCGCCAGAGGGTGCCAACGGAAAAAACGGGGAAGTTGGTAATTGAGGCATGATGCGAAGAGGTACACCTGACAGGGACCCCACCGAATCATCAGGCTCTGAAAGATCGTCGGATCCTGTTTCCAAGCACTGTAATCCTGAAGGTGTCTAGAGTGCCAGTCTGCTATCTGATTGAGAGAACCTGGTAGGTACTCCGCCATGACCTTCAGACCGCGAGTCAGACAGTAGTTCCAGAAGTCCTTGGCCAAATCCGCCAGGCATTTTGTCATGTCCTTGAATCCTTGGAATCGTACGATGCTTAAATGGGTTCCACCTCCCGACAGTTCCAAGGTCTGAGTGAAACAACAGACACGTTGGAATGATCAGGCGAGGGAAGGGAAGGATGGGGACATCAGGGAGGGAGAACTGTAATGAGAACAAGGCAATATGAGACAAACACTTTCAGTTCTGATTGTAATAAGCCATCACACTCCCTTATTACACATAAAGTCTATATGAACAACACAAAGCTATGATACCTGTAAAAGAAAATAACGCAGCCCGCGATGTAACCCGAAGGTCCAAAGAAGAGCAGCCTCTGTATATATATATATATACCTATGGGCAGAATAGGATATATCAGAAGGTCCACAAAGTATCACCTTAATCAGAAAACAATAACATGTTGCCCATCATACCATTTAGCAATTCAGAGGCCTCTAAACAGGGGGAATATGGAGCTGACCTCCAGCGTAGCTCAACAAGCCCCTGCTGTATGAGAAAAATAAACAAGGAAGGTTATCTCCAGAAGACCCAGGAAATGTTCCAGCGTTTCCCAGGTTGAATCACCAAAAAAACATTCCAAGGTATGGAAACTCAGAATTGCCTAACCAAGACTGTAAGCAATACCACTATACAAGTTCCAAGAAGCAAGTGGTAATTCACTCCATTACCAAACAGCGAAGAGAATACTGAAAGTTATGCCAGTAGACGTAAGTCTAAACAACCCCTCAAGAACCAAAGGTAAGGTTCATCCAACGGGACTGTTTTGCGATAAAAGGATCAATGTATTGCTTTCTTTTGTAATGCAGATATGGTTGGGGGAGTTTAACAAAGAATCCTCCACATAACATCAATATTGTCTGCTCATAGAAGGAGGCGTAGCTTGGGAGCCGATGGCGGAGGAAGCGTGAGCCTGCAGCTCCGTGCTAGCCCTGCTGATTATCCTGAACTGGGGACGGCTGAGGCCAAAATACCAAATTGTACACCTATGGTCTCTGACGTGTGTGTGAGTAAATATGTAGTGTCTCTCTCAAACATAAGATTACAAGTGAAAAATAGCTGGGGAAGACATCCCTTAAGGATAAGAACCCTCACTCACCCGAAGGTGACATGCTTCATCATATTGGTCCTCCTTACCAGTGTAGAAAACCTAGTCAACACTGGGAGCTACTGCTTCGGTGTTTAACGAAGGAGCTCAGAGATGTTTTTGGTAAGGGACAGGATGGTACTCCCATATGTGAGATGATGGATGTAGTGAGGTATGCAGCGCTGTGTTAGGGAGTGAATGGGTGACATTAAAACTGTCTAGGTCGAATCACTACATGACTTTATTAATGCGTTCTACTTGACAGGGTTACATTGAAACAGCATAGTGGTATGGATATAAAACCACTGTCACTGCTGAGGCCCCCAAATTGGCCCCTGGTGCAGAGGAGTGGCGGAGATAACTGCCCTGGTGGATCGTTGAGGCTGGGCAGCCCCTGGACGCTCTGGGAGCCCTGCTGCAGCCCCCGGCTTAAAACGGGACCGCGGAACAAAATGGCAGCGCCTGCTGAATAGACGAAGCGCCGGATCCTGGTAGAGCCTTGACCGACCTGCCTGGTGAGCCGGGAGTGAAGCCTGTCTGCTGCAGAGGCCGGGGAGGGGTGTGGAGATGACCCCCCCGGCAGCCCTAACTGTATGGACTGCGGCAAGGTGGTGGCCCGCGGCTGCCTCCGTTTAGGCGGATCCTGGAGGCGGAGTCGGACTCCGGCCGATCAGCAGTACCCTAGCTTGGGGCACGAGTGGAACCTGGTGCCGACCCTGAAGATCTACCCCTGCTAGATGCGGAGACGACATGTAGCGGCCGGATTGTTGGCGGTGGGCTGAGAGAGGGGGCAGTGCGGGAGTGGCGCGGAGAGTTGTGTGCGCCTTTCTCCCTCCCCCTCCCCCTCCCTTTGGTTCCTTTCTTCTCTCCCCTGGCGGCGACCCACCAGACACTGCGGGAGGCAGCGCGGCCTGTCTGGGTTGCGAGAGACTTGCCTAAGGCAGTCAAAAGCCCTGAGGCTCGCTGGGGTGCAGGCGGTGGAGGATCTGCCCTGCTGCCCCTTCTGGAAAATGGTGCTGCAGAGGTTGGCGCGGAGCGGATCCCTGCCCTGTATGAAGCTCTAACTGGGAACCTGGCTGGTCCCCTGAAGTGGGCTGCGGCTGAGGAGTGGAGGCTGATCGTGACCATCCCTGCGGGTGCCCCCCTTTTCTCCCCCACCATCCCCGATAGTGGCATACAACAACTGTGAGGGCGAGTTGATGGCGGCTGCAGATTTGATGAACTGTGGCTACTGGTGGGACCCGACTGATGCGAGTGCCTAGTGCCCGACCTGCTACAACGTGGGCAGAATCCTTGAAGAGGACCCTGCGCTGGAGGGCACATTCCCCTTCCCTGCCTTGACGGGATCATTGCCTCACCAATTGGTCGCCCCTTGCTCTACATCACATGGTCTTAGCGGGAGGCACGCTGTGCATGATTGGTCGGTTCAGTGCAGGAGCAACAAGGATTGTTGATAGCAGGGGCTGAGTGGGAGGAAGGGTCTTGAGGGACTGCTGCTGATGGATCTGTCCGAACTGGCTGGGCCATTTGCTGAACCTGCAACTCCTGGACTTCCCAGTGTTGGAATCGACTCACCACTGTAGCTTTGCCGGGCCTGACCCTACCTGAACTTGGGAATCACTGCCTCAGGGATCTGGTGCGTACCTGTTGCGCTTGGCTACCCCTTATCCCCCATAGTGGTGAGCGCAATAGACGACTAACTCAGGGCCTGAAGAGGGAACCCGCCTCCTGAATTGAGCTGAGCCAGCGGACCTTGAACATGGGGAAACCCCGAGGAAAGCAGGGGGGACCTCCTTGGACAGTGCAGAACCGGATATAGAGCGGGGACCAAGAGACCCGGTACCTATCCCTCCTGGATCACTCCCGCAGCACTAGGTGGATCAGATCGTGCAGGCTATAACGGACACTAGAACGGCCCTTCAACAAGATATCCCGCAGGTGGCGATGGGTTTGGGGCTCTTGAAGGCTAACCATGCTAAATTATCTGACAGGGTGCGACAGACGGAGCTTACGTTGAAGGACGTGGGGCCTGCACAGCATAAGTTGGACGCTCAGATGGTGGATGTCATGGCCGAGCTGCAGACCTTGGAGAAGAGAGTGGACGATTTCGTGGGCCGCAATAGGAGGAATAATGTCCGAGTGGTGGGCTTGCCGGAATGGATCGAGGGGACTGATATGGTCACTTATCTAGAGCGCTGGTTCTGGGAGGTGGTCGCACAGAAAGGTCTGTCGCAGTTTTACACGCTGGAAAGGGCCCATAGGGTGCCGGCGTGCCCGCCGGATCCTGGACGCCCATCTTGACCGGTAGTGGCACGTCTCCTTCATTACAGAGACAGAGATCTGCACCTCCATAAGGCCAGGATATCCGGCCCCTACACTGTGGACAATAGCAATGTCATGCTATTTCCGGATTACACGCTTGAGGTGCAGCGGGCTAGGGCCTCCTTTTTGGCGGTCAAGAGAGCACTACGCGACGAAGGCTAGCAGTACTCTCTGATGTTCCCGGCTCGATTGTGGATTGCCCTGGATGGCAAAACACACTTTTGCAACAGTCCTGAGGAAGCCTAGACGTGGATGGAGGAGTATAAAGCTGGCAAGGGTGAGGCCGGACTACCATCGCGGCGACCGGCACTGAAGCAACGACTTCACAGATCCCGCGGCAACCGCGGACGGCGCTTAGTGCCGGTGGGCCCTTCACTATCCCAGATGGGTAATTGCTGGAGCGGAGGCATCTTCTCCGGGACCGGCCACGGGGCCTGAAGGAGAGGCTGATGGGATTGAGACGGAGCTGTCGGAGTCTGGCAGCCAGATTCTTCCTAAGGTGACACCAGGCACGGCGGATGACATGGTGGATGCTCCATGAAGACGAGGAAGACCCTGAGACTCAGGGACTTCTACTGTGGCTGCTCTTGGTTTGTATTTACTGAAACGTTGGGAGGCGGGCGGCTGGGGTCCGGGGTGCCTGGGGCTCTGGGGGAGCTGGGGGTGGGAAGCCAGGCCGCCAGTAGATCTTTTAACTATTGATAGGGGAGCACTGCCGCTTTCACCACTGGGGGCTTGGTTGCTGCTGAGGGGTTGGAGCTGGAGGTATTGACTGACTATTATTGTTTGTTAGGCTCTAACCCACCCCCGCCGGATGGTTCACAGTTAGTACGCCTTGACATCTTGTGGGGGCGTTTGTTGGGATCAGTTTGGATGGGATTCACTATGGTAGTGCCTGTTCTGTGCAGGGTGGGAGGGGCTTGGGGGGGATCGGGGTAGTTGGGGATGTGGGGAGAACTAGTTTGGGGGTGGCACTCACCGGTGTGTCTTGGAGAGAACAGCGATTTTTTGTGCTTTTTCATAATGACTATGGGGCCATTACCTGATGTTACATGTATGACTTGGAATGTGCTAACTGACGACCCGGCATGCCGACCGATCACGCTATCTTCCCAACTATTCAAAAACACAGAGTTACACTGTACGCTCAATTGCTAGCTGTCTGTCAAACGTACACCGGAAGTATTTCTCCATATACCAGATTAAAGACTTGATTCAATCAACTGGAGACCCTGCTCCACGTCTCTTGTCGTCCACCTAATTTTGAAAATATCCCTTTTGAAATTTCAGGGAGTTCCTTTCTGCAATGAAATGTTTTGTCCTGATGATGGTCTTCATGACGACTGCATATTAGACCGAAACGTCGACACCTCCATCATCTCCATAAGCGTTGCGTTGTCACCAACATACGACCATTGTTTATCAATTATTTTTGGTTGTTCGTTATACTTACCAGGAGTTGATGTGTTAGCTGTGAACTTAAGGGTCATTGTTACCTATACCTCTGTTCTCAGTTGTTGCTTGAATTAATTTCTGTGTATCCATCTCCCAAGATGTAAATTTATTGTCTCATCACTAAATACAAAAAAGTTTTTCAGAAATATAATCTACTTTCTCCGTGTGCTCTTTTTCCTTCCTTTGATTGATTCTAGTCAATGACAAAGTGTGATATTCTGTTGATACAATTGAGTTTGTTACACATGTACGACTCATAACTAAGATTCTCTGTTTCAAAAACAAGTCCCTTGTAGCATACTGTGACTTTAAATATTCAGTGCCCAAGCCTACAAGGGTTGATTGGGTTTCCCCTGCCTCTAACACGTTAATGTTGAATAGGACATCTATTTTCTAGATGTCCAATACGATTTCCTTATTCTGTAATCCTTACTGGTTGCTCAATAATCTTAAATCTGTGGTGCTGTCCGAATTATCAGTCGTATTTAGAGCATTCAAGTTGGTTGTTGTTGGCGCTCCTCTATAAAGGAAGAGCCTGGGTTCGTGAGGCACCCGCACCGATAGAATAGACCTTTGTGCACCGCGTATCTCCGCCAGTGTGAATACCCATTTTGGCAACAATTATGCGGATCTGTATGATAGGAAGCTGCACACCGGTGAGGCAGACATCCGAGCTTTTTTGGAAGATTTGGAGCTTCCCACACTAGATGCAGAACAGGTTAACTCCCTTGGCCGAGACATCACACTGTCTGAAATTAGATGCGCTATCAAGCATATGGCGCGAAACAAAACTCCGGGAATCGATGGCCTGCCTATAAAGCTTTATGCGACATGCGCGGAGCTTCTTGCCCCCAGATTATTATTGGTCTTTAAGGAGGCTAGAGAACTAGGGATATTACCGACCTCGACTAGGGAAGCTATCATCATTCCCCTACTGAAACCAGGCAAAGCCTCTACTGACCCTGCTGCATATCGCCCCCTGTCTATGCTCACCTCTGATTACAAGATTTTGAGTCGTGTGTTGGCTTGTAGTGTAGTTCCTATATTCCCAATAGGCTCTGCGCATTGGAATAACATAAATGGTAGTTTAGACGTAGGACTGAGGTCATCTAGGTCTCTACTGACTATGTTAGACTTAATTGTGTGTGCCAGCTAGCTCATAGGTCACTAGAAACTTTCTCGAATGAACAGGGAGGAGTTAACTTCCCTGATTTAGACAAGAAGGGATTAGCTTCTGACAACCACATAACATGACAACTTTGCTCCCCCAGAAAAAGGAGTATATCTCCAGAGTCGTGTGAAAACAGTAGATAGCTATTTCACTCAGTCAATCGTGCATGCTTAGTTTCACCAGGGTGCAGAGAAATAGAGAGACGGGCGTTTTCAATAAAAGATGTTATTTATTGAGCAGTCTTCTTTCTCATGCAAGAGAAATGAATTGCCATAATTGCAATACTTATTATAAAGTAAAGTGCGTACAGTAAAAGAAGTATTATGAAATAATACTGTAAAAACATTGATATGGTTTCTGAGCCATATGATACTTAAAATGTATAATATATATACAATTACATACAATGATAAAAGTTGACTAAACGTACTCAACTGATGTTTCTAAATACGCCTACCCCAGTGTACCTAACCTAAGCCTAGGGAAGGAGTAGGGGAGTTTTAAGTCAAGTTAGTTTTTGCCAAGAATCTTAATCAAGAATTCTCTAAGGATCTAATCAGCTTCCTTTCCTTGGTTTTAGAATGAAGGAGGTCTTGTATCTCTTTCTCAGGACTCGATCTCCCAGCAACCCGCAAGGGTGACTGGAAACACTGGAGCTGGATTTTCTCGGCAGGAGAAAAAGACAGCGTCTTTCTCAGTGAGTTAAATGGGAGAGACAGCTTCCTTCGGCACTCGCATCAGCTGGGCTCTGGATAAGTAGATAGCCGCTCTGCTCCAAACCACCGTGTGTTGCTTAAGGCAAGTGCTGGTATATTTATACCTGGAAGGTGCCGTGTTTGACGTAAAGTTGGATATAAGACGTCACTAAGAACTGTCACTAAGGACTGGCAGTTCTTTCAGGACTCTCAGGAGTTCTAGGACAAATCAAAACAGAAGCAGGGGGATTCCCGGGCTGCTGGAGGTTTGGTTTGTTTAAAGAACGCGTTGTACTTTCTAGGAGTCTTGGGAAGTAGCCTTGCCGTATTTGGACTGCATGGGCTATGACTAAATATGGATATGATTCTTATGCCTTTATAAGGATATGGTTTATTATAACCGCATAAGGGCACGAATCGGGAATATTTAATTAGGGTCCTAGATACATTCACAACACCCACTCCACGTATAATGTCCATCATTACTAAATACTAAGCAATATATAAACATATAAGTATGCATATGTTTTCCAGCCCACCCCAAAATACATAAAATGCATTTGAAATGGTATAGATACACGAAAATGAGTAGTATACTGTATTCTTTCAAGCAGAGGTATCATTCAGATAATGCAAATATAAATATCAGCTGAATGAGTTGCGAAAATTACATTTATGAAATGGCTCTTAATACAGAAGAGAAGGTCGAGACCATTTCATCACATATTTAAACAAGATTGTACATGTGCTAGAGGCTGATTCAAAATATTGTCTCTAAAAATAGAAGGTCTGTTCTCTAAGAATAGTTCTACTTTAAGCAGAGTACCATGTGCCAAAAAAAGGTAAATATTTTGGAATTTGGGGAAAAAAATATATAATTTCGTTCTCGGGAAGGGAGAAATAAATAATTCCAATGTTTTTTAGAGTTCTGTTTATCAAAACTGAAGGCCAAATTCAGAGTTCAGGGAATGCTGTGTGCTCGCTGTTTCAAATATTATTCACGTTGTTAGGAGAGAACATTACTTCAGATAGGCCGGCAAAATATTTGTCTACAACAGTAGGTGAAAGTTGGGCCAACTCAGAAAAGGTGGAAATAGTGCATATGTGCGATGCATTGCCATCATCGATGTCAGGATCAGCAATGTTCACAGAAGGTTGTACCTGTGTGGTGCCACTTTCATCTCGTACTTCACCGCCACCTAATCGTAATGGTGAAGTCTCAACGAATGCCGTCATCAGAATAGGTAGCCGCTGGGGACAACACGTTGCATGAGTCGTTACCGGACAAAGCAAAGCATCGATATCCATTGGTACTGCTGATGGTAGTGTAAGACAGACGTCCAACACGCATTCTTCTCCGCATAGCAGATGTCGAAGCACAGGTAAGATGCAATTTTTCCAAATTGGTCTGAATGAAAGAAACCAGGTAGTATTCAGATCTCTTAGCCGGGCCAATCCGAGGACTTTACTGATACGTTCTCAGTATCGTATTGCTAGGATCGTTTCTTCCATCGTAGCCAGAGTTTTGTCTGTGACTTGGCTTGCCATATCGGAGCAGAAGGAATAAAAATAAAATTCCTGCTACGAGTCCCAAAATAAGAGGCAGGCCACTGAATAGCGAATGCACAAAATTCGGGAAGATGCCCAGAACTGTTTCAAAGGGAGCTAACAGTCCCGAAAAAATTGTCTTAAATACATGTGCAATGCCACTGGTATCTGACATGTTTAAGATTTGGCTTAACATTTCTACGAAATGCACGGGGCATTTTGTCGATAATAGGGTATGTATCTCTGCCGCTGTCCTTGCAACTTGCAGAGCATACGTCTCTTTGGACGAGGTTAAAGGCACAGTTGTCTGTAAAAGAATAGACTTCATTCTGCTTAAAGTATCAATTCGAATAGAAGAGATATTCACAGAAGGCCATATTGCTGCCTCCATGTCTGGATTGCTGTTTAGATACAATACTTGCATACAACAAATGACCCTGGAAGTAACGCTCACAAGATAGGGTTTTCCTGGCATCATGCCACAACAGCTGTGGTCACTTAATATAACGTAGCTACCGTTGGATAGTTGTTTGAAAAACGGCTCTATCTGTGTAGCAGGGGTGCCGTGCAGATGACATGAAAGGTTGTTTGAAGAACCTTCGCAGGCTCCATGCAAGTTAATACCTTGACACAGGAGTGTACCACTTAGTGATTTTTTACAATTATTACCACTAAGAAATACCTCTTTTTTCCCTTCACTATAACATTTATGTGTAAAAGGTAAATTCCAGGTTGATTTGATGTATCCTTTACCCAACCTTTCATACAGGCCTGCTGGTATATACTTTTGGCAGTATTGAAACTGAAAAGTTGTTATCGGGATTGCAATGGTGCCATGTATTATCCATTCAATGACAGGTCTTTCTGATATTGTCAATGGTAATCTTTCTAGCTTTTTAATGCTCAGTATCGTATAGCCTGCTCCTTTTTGTGCCAAACTGATTTGTTTATCAGTAAGGTTAAAGATAGAAAATAATGACGTTGTGTTGATTAAACGCCATGGCACATAGCCTGAACGCAAGTTTTGCAACGTCCAGCCTAGCTGTACAATAGAACGTAATTGGGACTGGCCATGTTGAAACATTAGCAAGTCCTGCTCTATTATATCAATAGCAGATGATACAATGCTGTCCAGTGAATAGATTCTGGAGGACAGAGTCGTTAACCCATTGTCCACTACAGAAAGTGATTTTTCCAAATTAATACGATCAATTTCTCGTATTTTTTCTGCAGTTTCAATTTGTTTTAATTTCCAAGCTTCATTGTAAGCTGCGTATGAAACGTTTTTGACGCTGTTTGCGAGGTCCCATTATGAAATCTTGCAAGTCAGCACCTTCTTTAAGTAAAGTCAAGTGTTGCTTAATTTCGGGAAGGGTGGATTTCTGTAGCCATTCGAGGCATAGTTTTCCTACACTATATGTTGTAACTATCCCTGGATGTTGTCTTTGGGGATATCTTGGGTCCGGCCTGTTCTGTTTGAACCCCTGTACTTTGTTCAGGAATCTATCTTGACTGTTATTAGTGTCTGTGGGCCAGATCAACCATTTGTTCCAATCAGGAATTGTTCTGTTTTGTTTTAAAATATAGGACACGTCTAACCCCTCATCTGTTGTGGTTTTTCTATCAGCCATAGGCTTTGGAATAGACGGGTTGTTTAAATCTTTTATCTTGGCTAAACCAAGACAGGTTGTTTGCTGAATAGTGTCATTCAGGAATATTATTTGTTCTGGGATCATGTAGGCTCTAAACAATGATTCTAAACCTTGTACCTGCCACTCTTTTGTACCCCTGATGGTTTTTGTCTCAATGTTGTTTTTCCAAAATTCAAAACCAAATGTAGACATTTTTTCATGAAATTTTTCAGAATAAATCAATTTAGTATTTGTCAACATGTTTTTCATTCCTGTGTTATTTAACATTTTGAAATAAAACGTTTTTGGATCAGTGTAGTTAAACCCTGAGAAGTATGGGAATTTCTCATAAAATGTTTTTGAACTGCCTTTTGGTGGAGCTGGACAATGTTCCCACTGATTATAACTGAAAACATTTCTAGGATTTGCAGACTTATGCAGATAATGATGACCATAGTGGTTGTAGCAATACATTTCTTCATAATTCGATGAACCCTGTAAATAATCATGTTCTGTAAATTTTGCTGACATTTCTAAATCTGACATCATATTATTAATATTTGCAAAGTCCCAATCATTAGAGAAAGTACTAGGTGATACTAAGTCACTTAAAGAAATCTTGAATTGGTGTGGATATTTCAAGAGCTCTACCAGGCCTTAGATTTCATAGTCAGTTCTGTCCCATGCTATACCACCAGGTATAGGCTTTGCTGTGATGTTTACTGATGATAGTTCTCTTTTCTCGATGTGAGAGGATCTGTGTGGTTTCAGGACCAGGTTGATGTTCTGACTTGCTGTGTCCATTGTACTATATTTTCCATCGATAAATCTACCCAAAATTAAAACTAAGATGAGCCAGAGGAGGAGGAAAAGTACGCCTAACACAATCCATAGTTCAATCCAAGGGGAAATTAGGTATGTTTCTATGAGTTGATGAAAGAGCTCTGTAATTTTCTTTTTGAAAGTTTTTGTTGCTGGCTTGTCTCCATGTTCACTTGGATCATCGGAAAAATCATCAAAGTTGATAAAGTAGCCAGATGCAGTTCTGTCAATTGGTGGGATTGCTTCCCGATTTCCATTGATCTTTGCATTTTCTTTTGTTACATTTGTATAGTCCGAGGCTACATCGTTGTAGACTGGTGTTTCTTGACGAACTGTTGCAATTTGGGTTTCAAGAGGCACAAGTTCCATGGCTTTGTTGCATAGCCCTTTTTTATTCACTGCAGGTTTATCAAATGTGATTAGTCTCTCAGTTTGAACCTCTTGGATTGTAGCAAGATTTGGTCTTCTGCTACTTCTTGGGAGTCCACTGGGCCTACTACTTATTATTGGCCACATGGTTGTGGTTTCACCTGGTCTATTGATACAACGCGGTTCTCCGTTTTACCAGCAAGGGGCGGTAGTACTACTGATCTTGTTCCGCTGACAGCTAAGACAGGTACTGCTTTTCTGTAAGAAGGCCCAAATTCCTTCTACACCGCGATCTTTTCTCTGACCAGATCCCCAATCTTTGGAATCCAGACAGGTCTTGCTGGGACAGGTGGTTTTTCTTCAGTGGTTGTTGGCTTTAACTTTTCGTTACTCAGACTTTTTCTTGTTTCATTTAAGTCCTGTAAAACAGCCAAACGATCTTTGATATCAAAGGTTTTTTGTTTCACCACTGAAGTCTGACAATCCAAGTCCTGGATGATCATTCTAGTACCAAATAAAAGTTTGTACGGACTGATCCCTCCTAGAGAATTTCTTGGCATGTTATTAAGACTACGTTGGACACTTATTAGATGTTTGACCCACTCGTCACCCGAACCTAATACCCTCGCTGTTATAGATTGCTTTATGTCACGTTTTTTTCTTTCCACTACCGCATTTCCCTCAGGATGGAAGGGAGAAGAGTACCGCAATGCAATGCCCATGCTGGTCATGGCCTCTTTGTAAGCCCGCGAGCTAAACGCAGGACCCTGGTCAGAATGAAGCATGCCAATTGCGTATGTGCCGATAAAGACTCGCAAATCTTTTATAACAGTTCTGGCGTCAGCCGAGTGCTGGGGCCACATCCAAATGAATCTCGTGCAGAAATCCACTGCGACCATGATATATTTATAGTTGCCATCTTTGTAAGGGACCACAGTGGTCCAGGTAAACACATGCTAATGGTTTGTCTGAGATTAGAAGGGGCTTCTGCGCTGGTCGTTTCACTGTTGATACTTTCATTTTTTGGCATATTTTACATTCTAGAACATAGTTCCTGGTCTGTTTTCTCCTGCGTGGCCTCCAATGGCTCTGTTTTAATAATGATACTGTGGCGGAAACACCAGCATGTGCAGACGCGAGCCCTTTGTGTGCCGCTAAAATTAGTCCTTACCTGTGTTCCGTGTTTGGAATTGCTCTATCCCCCACTCCAGGGATTTGAGCAAACAGAACATTGTTTGTATCAGTTTTGTATGAATATTTTGCTGGAAAGCCTTTCGGGAGTGTCTTACCGCTGTTTTTTACTGACGCACTGACAGCTAGCATTATCTTGCTGTCTATTTTTGTTTTTGACCGAGTAATGGCAGCTACGGAAGCCGTTTGTACAGCTGCTTTCGCGGCATCATCGGCCAATGAATTCCCTGCAACGTGAACGCCATCAAGTTGATGACTCAGTGTATGGATCACGTGAGTCTTTTGTAGTTCTCTCTGTAAAAGAACTACTTGTTACCAAAGCATGTTATGCTTGATTGTGCCACCTTTTGCATCTTTGAAGCCGTTTTGAACCCAGTTCTGCAAGTATTCATGGTAAGACTGGACACAGTAATAAGAATCGAACACTATGAGTGTGGGGAATTCGCAATTGGTATTTTCAAGTGCCATCTTAGAAGCTAGTAGTTCAGCTCGCTGAGCTGTACAGTCTCCGAGTGATTGAGTTTTAGTGACCAAAGGTCTTCATTTTCTTCCGTGCCAACGACCTTTAACGATCGCTCACGCAGCACTATAGGCTTGTTTACCCCCAACTGCGGGTTGTGCTGAGCCGTCTGTATATATTATACATCCGTAATGTTCGAGAGGCAGGATTTCGGTCGGCAGAGGACATTCATATTCGTATTGGAGAAATTCTTGTGTTTTTAAGTTAGGATCAAATTCATATACTACGTCTGGTGCAGCAAGAGAATTAACCAATTGTATCCATCTCAGATGTAAAGCTTTAGCATTGGGAATGCTTGCTCTTGTTACCGCTTCTAGGGCAGGTACCGGTGTCACGATTATCATACGTTTACCTTGTGCGAGGGCTCTTTCTTTTGCCTCAGCAGTTTGAACCGCAGTCAGAATTTTTTCAGTAGAACTGAATTTCATTTCAGCTTGTGTGTACAAGTGTGATTTGTAAGCTATTGGTACCGTTTCTCCCTCTTTAGAGGTCAGGTATGTGAATCTGCATCTTCCTGGGATGACTCGGATTACAAGGTTGCGTTCGTTTGCGCGTGTTTGCAGTTTTGTTTTAGTTAACATGTCTGTCTGTAATGATCTTAAAATTTCTGTGTGTTTTTGAGTCCAATTAATTGGTTTAAAATCAGGTTTTATTAATTTGTAGAGAGGTTTAACCCTCTCTGCATAATTTAGAATGTATGTTCTTCCAAAATTCAGGAAACCTAGTATTGATTGTTAGTTTTTCAGCGTTTTTGGTTCTTGGAGAACTGCACACTTCTCTAAGAAGTTGTCTGCTAGGCTTTTGCCTTCACTTGATAATTCATATCCTAAAAATAGGACAGTCAGATGGGCAATTCGTGATTTTTTAAAGTTGAATTTATAACCCTCAGATGCGAACCCAAGTATTATGGTGTTCACTCTTTTCAAGTGAGTCTCCAGGTCATCGTCTGTAAGATAGATGTCATCGACATAAGATAATGCCCATCATCATACATTTGTAGTAACTCTGTTACCCTGGCTGAAAATAATCCTGGGCTATTCTTGAATCCCTGTGGGAGTCGACAAAATTGTTTTTGTATACAAAGATCGGTAGTGGTGTTTCCCAAAAATTTTGAATAAACCGCACATACACTGCTATTGGTAAAATAGGAACAGTACTGGACAGTCAATAGAATCTCTCCAAATATCAGAGACGGAGTGCTACATGGACCAATATCCCCCACTACCAGGAAGGAACAAAACTCGTCAAGCCAAAGGATTAACGAGTATATATATATATAGGCAAAAAAAGGTCAGGAGAGCACAATCCTGTGATATAACTATGTACAAGACTGATACAGTATACAGTCAGGACAACATACAACTGCAAATAAGGTCAACAACTTCTCATATGTTATAGGACAAAAGGATGAATGAAGTTCATATTTCGTGTCATCTTTTTCTTTATTGATTCTTAAAGTGATTTCCTGATTCATAAAACAACAGCCGACACGTGTTTCGTCCGTACTGTGAATAAATACGAGGACTTTTTCAAGGCTAATAAGATAGAATAATTCGGCACATGTGATGTCAGTTCATCTAGAGGATACAGTGGACTTAAGGCTCCAGAAGAAACAACAACCCCAGTCCAAAATGCCCGATTGAGTGGAACGTAAATTGTGCAGCAGGATGGGTAACAGAATGAGGTTGCTCACCAAGGGTTTCTACTGTGTAAACAACGTGGAGTTATCCATATGGAACCCACATATATAGTACCCCAATGAACGGTGAGATGAAACCCAATAAACTGGACTCAGTAGTCAGTCAAGTATTTTTCACAAACGGGCAAGAGGATAGTAAATAAAGCAAAATGAGTTACCGCATGCGTCCTGATTAGCTAATTTCCAAAACAAGTGGTAAAAGTTGCCCAAACCGGGGTCCTAATATGTCTTAGAGGTGTATTTGTAACACCGGCGTGCTATACGGTCACTTATATATTACATCAAACGCACTAGAAAATCTGGCACCACTTGGTAATCGCACTCTATAAGCGGCTGAATCCCGTCAAACACACAGATATATACTCGTTATTTTTGTGTCCCCATGCTTGAGAAAGCGGTCAAATATCTGCTTTCTGGTGCTATGTTTTGACAGAAGAAACCATTTGAAATATCTAATGTTGTTTTAAATTTCTTGCGCACAATGTTATTCATTAGTGCTGCACTGTGTGAATTTTGTACTGCAAATGTTTTACAGCAGGAGTTTAGATGTCTGTAGTCCAAAACTAGACGATATGAATCGTCTGGCTTGGAGACAGGAAACAAAGGATTGTTCATTTGTGAGGTGCATGTTTCAATCACCCCCTGATATTCAAGTTGATCTAATATTTCTTTTACTTGTGTTTTAGCTTCTTGCTTAACAGGATACTGCCTCTGTGCAGTAGGTTGATTTTTTAACTGGATTTTATGGTGAGGAGAATCCTCATCCCATCCTACATGATTTTTATATAATGCAGGGGCTTGGGACACTGCCCATTTCCTAGCAAATGTGTATTTTTTATGAATTGGAATGTGATTTGAGAAGGCAGGCATAATCATTTCTTCGCCATGTGGGCACTCCCTGACAAACTCTGGTGGCCAGTCTTTCTCTGCTAGAGGATATCATAGCCTTTAGATAGATTCTCCCAAAAGAGACCTTTTATTTTCCTGTTTTTATCTCCCTCTATACGTAATGTTATTTCATATAGTTTATGGGGCACGCTAACTCGAGTGTCTGCAGTTTCCACTTCAATGTATTCATTCGTATCCACTGTCTCCAGAAGATTCATCAGGATCTTGCGAGCTATGGTCACTTCTGCTGTGCTGTCTGGCATTGTCTGGGTCCACTCTCAGTTTTTCAGTTGTGTCCTCAGAATTCTCGGCATGTTTTACTTTAATACTTGCTACCTTCTTTCTGGGAAATTGTAATTTTTTACTTTGATGAGCAGGTTCCTTGTCTTTGGACTTGACATGCTCTTCTTTATGTTCTGACTGTCCTCTTCTTTCCGATTTCTGTGATGAATTCTGAAAAGATCGAGAGGGACGTGTATCAATATCTTGATATCTGTCAGGTTTTCTCAAATTGTCCCTATTTCTAAGGTTGTATCTTTTTCCAGAGGGCTCCCTTTGGGGAGACTTGTCTCCTCTTTCTGGAGATCTATCTCTTCGTTGAGGAGAACTTCCTCTGGTCTGAAACTGTTTTTCTCTGGGAGAGGTTTGTTTATTACCCTCCCACTTCTTCTTTTGAGAATTGAGATTATTTTTAACGAAGTTTTTTCAGGATTTTCAATTAGCGTTTTTAGTCGGTAGGTTGTACCGTCAAGTGTTAATTGAACTAAATCACTATATGCTTTTGTCAATTCTTTTATTTTAACTAAGAGTTCTTCGCTTGACATTTTTTCAATGTCTGGATGTGGTGTATAGCTGGCTAGAACCGGCCATTTGGCTCCTGGTCTACCTAGTGGACCGAGCCTGGTAATGTGATTTTGATGTTTTAGGGCGCCATTAAACCAGAGCAGGTGCTCTTGGTATGTTAGTGGAATTTCAACTTCCTCGAAAGGAGAGTATTCCTCTGGAGCTTCTGCTATTTTATAGTAGTGGAACTCATGTGTTACAGCATGTGCTGCCAGAAATTTATCCAGGAGTAGAATACCTCTGTCTGCCGAAATTCATGGGCCTCTACCACAAATATGACCGTCCCACCTCTTGATGATACTTCATTTTCTAAGTTTTATAGTTATGGTTTTTCTTATATTGACCGGGATGAGTATTGTCTCCGGGTCATTATCTTGGATAGTTGTGTCATCCGTTACGAGTTGAGCTGCTAGTCTAGCTCTTTCCCTTTCGTCGTCACTTTCTGTCATTTTACTGACTGAAAGTTTGCAGATCAAGTTTCAAGGAAACAAAGATTAGGTGCACAATATTTTGGAACACTGTATCCTTCAACGTTGACTAAACTAAAATGAATGCATAGGAATCTCTTCCTACTAAGTTCCGGCAGGTGTTAACCTTTTACCCACTCCAGGCGTCTATTGGAGTTTTTACGGGAAAAGGGGTCTGTGTGAAAAGCACGACTGAGTTACTCTAGTATCTTGCATTAGATTATCGCCTTACCAAACGTTGGGCACCATGTAGTGTAGTTTATATATTCCCAATAGGCTCTGCGCATTGGAATAACATAAACGGTAGTTTAGACGTAGGACTGAGGTCATCTAGGTCTCTACTGACTATGTTAGACTTAATTGTGTGTGCCAGCTAGCTCAGAGGTCACTAGAAACTTTCTCGAATGAACAGGGAGGAGTTAACTTCCCTGATTTAGACAAGAAGGGATTAGCTTCTGACAACCATATAACATGACAACTTTGCTCCCCCAGAATAAGGAGTATATCTCCAGAGTCGTGTGAAAACAATAGATAGCTATTTCACTCAGTCAATCGTGCATGCTTAGTTTCACCAGGGTGCAGAGAAATAGAGAGACGGGCGTTTTCAATAAAATATGTTATTTATTGAGCAGTCTTCTTTCTCATGCAAGAGAAATTAATTACCATAATTGCAATACTTATTATAAAGTAAAGTGCGTACAGTAAAATAAGTATTATGAAATAATACTGTAAAAGCATTGATATGGTTTCTGAGCCATATGATACTTAAAATGTATAAAATATATACAATTACATACAATGATAAAAGTTGACTAAACGTACTCAACTGATGTTTCTAAATACGCCTACCCCAGTGTATCTAACCTAAGCCTAGTACGTGGGAAGGAGTAAGGGAGTTTTAAGTTAAGTTCGTTTTTGCCAAGAATCTGAATCAAGAATTCTCTAAGGATCTAATCAGCTCCGTACCTTGGTTTTAGAATGAAGGAGGTCTTGTATCTCTTTCTCAGGACTCAATCTCCCAGCAACCCGCAAGGGTGACTGGAAACACTGGAGCTGGATTTTCTCGGCAGGAGAAAAAGACAGCGTCTTTCTCAGTGCGTCAAATGGGAGGGACGGCTTCCTTCGGCATTCGCATCAGCTGAGCTCTGGATAAGTAGATAGCCGCTCTGCTCCAAACCACCGTGTGTTGCTTAAGGCAAGTGCTGGTAAATTTATACCTGGAAGGTGCCGTGTTTGACGTAAGGTTGGACATAAGACGTCACTAAGAACTGTCACTAAGAACTGGCAGTTCTTTCAGGTCTCTCAGGAGTTCTAGGTCAAATCAAAACAGAAGCAGGGGGATTCCCTGGCTGCTGGAGGTTTGGTTTGTTTAAAGAACGCGTTGTACTTTCTAGGAGTCTAGGGAAGTAGCCTTGCCATATTTGGACTGCATGGGCTATGACTAAATATGGATATGATTCTTATGCCTTTATAAGGATATGGTTTATTATAACCGCATAAGGGCATGAATCAGGAATAATAAATTAGGGTCCTAGATACATTCACAACAGGCTACCCGACTCCTCCCGCACATGGTACGTTTGGTTCATCCTGATCAGGCAGGCTTCATCCCTACTCGTAATACTGCAGGCAGTGTGCTCGATTGATACGCATTCTGGGAGGGGACCACGATGGGGACCCAATGGCAGCAATCCTGTCTGTGGATATTGCGAAAGCGTTCAATAGTTTGGAATGGCCCTATTTATTTTTTGTTATGAGAGCCTTCGGGCTTGGGGAAGGTTACATTCGCTGGACCGAAGTATTATACTCCTCGGCCTGCGCTAGAGTGAAAGTGGGGACGGTCGTCTCTTCTTCCTACCCAGTGGGGCGAGGCACGCGACAGGGGTGTCCGCTATCCCCGTTATTGTTTGCACTGGCCATAGAGCCATTGGCTGTCAGCGCTAGACTGGGGTGGGCATTCCAAGGTTTACAACTCCGAGGTCAAACACATTTTATCTCGCTATATGCGGATGATCTCCTGTTGTTTTTAAAAGACGCGGGAGATGGCTTGGAGGGGGCTCGAGCACTGCTCCACAAGTTCGGGGACATTTCTGGACTCAGAGTCAACTGGGAGAAGACTTGTGTTTACCCGGTTGATCCGGCATGCAACCCGCCTGCAGCTGCGCAAGATATCGCATGGGAACCTCACTGCCTTCCTTACTTAGGGACACATATTTACCGTACCCAGGAAAATCTACTGGACGGTAATATTGGTCGGGCAATGCGAAGTCTCAAGAATAGCATGCAGTTCTGGGGAACATTGCCTTTATCAATGTCAGGTCATGTGGCCCTACTAAAGATGGTAGCACTTCCCCAGCTACTTTATTATTTCCAAGCGTTACCGGTGTGGATACCCGCCTCCTTATTCCGACAGCTCAGGTCTATGGTGGGTGGTTTCATTTGGGGGAGCGGAAGACGGAGAGTAGCACTTGATACATTAACGCGCTCGAGAGAAGAGGGGGGTCTTGCGGTCCCTGACTTCGAAATATATTATCTAGCTGCACAGTTTCAAGGGCTTACCCAAGCAGTGGCACTGGAATTCAGAGGCCCTGAAAGAGACTGTGAACCAGAGGTACCTCGGCATGTGCTATCGTTTATTATACTCCAGCAGAAATTGCGAGTGAATTCGCTGTCCATTGAGGAACGCACTCTGCAGCTTTGCTGGAAACGCTATTATAGCAGAGTCAAGGTGCGAAGCCCCTATGCCCCGGAGATACCCTTGGGAATTTGTACCGCCCTTCCACATGGTGGGGACCGGCTTGCCCTCGCGGAGTGGGAGTCTCTTGGACTGCAGGTAGTGGGCGACCTGTGCGATGATGGCACGTTATTACCCTATGGCGAGTTGCAGGAGAGATTCGGGCTCCCGCGCGGACACTACTTACTCCATTCAGCCCTGACAGCTGCAATACAAAAGTACTGGGGCAAGGGCCTTTCGGAACCGCCAGTGAGCTCGGTGTGTCAATATGTGGTGATGGCAACGGGCACCTACAAGGCTGTCACCTGTTTATATAGACGCATGCTTGGAGACGGATCGCAGCCTATGCAGAAATTGCGCGACCAATGGACGACAGATATTGGTAGAGACATACCGGACCCAGCTTGGTCACAGATCGTTAAGAGGGCATGGAGGTGTACCAGAAATTCCAGATTTCAATTGGTTAATTTCTTCATACTGCATAGGGCCTACCTCACCCCGGCGAGGATCAACCAATATTTTAATGTAGACACAGCGCAGTGCCCCCGCTGCAGGCTTGCGGATGCGGGCCTATTGCACATGCTATGGGGTTGTCCACAATTGGGCAGATGTAGTGGAGCTACTATGCAATATCACTGATCGGCAGATTACTCTGGATAAGGGTACCTGCCTATTGCATTGGTTTCCTCATACCAGTAAGACCAAAATAACGAGTAAATTCCTAGATCTGGGGCTGGTGTTGGCCAAAAGGGAAATCACAATCCATTGGAGAGCTGCGGGGGCATAGTTTTACTAGATGGAAGGCCGCACTGCTTACATGGGCAGGGAGTGAGAGTGTGATTCGCCTGAAACAGGCCCAGAGGTCCCACAGTGAGAAAGTGTTAGATGCAGCCCGGGCATTGGAAGCCCTAGTTACAGAATTGAAGGCTACAGATGCGGACTCTGAATCAGATCTGAGCAAGCATTCGGGGGGTGGAACTTAGTAGATGACTTAACAACAATACAAGAGACGAAATGTATGGCTATGCTCCCTTTCCTATTATAGTCATGATCTTCTATAACAGTTGTATGTATAGTATCCTGAACAGTCATGTTGCTCCAAGTGGTTATTGTGATAAGTTACGCTGTAGTAGGTGCACGCCGGTGAGAGTGGGCGGGTGAGGGAGGGTTATGGGGGGAAGAGTAGTTGAATTAAAACTATATAGTTCTACAGCACATGTATACTTATGCTGCAGTTGGATACATTATTAATATTACGAGGATGTTGGGGCTATTTAAGTGTTATTGGATGACTTACTTATCCTGGCCTCGTACTTCGACTGTACCATTGCATGCCATGTGGTTTTATCATTATCTCAACTGAGACAATAGTGCTTGTCTGAATATAATTAGCTACTGGGTGTGTTGTTGATGGTTGAAAATCAATAAACAGATTTAAAAAAAAAAATTGTCTGCTCATAGAAAATCGTGCAAGCAGTCCCGCAGGAACCGAAAGGAAGGTTCCTCCAATGGGACTGCGCCGCGAGAGACGGGCAAATAGCAGCAAGATTGAATACCAGGGGGGTGTAACAGACCATAGGTATCGCAGCATCAATCCCGCAAGAACCGATAGAAAGGTTCAGCCAACAGGATTGCGTGCGGTATCACATAGAACAAGCATTTTTTTTTTTAGAAAGAAGGAAAATCGCACCGGGTTATGTGCATATATTTACATCACACTAGTGAACGCTAAAGAATAAAGTCAATGCCTGATTGAATTTTATGTGAAAATATTTTTCTTTTATTTTATTATGATTATAAACCTTTCTCACAGATTTGAAACAATTGATAACTGGCTGAATAATTATTTACATGTGTATAATACAAATTAGTGCTTTACAATTCAAAACAAGATCAAGATAAATCATTTCAAATAATACAGAATTAATTCCCCTTCAACGCGTTTCGGCGATTAGCCTTCCTCAGGAATTCTGTATGTACAAGTTGATACTTGTAGTAATGCTGGAGGGAGCCTTGATTTGTATCTCTCTCCGGAGACTCTCGTTTTTTTTTCCCTTGTTGGAGTTTCTTTAACAATTTCTTTGGCCACCTGGATCTGCGCAAGGGTGGACAGTGGAGTGTTGTTGCGATCTCCGATTAATTATTTAGGGTGCTAGCCACGCGGTGGTACTTCTCAACATGGGTGTGTGTTCCCATCTCAGAGAATGGGGCTGCAGTGATTATGGTTCACGGTGTAACTCGTCCGCGCGATGGTCTCCTCAATGATTGTTGTATCACATAGAACAAGCAGACACTCCTCCGACGGCATTTACTCGAAACCAACAAAAAAGTATGAAAATGCTGGTGCCTTTGCACCCCTACCAGTCCTCCAGAGCATCGGTAGTCACAGAATCAACGGCACCATTGTGGCGCCCCGGATACAGCAATGAGCAGTTCGCGTGATGACGTCAAACGCGTCCCCGGCTCAAAGCATCATGGGAGTTGTAGTTTTTTTTACCCTGAGCACTACTGAATACTGCGATTTTTATGATTCAAGGCAGTGTTCTCTGGCGGCCCCCACCATGAGCTGCAACAGTACATCTCTCTCCCGAAGAACACTGACAGAGACATGGCTTAAGAGGATAGCGTTTATGAAAAAGTCTAATATACCGAGGAGCATGAACCCCTGAAGCAGGTTCCCATGAGTTCTCCTCGTTGCCATAACCCTTCCAAGATGCCAGGTACCACAGTCTAGAACGATAAATTTTCGTTGTTGACCATTACAGGTGCAGATCCACCCCTGGCTGCAGAACGAGAGGGCTTAACCAACGATATGTGGAAGGCGGGGTGTATTCGGAGGCTAGAGGGCAACGCCAATTTGACCATCACCGGATTAACCAATTTGATAACTTTATATGGGCCAATGTATTTAGGATTAAAGATGCTGTATCGCTTAAACCTGATGTTCTTTGTTGAGAGCCATACATAATCACCCGTCTTATACACAGGTCCTTGCTGTCTAAGTTTGTCTGCACATGCCTTGTATTTCGATTTGGCCGCCCTCAAATTGCCTTGCACTTCCCTCAAGGTGTCATGAATGTGTGTCACTCTTTCGTGAACTTCAGGGACAGACCTGGAAAGAGCAGGGTGTAAAAAAGGCGTGAAGTTCGGATGGAAACCATAGGTGCAGTAAAAGGGGGCATGTTTCGTGGAACTATGGGTAGCGCTATTGCATGCTATCTCAACCAACCACAACCTGTCAACCCATGCTTCGGTGGTGACCTCTACATAACACCTAAGATACTGTTTAAGGGTCTGGTTCACTCTTTCCGTCTGACCATCAGTTTGGGGGTGAAAGCTGGTGAAAGTGTTAGAAGTTATTCCTAATGCTGAACACCATACTCTCCAGAAGTTGGCGGTAAATTGGCTCCCCCTATCTGATACGATGACCTTAGGCAACCCATGTAACCTCACTACGTGGGTCAGTACTAACTTGGCTAACACGCTAGCATAGGGGAATCATTTACAAGCTATGAAATGAGCCATTTTAGTTAAAAAATCCACTACCACCAATATGACTCCTTGTCGGCGGGCATACCGACTACAAAGTCCATAGAGATATGTTCCCAAGGATGGTCTGGTGTAGGAAGAGGTTGTAGTAGTCCAGTTTGTCTACCATGCATAGCCTTCATCTGGCTTCAGGTAGTACATTCAGCCACCCATTTGGTAACATCGGTTCTGATGGTGGGCCACTAATATTAGTTCCAGGGTCTTTTCTCTGCCATTGTGTCCCGCACACGGTGCATTATGACACCACTGAAAGGCTTGTTTTCTTAGGGCCTTGACAGGTAACAAAAGTTGTTTCTTGCATATGGGGAGATCTTGGATAATCTTCCAATCTGTGTTTTTACCCAGCCAATCCTTCCATTTGTCGAGGAGAATGTTTTGAGCTATGCTGCGAAGAAAGGTCTCAGAACAGGTTACTCCAATTATATGCCGTGGGTTAATGATGGGATTCTTCACTTCTCCTTCTGTTCTCACCGGAGTGGTTTGACAGGTGAGAGCATCAGCTTTCTTGTTTTCTTTTCCGGGTCGATACCTCACTATAAAATTGTATTCGGAGAAAAACAACATCCATCACAGTTGACGAGGCGTTAAGTGTCTGGCAGCGGCCATTGAATTGAAGGTTGCGATGGTCAGTGTATACAGTTACTATATGCCTGGCCCCCATTAGTAGATGCCTCCAATCCCAAAAAGCCATTTTATAGCTAATAGTTCTTTTTCCGAAATATTTTAATTTTGCTCGGCTGGGTTGAGCTTCTTCGACAAATAAGCTGCAGGATGTGACTGGCCAGTGTTGGTGTGACGTTGAGATAAAACGGGTCCTACTGCAGTGTCAGAAGCGTCCGCTTCTACCACATAAGGCTTTTCTGGATCAGCATGCACCAACACAGGTGCAGAAACAAAGGCTTGTTTAAGAGCTTCAAAACCTTTTTGGGCCTCATCCGTCCGGGCGAATGCCTCCTTTTTTCTCAATAATCGTGTGAGGGGGGCTGCCAATTCCGAGAAATGGTCAATAAATCTGTGGTAAAAATTGGCGAACCCAATAAAACACTGTATGTCACGGACATTATCTGGAGTAGGCCAGTCTTTAACAGTGAGAATCTTCCGTTCTGACATTTCCTGTCCCCACGGGGTTAGTATCACTCCTAAGAATTCCACCGAGGTAACATTAAACTCACATTTTCTGAGTTTACAGTATAGGTGGTGTTCCAACAGGGTTTGCAAGATGGTACGTACATGTTCCGTGTGTTGTTCTTAACTAGATGAGTAGATCAAGATGTCATCTATATATACAATGACAAACTGGTCCAGATATTCTCGTAGTACGTCGTCTAGGAAAAACTGGAACGCTGCAGGGGCGTTACACAGGCCAAATGGCATCACTAAATATTCATATAAGCCAAACCGAGTTTTGAATGCCGTCTTCCATTCATCTCCGGGTCGCATGCGGACTAGATGATATGTTCCTTTCAGGTCCAGTCGTATATAAATCACCGCCTTTTTGACCTGTTCTAGGAGTACTTGTATCAGAGGCAAAGGATACCGGTTCTTTACCGTAATGGCATTCAGGGCTCTGAAGTCTACACAAGCACGTAATTCCCCAATAGCCTTAGGTATAAAAAAACATCAGGGAGGCCGCAGGAGACTTGGAATCTCGAATAAAGCCCAATGCCAAGTGTTTATCCAAATAGGCCCGGAGGTGTTTAGTTTCTGGTTCCGTAAGAGCATAAATCCTTCCTGTCGGTATGTTGCCACCCGGGACCAAATCTATCTGGAAGTCATACGGGTGATGGGGAGGTAGTGTTTCTGCCTTGATTGTACTGAAGACTTCAGCAAGGTCTTGGTATTCTTCTGGCAAGAGGACATCGTGTTCTACTGCTGTTGCCACATGATGAACACACGCCAGTGCTGACGCAGGACTGTGGCTGGTAGGAATACACCATTTGCTACAATAGTCTGAAGTAAAGAGAAGAGACTGTTTTCCCCAATCCACTGTAGAGTTGTGCTTCCTTAACCATGGAAGTCCTAATATCACCCCATACTGGGGTGCCTGAATGATGTTGAAAACTACTGTTTCATGATGCTGACGTTCCGTCATCATCATCTCGAGGGCTCCCGTTTGTAGACGGATGGGTCCGGAATCTAATCTTCTCCCATCCACTGCAAACACTGCCTCCGGTGTGTCTTTTTCTTGTAAGGTGAGTACTTTATCCATGAAACAACCGGTGGCTCCGGAATCCAACATGGCTCTAACTCCTTGCCATTCTTCCTGAATAAGCAGCTGTATTTCCACAAAAAAATGAAGTCTTTCTTGCATAATTTCACCATCCAGAGAAGGTATGTAGGCAAAACTTAAAGCGGTCCCTTCATCCATTTTCAAGTTCTCTCGTTTCCCGCAAGGGCTTCTGAAGTAACTACTGACACCTTTCTAAAGTCTGACCTGGTCTTGGGTCTCAGTGTGCATTCCTTAATGAAGTGACCTCTTTTGCCACAATAAATACACAACCCTTTTTTGTGCCTATACACTCTTTCTTCTGTGGTAAGAGGCGATCTTACTGCCCCTATCTCCATGGGTTCTGCTTTCAGCAATGGACTGTTCTCTGACATCCGTGTTGGTTCAAAGCGAGGGGTATATCTGTTTCTCTTCTTATGCTCTCCCTTCCTTTCGCAGAGGCGATGATCCAGTCTGAGAACCAAATTGATAAGGTCTTCGCAAGAGCTTGGTTGAGAATCGATCTTCATTTCTTCTCGTAACCCCTTATGGAATATCGTATCCTGTTTCTCCTTGGGCCATTCAGTTTCCGTTATTAACCTTCTGAAATCGTTGAGATAAGAGATCAGGTATCTGTTTCCCTGTTTTAGTTCCAGTAATTCACGGTCTGCCGAATGGGTGGCTGCTCTATCATTGAAGGTTCTCTCAAATTCATTAAGAAAGGAATCCCAGTCGCGTAACAAGGGTTCATCTCTTTTCACCAGGGGTACTGCCCATTGAGCAGCATCCCCGGCCAAATAGGAAATCAGGAATGCTACCCTAGCGTGATTAGTGTTGAATACTTTTAATTTACACGAGAAGTGCAACAGGATCTGTGTAAGGAACACCTGCACCTTACTACTGTCCCCATAAAACTTTTCTGGTGGAGCTAGTGAGATGGGAGTGGGGACCTCCACTACTACAGGAGAGTCATGAGATTCTCCCATATCGAATGGATTCCTGGCCATCCGATGTACCTGGGCCTGCAGAGAAGCCGTTTCAGGCCTGGAGGCAGTTAACTCGGCTTGCACTAATGCCAATGCGGCCATCCCATCCTCTAGGGTGGCCATTACAACGTACGACCGAGAGGATAACAATTCGTAGGCCGTTGATTCTGTCAGGTCCTTGAATCCTCGGAATCGTACGATGCTTAAATGGGTTCCACCTCCCGACAGTTTCAAGGTCTGAGTGAAACAACAGACACATTGGAATGATCAGGAGAGGGAAGGGAAGGAAAGGATGGGGACAGCAGGGAGGGAGACCTGTAACGAGAACAAGGCAATATGAGACAAACACTTTCAGTTCTGATTGTAATAATCCATCACACTCCCTTATTACACATAAAGTATATATGAACAACACAAAGCTACGATACCTGTAAAAGAAAATAATGCAGCCTGCGATGTAACCCGAAGGTCCATAGAAGGGATCTATGACATAATATCGACAGACAGAATATCTACATACAAAAATATCAACACAAAAATATCGAAATCAAAAATATCGGAGTTATATCTTCATAAAGGTAAGTAAAAAAAATAGAGAAATTTATATCGTAGTACAAAAATATCTAAATTAAAAATATTGTTTTTTAAATGTATTAATAATAATGTAAAAATAATTTTAAAATACATATAATTTTACAAATATTAAATAAAAACATTAAAACATTAAAAAAATTATAAATAATACATATGCATTTAAAATAAATTAAAAACTCTACATATAAATTAATATATATACATACTCCACATATTGCAACAGTAGGAAAATCGTTGGATAGCGTAGGGGTAAAAATTACTATTCCCACTCCAGAGGGTCCAACAGTAGGGAAAGCGTTGGATAGCGTAGGGGTTTAAATTACTATTCCCACTCCAGAGGGTGCAACACTAGGGAAAGCGTTGGATAGCGTAGGAGTAAAAATTACTATTCCCACTCCAGAGGGTGCAACAGTAGGGAAAGCGTTGAATAGCGTAGGGGTTTAAATTACTATTCCCACTCCAGAGGGTGCAACAGTAGGGAAAGCGTTGGATAGCGTAGGGGTAAAAATTACTATTTCCACTCCAGAGGGTGCAACAGTAGGGAAAGCGTTGGATAGCGTAGGGGTAAAAATTACTATTCCCACTCCAGAGGGTGCAACAGTAGGGAAAGCGTTGGATAGCGTAGGGGTAAAATTTACTATTCCCACTCCAGAGAGTGCAACAGTAGGGAAAGCGTTGGATTGCGTAGGGGTAAAAATTACTATTCCCACTCCAGAGGGTGCAACAGTAGGGAAAGCGTTGGAAACCGTAGGGGTAAAAATTACTAATCCCACTCCAGAGGGTGCAACAGTAGGGAAAGCGTTGGATAGCGTAGTGGTAAAAATTACTATTCCCACTCCAGAGGGTGCAACAGTAGGAAAAGCGTTGGATAGCGTAGGGGTTTAAATTACTATACCCACTCCAGAGGGTGCAACAGTAGAAAAATCGTTGGATAGCGTAGGGGTTTAAATTACTATTCCCACTCCAGAGGGTTCAACAGTAGGGTAAGCGTTGGATAGCGCAGGGGTAAAAATTACTATTCCCACTCCAGAGAGTGCAACAGTAGGGAAAGCGTTGGATAGTGTAGGGGTTTAAATTACTATTCCCACTCCAGAGGGTGCAACAGTAGGGAAAGCGTTGGATAGCGTAGGGGTTTAAATTATTATTCCCACTCCAGAGAGTGCAACAGTAGGGAAAGCGTTGGATAGCGTAGGGGTTTAAATTACTATTCCCACTCCTGAGGGTACAACAGTAGGGAAAGCGTTGGATAGCGTAGGGGTTTAAATTACTATTCCCACTCCAGAGGGTTCAACAGTAGGGAAAGCGTTGGATAGCATGGGGGTAAAAATTACTTGCCACACTACTCCCCCTTTAACACACAACACACTACACATACAAAAAACACAATTAATATAAATTTCAATTAATCAATTAATAAAAATTAATAATACTAAATTGATGTAATTATAAATGAACTAGGGGGGCGGAGCTAGCCGCGAAGAGGAATGGCCGCTTGTTGAGCGAGCTCCTCCGTGAGCCCGTTATTATTCATCCTGATCCTGCACTGCGGTGACACCACTGCACCCAAAATAGCACACTGAAGGCATTCCGACACCCTGGCACCCCTCGACCGAAGTTTCCAGGAAGTTTTGTGATCTGCCCAGCTACATCGGAGTCTTTGTGGCCCAGCGCGAATCGGCAAGGTGACGCACCAGACCACAGTGAGTTCCCGAGCCGGCACGCACAGCACGCAGCCCGGGCTAACATAGCCCCGCCCACCGGTGTGCCTCGGAGACAGCGGATCGGCCCGGCCATAGACACAGAGGACGTTCCCCAAACGGCTGCCCGGGCTCCGAGGCTCATTGTGCGGGATCATCTGCAAGGTACGAGACCTGCGACCTCTGCCCCCACGGTGCGGGAGCGCGGAGGTTGGGAGTAACCGGGCCGCGCAGCCGGCGGGACTCTTTCACGGCCCCACGGCGAAAAAACATCGACCTGGACCGATCGCCTTGCTAGACCTGCGCGTGCCCCGGGCCCCCCACAAGTTGTCCCGCAAACGCGTCGAGTTCACAGGTTGGGGTACAATAAAGCAACTCCATCCCCCTACCGAACTGCCAGCCTCCACCGGAGGCAGGGGGAGGGAAACTGCCGAGAGACGCCAGTGGCCTCGGTGGGCGTATAACGGAGTGCGAGAAGCCGATCAGAGCATCGACGGGGAGTTCACTGACTCTACCTCGTGATGGGCAAGCCGGAAAGGAACCAACCGAAGTTGACCTTCGAACATGCGAAGAAGCCTCCTGAACAAAATGGCGACGGTCCGCCACCATCCTCAACTGCCCCGCCAACGCCGGGAGAGATGGCGCCCGACACCATACATTCCATGTTCCACACCATCCAAACGGCCCTGACGAATATTGATGGCAAAATCGACAACCTTGCACACAGAGTTGACCGCATGTCCGAGAGACTAGACAGCCACAAGGAACGACTCGACACAGCAGAGCGCAGGATATCAGACGTGGAAGATACAACAGCCCAATTCTCCATGAAACAAGACGGAGTGGAAAAACAGTTAGCTGCATTATCCGCCAAGGCTGAGGATTTGGAAGCCAGGTCCAGGAGGAGTAATATTCGCATAATGGGTGTTGCGGAAACGACCAACACAGGGCCGATGGAACAATACGTGGAAAAACTTTTGGTGACCCTGTTAGGCAGAGACACGTTTTCAGATGTATTCCTGATAGAACGGGCCCATAGATCGTTAGCCCAGAAGCCACCGACGGGAGCCAGGCCGCGCCCCATCATCGCGAAAATATTAAACTACAGGGATCGCGACGCGGCATTGCGAAAGGCGCGCGAACTGGGCCAGCTCCAACACGAAGGTATGGATATAGCGCTCTATCCTGATTTCACCCAAGCGGTTCAAGAAGAGAGGAAAAAATATGTGCAAATAAAGAAAAAACTTCGAGAACTGCAAATCCCGTATGCGATGCTGTATCCGGCGAGACTGAAGATCACAGACGAAGGATCCGCAAAGATCTTCAATGACCCCAAGGCAGTGTCCAAATATCTGCAACAACGACGACCAAAGGGGGAGCGCAGGAGGTCCCCCAGAGACAGGCAACAGGACCCGGACTCTATGTCGGATGTTGAGTGATGGATTTACACACGGTGGCCACATCTGCCGCGTACAGCCATCACCCGACGAAAAGGTTGTTACCCTGATGACGCCATAAGAGCCAGGTACCCGCACTTTCCCAAGTCAATCATCGGACAATGCGCGCCACGATGCAGACGGCGCTTGTGGTGACTTTGGGACGCTGCTCCTACTTCCGAATACACGAGATAAGTGGCATGCGGCGCACCTAGTACTAGCTGAACCAAGGAACTGTTGACACTTTTCTGCTATAGCCTGGGGTTATGAGCGCGAGACTATCTTCTATAATATTACCCTAGGTTGAGGAGGGCATGGGGAGCAGTGGCGAAGGCCGCAGTGTATTTACATTTCTATCAGTTGGGTCTCCCTACCTGGCGTTACCAGGGAAGGGGAACCACGGCCAGGCAGTTCCCGCCCACCCGTGTGAACCACGATTGTTGTAGTTTTTCTGATTTCGAATGTTTATGGGGGGAGGGAGACTTTGTCTTTGTCCAGGGGGTTGCGACAAAGTGGGTGGGGAGGGGTTGGGGAGACAGCGTTAAAAATTCACCTAGCGAAATGTGACACCACTACTGTTAGTTTACATGCTCACGCGGCATTGAATCCTGCTTTAGGCGCGCACTCCACCAGTCATGTAAGGACTAGAATTGATGGCTGAGGCAAATCAGACTAGGCCGTTATCGCTATTAACATGGAACGTCAGAGGCCTACAAAACCCACGCAAAATTCGCCACGTGATCGCCTACTTAGACAGACACCGGGTAGACATTGCATGCCTCCAGGAGACGCACATAGCACCCCGTAAAGACATTGGAGTGAGGAACAGATGGGCACAATATCGAATAGCGTCCTCATATTCCAACTATGCCAGGGGGGTACTGATACTGGTGAAACGTAATATCCCGTTTACACTACACCACACGGACTCAGATGAACAGAGGCGATACGCGCTACTTAGAGGGGACTTCGGTGGCACCGACCTCACGATCCTCACGACTTATGGGCCTAATACTGATGATCCCGCTTTCTATGACAACATATGGATTAAAATCCGCGAAACTAACCCAAATGAGATTGTGTGGGGCAGAGATTTTAATACCTGCCTAGACCCACGGGTCGATAGATCCACTGGATCTGGCGCCCACGGTCGACGGGCTGCGCGCTCCCTCCTTGAGGGAATGGAAGAATGGTCCATGGTAGATGTATGGCGCATGCGACACCCGGGGAGGCGGGAGGGTACCTGCACCTCGGTTGCTCACTCCACTTGGTCCAGGCTTGATTACTGGCTGGTCACCCAGGCCGCCAGCACTTGGGTAAACCGAGTGGATCACTTACCTAAGACCCTGTCCGATCACTCTCCGGTAAAGTTGCTACTAGACATTCCTACTCACACCCCACGACAGTTCACCTGGCGGCTTAACCCCTCCGCTCTGACAGACCTCCCGTACCGTGAGGAACTGAGACAGGCCATAGACACATTCTTCCAAACCAATGAAGGCACTGTCGAGAGCTACAGGAACCTATGGGAGGCGTTTAAGGTGACCATAAGAGGACACTGCATAGGTAAACATGCTGGGATACTAAAAGACATTAGACAACAGTTGCATATGATTGAGAGAGATATACAGGCCCTGGAGGCAGAATACGCTTCTACATTACACACTCCCCTATTAGCTGAAATTAGAACCAAACTGTACATATACAAAGAATACGCTGACACGGAGACAAAATACCTATCTTCACGACACAGGGCCAGGGCATATGGTGAGGGAGGGCGCCCGGGCAGAACCCTGTCGCAAAAAATTAAACCGGCCATACACAACTCGTTGATCACCCATATCAACACAGAACAAGGCACCCCAGTGTACGACACCCCCAACATCTTGGAACAATTCCGCAGGTTCTATTCTGAGCTTTACACCACTAAAACAACGCATTCCACCCCAGACATACATGCATACCTGGATGATATTGGTCTGGCCTGGTTATCAAATGCACATAGGGAATACCTGGGACACCACATCACCAAAGACGAATTCAAAGACGCCATAGATTCATTGCCTAACAACAAGGCGCCGGGGATGGATGGGTTACCTGGAGAATTTTATAAGGAATACAAAGACCTGCTGATCCCATATCTGGCTCAGATGCTGGAAGAGGCGTATGAGGAGGGGGCACTACCGCCGTCCCTACGTGAGGCACTCATAATAGCATTACCGAAGCCAGGCAAAGACCCTGCACATTGTGATTCGTACCGGCCCCTATCCCTTATAAACACAGACGTCAAAATACTGGCTAAGATCCTTGCCACCAGATTGCAGCCATTACTAAAAATGCTAATCCTACCGGACCAGGCAGGATTCATACCCACGCGCCATGTATCACAGCCTGAACCCCGAACTGCCAGCGGTGGCCGCGCTGCTAGACGCTGCGAAGGCTTTCGATTCAGTTGAATGGGACTTCATGATGACGGTCCTGACTAGGATGGGATTCCCGAGGGCGTTCCTGACATGGGTGGCCCTACTTTATGTTGAACCCAGAGCCAGAGTGCGAATTAATGGGCATACCTCACAGACATTTGAAGTCAGCAGAGGAACGAGGCAGGGGTGCCCTTTGTCGGCCATCCTATTTGCGATAGTCCTAGAACCACTCGCCTGTAAGATTAGACAGAACCACCCAGAAACGGCGCTCCAATTTAGCCTGCGACCCGTGAGCATATCGCTGTATGCCGACGATATGGTCCTATACGTTCGACACCCCGACTCTAACCTCAATCCGCTGATCAGAGAATATGTCAAATTTGAACGTTACTCAGGCCTGTGCATCAACTGGAGCAAATCGATAGTGATCCCCCTGACCCCGGCAACCTTGGAACCCCATATGGATTATCCCTTACAGTGGAGCACTGACCCGGTAAAATACTTGGGGATCTGGATCCATCGTGACCCAGAGACAGTCATTAAAGAAAACTACGGGGTGGTGGTGAGCAAGTTGGAGGATCAGATTGAACGCTGGATCAAGCTGCCGCTGTCTATGGCGGACCGAATAGCCCTACAGAAAATGGTACTCTTGCCCCGCCTACTCTATCTCTTCTGGAACATACCGATATGGCTCACGGGGGCGTTTTTTCCATAGACTGCGAGCTGCACAGCAGAGGCTTACATGGGCTGGTAAGCAGCCTAGAGTGAGCTGGCAAATTCTAACCCAGCCCTATCACCGGGGAGGCTTTGCTGCACCTGACCTGCAGCTGTATTATTACTGTGCACAGGCACAGCACGCACACTACTGGACTCAGCCGCACTCACACATCCCACACATTGCAGTGGAAACGGATAGCGTCCTCCCACACACTCTGACTCAATACATAGCCGACCCCATAAGCTATTACTCACCTGACACCATACAACCTGTTAAGTGCACCTCCAGGGCACTGCATGCACTGGCCGCTAGGGCACAGCGACTGCCGGTATACGCGCCAGCGCTCCCCCTCGCACATCATCCTAGACTGTCAGTCACCATGGAACGAAAAATGAGGGAAACCCTGGGCGAGATGGGACTGACGACAATGGGCATCCTCTTCCCACACAACACGTTTATATCGAGTGGCGACCCCGCTCTATGTGCTCATCAGACACCGCTCAAACTTTTTGCTTACCACAGATTGCGGGCAGCGGTGAGAGACCTTTACAGAGAATTCCCGGCAGAACCCACTACACTACAGTCCCTTCAAAAATTGCTCAGCGCGCCGACACGTGTGGCACTGGTCACTGCACTTTACACCGCATCCCAGAGCGAGCAACACGTTGACTGCGATAAGGCCAGGGTTAGATGGGCGGAGGCCACAGGCTCAGAACTCTCAGAAGGCGACTGGGACTACAGCTGCGCACAATTGCATCTGCTTACTCCCAACTGTAACCTCCGTCTCATACACTTCAGATACTTGCACCAAACTTACTATACCCCTGCGAAACTGTACAGATTTGGCCTTAGGACTGATGATAAGTGTGGAAGATGCTCTGCCCCGGGGGACGACTTCCTGCATACTGCATGGGCTTGTTCTGCACTGGAGGGGTATTGGCGAGAAGACATGAATGCGTTATCTCAAATGTTATCCGAACCGATTCCCAATTCGCCACTGAACTGTTTACTGGGAGTTTATAAGCTTAGACAATGTGGTAAGCGCAAGTTGCTGGCGGTGGCACTACTGTTAGCTAAACGAAGAATATCCATCAAGTGGGGGAGTCGACGGCCACCCAGATTCAAAGACTGGTTAGCAGACATGGCACACTGTAAAGATACACTTCATACTTATGAAGAAAATCTGCCCATTGCTCTGAGACCCAAGGACTTCTGGCAGCCATTTGTGAACTACCTACTGACCCGGCCGCCTGACCCCTCGGATGAGCGGGTGGGAGTATCGTCTCCTTAATTCTTTTGGCGGCGAGCGCACCTGTATTGGTGAAATGTGGCAACTGATTGCACTACCCGAACATGCTATACTCTGAGGGGTGGGATATCATCTGTGCGGTTCCTACGCAATAAGCCAAATGTGAGCTGTGCACTGTAATTATATATCATTATTGTATAACATGTTGTGGTTGTAACTGATGCTTGGTGAACAAAAATAAAATAATAAAAATAAATTATAAATGAACTAATTAACACATATTAATTACTAATTAATTAACAATAAATACCAATAAATAAATAAAATCTCTTTAATTAATTACATTTAATTATATCACACCCTATCCCCCTATAAACACACAACCCACTACACATAAATAAATCACATCATTTAATCACTTAATAATTATTAATTACCAATTAATTGTTAATTAACAATAACAAAAAATTCAATATATTAGCACATTAACTCTAATTAATTTAATTAAATAATTAATATTAATTAATTACCAATTAATTATTCATTAACAATAACAAAAAAGTAAATATATTAGCACATTAACTGTAATTAATTTAATTTACTAACTAATATTATTTAATTTCCAATTAATCAATTAACAATAACAAAAAATTATATATATTAAAACATTACCTCTAATTAATGTAATTAACTAATTAATATTAATGAATTACCAATTAATTATTAATTGCAAATATTTACAAAAATATATTAATTAACTAATTAATATTAATTATTTGCCAATTAATTATTAATTAAAACTATTTACATACAAGTATATTAATTAATTAATTATTATTAAATTACTTCCCACCCTATTCCCCTATAAACCCACAACCTGCTCTGATACTAAAACGCAAAATGTAAACAAAATTACTAATTTTCAAACATACATTACAAAACATATTTAACAAATATATAAACAACATAATAAAATACATAACACTAAACAAAATTTCGATATTAGTAGATTTCGATATTAGTAACATACATACCTTAAAAAAACGATATTCTGTCTGTCGATATTTTGGACATCGATATTCTATACCATCGAAATTAAAACATCGATATTATTGTATATCGATATTTTAATTTCGATATTTTGTCTCACTACCCCATAGAAGAACAGCCTCCCGTTATTCCTGTTAGTTTGTGTGGCGAATTGCAGCGCTTGTGGACAATAGGAGCTTTACATACCTCATATATATATATATATATATATACATATATATATATATATATAAATATATATATATATATATATATATATATATATATATATATATATATATATATATATATATATATATATATATATATATGCAGAATAGGATATATCAGAAGGTACACAAAGTACCACCGTAATCAGAAAACAATGACATGTTGCCCAACATACCATTTAGCAAATCAGAGGCCTCTAAACAGGGGGAATATGGATCTGACCTCCAGCGTAGCCCCTGCTGTATGAGAAAAATAAACTAGGAAGGTTATCTCCAGAAGACCCTGGAAATGTTCCAGCGTTTCCCAGGTTGAATCACCAAAGAAACATTCCAAGGTATGGAAACACAGAATTGCCTAACCAAGACTGTAAGTAATACCACTATACAAGTTCCAAGACGCGAGTGGTAATTCACTCTATTACCAAACAGCGAAGAGAATACCGAAAGTTATGCCAGTGGACGTAAGACTAAACAGCCCCGCAAGAACCAAAGGTAAGGTTCATCCAACGGGACTGTTTTGCAATAAAAGGATCAATGTATTGCTTTCTTTTGTAATGCAGATATGGTTGGGGGAGTTTAACAAAGAATCCTCCACATAACATCAATATTGTCTGCTCATAGAAAATCGTGCAAGCAGTCCCGCAAGAACCGAAAGGAAGGTTCTTCCAACGGGACTGCGCCGCGAGAGACGGGCATATAGCAGCAAGATTGAATACCAGGGGGGTGTGACAGACCATATCGCAGCAGCAATCCCGCAAGAACCGATAGAAAGATTCAGCCAACGGGATTGCGTGCGGTATCGCATAGAACATGCAGACACTCCTCCGGCGGCATTTACTCGAAACCAACAAAGAAGTATGAAAATGCTGGTGCCTTTGCACCCCTACCAGTCCTCCAGAGCATCGGCAGTCACAGAATCAACGGCACCATTGTGGCGCCCCGGATACAGCAATGAGCAGTTAGCGTGATGACGTCAAACATGTCCCCGGCTCAAAGCATCATGGGAGTTGTAAGTTTTTTTCCCTGAGCGCTACTGAATACTGCGATTTTTATGATTCAAGGCAGTGTTCTCTGGCCGCCCCCACCATGAGCGGCAACACATTTGGACAGTGTGCCCCCTAATCTGTTGATATATCTCACCGCCGAGATATTGCCCATTTATAAGAGGATTGCGCACAAGACCTTGTTGGCCGCCAGACTTCGAAATGCGAAAGATTCGGCCAGAAGTTCGAAGCAGTTGAGGTGCATAGACTGCTCGCTCACGGACCAATGCCCGCCTGTAGTAACATCTCCACAGCAGGTCCCCCCCCCGGACAACTGGCATCTGATTAGATGACCAGGTCGGGGGTGTACCAAAGATGGCCCGATCATTCCAGGCCTACATATGGTCGAGCCACCACTGGAGCTCTTCCCGGGCTTCCTGTGATAGGGTGATCTCTTGTGTGTAGGAGAGTCCTCAATGCAAATGCTGCGTCTTTAAACATTGAAGACCCCGGTAATGCAATGGTCCCAGAAAGATCACCTGGATTGATGATGATAGGTGCTCGACAATTCGGGCTAGGTGACGCAACAATAATTTCTTTCTCTACAGGGTCCGCTTCAGTTCCCTATGAATCAAACGCATTTTCTGCTGGGGCAATCTGAGGCATTGCCGTACCGTATCGACCTTGAATCCCAGAAAGTCAGTTTTTGCGTTGCCACGTAAACCGATTTCTGGTCATTCAGAATGAATCCCAGATTCTGAAGAAGGTCCTGAGTGAGTCTGAGCCTGCAGTCAAAGTACTCTCGTCTTGGTGCATCAAAAGAATATTGTCTAGGTAGACTAAGAGGTGCATGCCTCAAACACGGAGCCACTCCATGGCTGGTCTCAACAGCTGGGTGAAACGGTGCACAGACATAATATCGACTCCAAAATATCGTTTGGACAGAATATCGAGTTTGAAATATCGTTTGGACAAAATATCGACAGGACAGAATATAGACAGCCAAAATATCGTTTTTAAGGTAAGTGAAGTAATATCGACTGTAAATAATATAGAAAGTGAAAATATCCAAGTATATAATCTAGATAGTAAAAAATATCGTTTTTTAAATAATATTTAATTATTTATAGTGTTTTTTCATGTTATAATATGTGTGAAAAGTGTCATTTTATGTTATAATTATTTTTAATTAATGATTTTTTTAATTATTGTGTAATTTTATTCTGTAGCGGGTTGTGGGTTTATAGGGGAATAGGGTGGGAAGTAATTTAATTATAATTAATTAAATATGTAAATTTATTAATTGGTAGTAATATTTAATTAATTGGTAATTAAATATTATTTGTTAATTATTTAAAATTTAATTGGTAATTAATTTAATTTAATTGATTAATTGCTAATTTTGTAAATTTAAATAATTTATTTCCTGTAGCGGGTTGTGGGTTTATAGGGGAATAGGGTGGGAAGTAATTTAATTATAATTAATTAAATATGTAAATTTAATAATTGGTAGTAATATTTAATTAATTGTTAATTAAAAAATATTTGTTAATTAATAAAATTTAATTGGTAATTAATTTAATTTAATTGATTAATTGCTAATTATGTTAAATTAAATTATTTATTTCCTGTAGTGGGTTGTGGGTTTATAGGGGAATAGAGTGGGAAGTAATTTAATAATAATTAATGAAATAATAACATTTATTTAATTGTATTTAATATAAAATATTTGTAAACTAATTTTTAACTATCAAATAAATAATTGGTAATTAGTTATAAATTAGTATTAATAGGTAACTAATTGAAATATTTATAGTTAATTAGTAATTTTAATATATTAATTATTATGTTATATTAAATAGTTAATCATTTTTAAATACATTTATATTGATATTATTTTGTAATTTATTTATTAATATATGAAGTATTTACTTTCTCTAATGTTGCACCCACTGGAGTGGGAATAGTAATTTTAACCCTTACGCTATCCAACGCTTTCCCTACTGTTGCACCCACTGGAGTGGGAATAGTAATTTTAACCCCTACGCTATCCTACGCTTTCCCTACTGTTGCACCCTTTGGAGTGGGAATAGTAATTTTAACCCTTACGCTATCCAACGCTTTCCCTACTGTTGCGGGAAACATCCTTTACAACGCAACTTTTACAACGCACTACCATTACAACGAAACTTTTACAACGCAAAAACTATTACAACGCATGTTTTTACAACGCATGTTTTTACAATGCAGATACCTTTACAACGCATACCATTACAACGTAAGTATTGGTAAGTATATAATAATTTTTTTTATGTACATTTTTGTAATTTTTGGGTAAAGGGGTATTTTTCGGGTTCAGGGTCAGTTTTTAGTTTTTGGGTAAAGGGGTATTTTTAGGGTTCAGGGTCAGTTTTTAGTTTTTGGGTAAAGGGGTATTTTTAGGGTTCAGGGTCAGTTTTTAGTTTTTGGGTAAAGGGGTAGTTTTTAGGGTTCAGGGTCAGTTTTTAGTTTTTGGGTAAAGTGGTATTTTTAGGGTTCAGGGTCAGTTTTTAGTTTTTGGGCAAAGGGGTATTTTTAGTGTTCAGGGTCAGTTTTTGTTTTTTGGGTAAAGGGGTATTTTTAGGGTTCAGGGTCAGTTTTTCGTTTTTGGGTAAAAGAGTATTTTTAGGGTTCAGGGTCAGTTTTGGGTTTTTGGGTAAAGGGTTTTTTTTAGGGTTCAGGGTCAGTTTTGGGTTTGTGGGGTACAGGGGTACAGTGTAAAAATAAAGTAAAATTAAATTTACATTAAATTAATTTAATGAAATTAAATTAAATTAAATTATATTAAATTAATTTTAAATTATTTAAATTTAAAAAAAATATTATATACTTACCAATACTTACGTTGTAATGGTATGCGTTGTAAAGGTATCTGCGTTGTAAAAACATGCGTTGTAAAAACATGCGTTGTAATAGTTTTTGCGTTGTAAAATTTTCGTTGTAATGGTAGTGCGTTGTAAAAGTTGCGTTGTAACGTCATATATCCACTGTTGCACTCTTTGGAGTGGGAATAGTAATTTTAACCCCTACGCTATCCAACGCTTTCCCTACTGTTGCACCCACTGGAGTGGGAATAGTAATTTTTACTCTTTTGTATTTGTACGTTAATAATATTGGCTATTATTTAATTAAATTTTGTTACTATATATATATATATATTTTAAGAAATATGAATAAAAATTTTTTTTTTTTTACTTTCATTAATTATTTAATTATTAAAAGTTATTTTAAGTATTGTTAAGTATATTTTAGTAATTAATTTTTTATATTAATGTAATTAAACATTGTTTTTATTAAAGTCGATATTTTTTACAACTATATTTTTGTAAACGATATTTAAAACTCGATATTTTTGTACTTACCTGTTTGTACATAGAAAGTCGATATTTTGACAGTCTATATTTTGTCAACGATATTTTTGAAGGTCGATATTTTGTCACTCGATATTATTTCAGTGATCCGGGTGAAACACCAAGGGGCGGATGACAGACCAAACGATAGACATGTGAACTCGTAAACGAGTCCGTCCCAATGAAATTGTAGGAAGAGTCTGTGGGGTGGGAAGATGGAGACGGTCAGGTTTGCGTCCTTCAGGTTGAACCAACCAGTCACCCAGTAAGAGCACATCTCAGTGAATACCTTCCACCTTGAAGTGGCGATACACCACCCACCGGTTGAAGTCCCGGAGGTGTATTACCGGTCTGAAACCCTTGTCTTTCTTCTCGACAAGGAAGATATTGCTCAAGAAGCCATTTGAGCGAAGGGTAGCATGCACAATAGCCTTTTTCTGCAGGTGATCTTTTTATCTCTCTGTCTACCACTTGCGCCTTTTTCCTGGAAAAAACAAGAGGAATGGGGCGGAAAATCTGGTGTGGGGTTCCATGGAGCTCTATGTGAAAACCCACCACTGTCTGCAACCCCCAGGGATCTCCTGTAGTTGCTGCCCAATTATGATTGAACCACTGCAGCCTTCCCCCACCTCTGGTTGGAAAAAGGGGAAATCCTTACTGGTGGGTCCACCAGGTGCATTGTTGGCTCTACGGGGGTTGCCTTTCCCCTAGCGACCTTTGCCACGTCCCCTCGACGGGTAGAACTCTCCGAATTTCCGTTGGTCCTGCCACTGCATGGATCTCCTGGTTTGAGCCCTGTGGGAGTTGGTGTTGGAAGGACGGCCGGAGGAGCACCCCCTACCTCTTCCAGCCCTCCCAAAAATGTGCTGACTGAATAGCTTTTTCATCGATTGCTGGGCCTTATCCAATGAGGAGAAGGTATTCACAAAGCGAGAAAACTCCTTTATAAACGGATCTCCGAAGAGACCTCCAATCGCAACTGACCCAGCCTCAGTAGAGGCTAATCCTCCAAATTGAGGCTCAATCTTAATCAATAAGGAGCGTCTACGCTCGGTAGATAATGCACAACTTGCATTACAGAGAAAACAAAGGGCCCTTGGTGCCCAACCTGAGAAGATCGTGGGGTCTATGAGATGGCCTGTATCCTTGGCATCCTCTGCCATATCCAATATCTTGGTAAGTGGCCACAGCAAATCCAAGACCTTATCTTGGCAGGCTTGCCAAGAGCGATCCAGACCCTTTTTCGGGTCCTTGATAAACTTGCTAATGAGGTGGCCATTCTGGCATCGATTACTGGGGTGCAAGCCACTTTGTTTTGCAGCGATGGCCGGGGGATCTCAGCCCTGAGGCGACCACGGACCTCTTGGTCCATCGGCTTCCAAATACGGCTAGCCACATAGGAAGCCAGGAGGGGAGCAGGTGTCTTATCCATGGAGCGGGTATGGTATATGCTCTCTGGGTTCAACATACCCGAGAGGTCAGCCGAGTCCTGGGAATGAGGTAGGTCCAGTCGGGCTTTTTTGGTGCCACCTTTCGGTCGTCAGGGTCTGCTTGGACCAGGCTCGTCGTCAGACTCCCCATCTGGCCTGTGTCTTCCCCAGTAGCATCATCTTCCCCATCTGGAGGACAAGAATCGTCATCGGGGGTCCAGACCAGCTGGGAATCCTCGAGCACCTCGCTAGATTCCAGGCGTCTCTTAAGGAATGCCTGGCGCAGGCTATCAAAGGCATCTTGGGAAGTAGCAGCCCCCCTAAAGGAGGTCGAGTCTTGGCTTTAGATTTACCCTTGGAGGTGTCCTTTGGAGGCACCCTGGGTTCCCCCAATCACCTTCAGTAGAGGTTACCATCCTGCGCCGAACCGTAAGTTCAATGATAAGGCAGCTCAGGGGTTCAAGGGTGAAGGACACTGCCCTTTTTAGGGATGCATCAATGGCATCCACCAAGCCCATGTGGATAGGGAGAAGGGGCTGTTCTTCTTCAACAGGTTCCCAGGGGTCCATTTCACCCGCCATTAGTAGTCAGGGTTGGGAAAAAAAACAATGTTGGCCCCCAGAAAAAGCAAGGTGCTGTGTCCCCAAGGCTACTAGTGGTAATTAAGCAAATACAAAATGTGGCCTCAATATATATCAACCACGGCTTCTGGGACAGAGCTAGAAATCACCACCTCAAAGGAGGAATTCGGGGAACTGCTATCAAATGCTGGTTATGAATAATGATACAACTGCTATTAATGCCAGGAAAAAGCTCAGCTGGAGAACCGCAACACTGGACCCAGAAGAGAACGCGTTAATTAGTGGAAAATAAAGCCTCCGTCTCCCGCCGAGCGTGCAAACAATTGACCGTCTGCTACTGCCGGAAACTGTCAGACGCACCCTTGTACAGGAGCCGAGGCACGCCAGAAATGACAGGAATATCCCCCCGACTCTTAGCCTAAGACGCATGTGCACCACGCCCCCTAGCGAGGTTGTGACCACACCGCACCACGTCAAAGACGGAGGGAACTGGTGAACTTGGTAAGAGTGGAGTGATCATAGCCGCCAGCAACTTCAGACGAACACTGCCGCAGATGGGGAAAAGTTCAAAGAAAATGCAGCAAGCCGCCCGCGATCCACAACAGGGTCGCAGAATTAAATTACACAGCGGACTGGGCAGTAACTTGCAAGGCAGTAGAAACAAAGTAGGTGAAAACCAATACCACAAATAAAACCACACAAAATATCAATCACTGCCCAAATCCAATACCATTATTAAACGTCACTATAAAATACACTGCACTAATTATGACAGAAATAAGCAACATCAAATAAAGACACTTATCTGGCTGCTGAGCAGCGAAGAAAGAGGACATGCTGTCCTTGGATATTGCTTTTATGGGACTGTCTCTATGGTTGCTTGTGTCCATCACATAGACTCATGGGATTTGTAGTCTTTGGCTGTTGTTTGTTGTTAAGGCTGCTGAGCAATAAATATGAAAGAGTAAAACATAATCTGAGCCTCTGGTCCTGAAATAGAATTTCTTTGCCAGCTCCCCCAAACCGTACCACATATTACTGCTAAAATAGTACTAGCACAATAATTACCACATTGGCAAGCATAGAGGGACAAGGCCCCCCAATTAGCAATGCTATTGTTAGCCGCACAAGAAGTACTTCTGCATCAGGACAAGTACTAAGATGGCGGCTACATTCAGGTACAGATGGGGGAAATCAACGGATGTATGACGTTACAACGCATACTTTTACCACGCATACTTTTACAACGTATTTTTTACAACGCAAATACTATTACAACGCAGTATTTTACAACGAATACTATTACAACGCAATATCATGTATTTAGTGGAAAACTACCATTACAACGATAGCTTTTAAAACGCATACCATTACAACGCAAAAATATAATTTTTTTTTTATTTGTCAAATAAAACCTGGACGGGATCCAGGGAAAATAGGGGTTTTGGGTGGGGAAGTGTATTAAAATGTGGGAAAAAACTAAATGTTATATTACAAAATAGTACCGATTTTTAAAAATGTATACTCGAGTATTAAAATTAATACTCGAGTATAAAAATGAATACTAATATAAGTATAAAAATTACATATTTTACCAAATTGACAATTATATAAAAATTTACTTTACAAATAAAACAATACATTTAACGAAAAATCTAACATTATAGAAACACACAGCTGCCATTTGAAATGTTTTTTAACGAATCTATTTTTTTATTTGTCCTTCTACTCTTTTCATTAAATCAAACCACAACAATACATACAAAATGGATGCCAAAACGAATCGATTTTTATGAAATATCACTAAAGAATAGTTTTTACACGATTACGAAATATTACCGATTTATAAAATGTAATACTCGAGTATTAAATGTAATACTCGAGCTTAAAAATTAATACTAATATTAGTTGAAAAATTACATATTTTACCAAATCGACGATTAAATAAAAATGTATTTTACAAGTAAAACAATAAATTTAATGATGAAACTAACATTTTAGAAACACAGAGCTGCCATCTGAAACCATTTTAAAGTAAACAGTAATTTTTTTTGTCCTTCAACTCTTTTCACGAAATCAAACCACAACAATACATCCAAAATGGATGCCAATACGAAACGAATTTCATGAAATATCACTATACAATACTTTTTTTCACAAGAAATTTAATTATTAGTTTCCACATTTTTAAATAGATATTTAAAATACCTTACTAACGAGGTATTTCTCATAATTAAACGATATACTTGTAAAAAACTTATAAATACAAGCCAGACACCATTTTATAATCAGTTGGTTAACAACTCCCAGAGAAACCAGACGTCAAAAGCTGACCCTCTGACCCTTCAACTTGATAATAGCAGTAGCGTGTTTTGGATCATTTTTCGCATCTATACAAGTAAGTTAGAGAAATGATTAACCGAAATAATAACTAAATGGTCTTTTAAAAGTTAAAAATTAAATTTGACGTTTCTAATAAGTAACCTACATATATCAGTACCAATGCCTAAAACATTTATTTTCGATAATTATTTTTTTTTTTTGAAAATCTTTTTATTAGCAAAGTTTCAGAGCAACAATAGAGTATATACATGCTTATACAACATTAATGTTTAACTTCGTTGCACACGTATGCGGTTGCTCACATCAAGTTTACAGGCATGATAAATTCGATTTTTCATTTTGTCGATGAATCATTTCAACTAACAAACCCTTTCCTTTCCCAACCCCACCCCCCACCCTGCGAGTTCCCACCCTTCACTCTCTAACTAGGCATATGATCTAAATATCGTTATGCGGGTCACACTTTAGTCATTTACACACAGGTAAGGCCAATATACAGCCTGGTTAGGCAGTGGAATGCGATAGACGGGTACGATCTACCCGTGTAGTCTCATAGTGCACCGCAGGTACTATTCGTGGTAGTGCATATGATGGGCGCAACCGCACCCCAAGTGGCTATTCACTAACATCCTCATCATCACTGTCAGTGCCAGCCTCGAAAACCCCTAATGTGGCAAACCATTCCAGTGATATAGGTGTCTTGCGGAGGCCCCTACTCTCTTCCCTTTGTAGTGCCTCGCCCTCAGCCTTACCCCAACGTACAACTTCCGCCCTCCACATGTCAGGGTTGGGCGGTTTCGATGACTTCCATCGCATCGTGATGGCACGCTTAGCCAACAACAGGGCCAGATCCGAGAAGCGCGCCGCCACGGTCCTGGTGCGAGTCGATGGACCTAGCCCTAGGAGCATGTGTTCAAGTGTAGGTGATCGGGTCAATGTACCTGCCTTCTCAAGTGAGCCATGCACAGTGGTCCAGAAATACCCCAGCTTGGGGCATTGCCACAACATGTGTACCAGAGACGCGTCGCCTGCATCACATCGGGGACAGCTGCTCTTGGATGCAGGGAACATCATATGTAAGCGGTGCGGTGTTAGGTAAGCTCTATGTAGCACCATCAATCGGATGAACTTGTATTTAGGATTTCTAGCCACCTTTCTGGGGAATTGCAATATGCGCTCCCATTCCTTATCCCTTAATGGCCTCCCAATATCCGCCTCCCAAGACGCTCTTAGTGGTGCCAGTGTAAGCGCCCTCCCCGATTTAATGCTAACAGTGAGCCACTTAGTTAGATGGCCGCCCGTCCCCATGAGGTAAAGCATAGTGACTAGAGGATTTGCAATGGGTTCCTGTCCGTCGGGTGACCAGGTGTGCGAGATATAATGTCGGAGACCGGCATGCAGGAGAAATGAGCCGCCGGGTATGCCCTGCATGGTTTTGAAGTCTGCGAAGGACAACAAGTGCCCCCCCTCAAACAGGTCACCCACATGTGTCACACCCGCGTCATGCCAGGGCTCCAGCAGAGTCGTTGTAAGTGTGCCCGGGCCCAGTGGTATGCCCAGGAGTGGTATTGTGGGGGCATAGGGTGTCCCCGCGGACGTGTACTTCAAAGCCCTTCGCCAGAGTGTGATCGCCAGTTTGAGTAGGGGCGCAGTGTTTCTAGGCAGATCCGAGCCAGGTAGGAGCAGGAGGTGTATTCTCCCCTTAGCAAGGTCCTCTCGGGTCAGATTAATCTCGTGTAGATTGCGGCCCGCCACCCAGTAAGCCAACCATTGTAGTTGACAGGCATAATGATAAGCCCTAAAGTCCGGCAAGCCCATGCCTCCGGAGTTGGAGGGAAGTTGCAACTTAGCCAACCCTATACGCCTGCGGCCATGGCCCCACACAAGTTCCGTGAGCAGTGAGTCGAGGGTCTTGAATGTTACCGCTGGGATCTGAAACGGCAGGTTGGTGAAGTAATAGATAAGACGGGGCAACATCACCATTTTGGAAATTGCCACTCTACCGGGTATGGAGAGCGGCAAAGTAAGCCAAAATTGAACTTGAGACTTCAGTGCTCTAATGGCCCTCCCCAGGTTGCCATCTATCATCATGTTCGCCTCTCTATATATCTGTATTCCCAGGTAACGGAAAGTGGTTTCCGCCATCTGGAATTCATGTGGGGCAAAAGACAGGGGGGTCGAATCACCCGCATCTACAAAGGCAAATCCGTAGGACTTAGACTCGCTGATGGTGAGGCCAGATATTTCACGAAACTCCTCAAAAGCCCGGGAAATTGGGCCCAGTTCACCCCTCAAATCTCGGAGATATAAGATGATATCATCCGCGTATGCAGAAACAATGTGGTCCGTCCCATGCCGCCGTATACCGTAATGGGGGGCTAGTAGCCTAAGTCTGCAGAGCAATGGCTCGAGGGCAAGAACGAAGAGGAGGGGGGAAAGCGGGCAGCCCTGCCTGGTGCCTCTGGCAATGGCCATGGGGCCCGAGATTTGGTTGGAAGTGCGTACCCTCGCCGTGGGGATTGTGTATAATAATCTGACCCAAGCGAGGAATTCCGGTGGGATCCCATATTTTAATAATGTGGCAAACATATAGTCCCATCTCAGGGAATCAAAAGCCTGTCTTAAGTCCAGGGAGATGCATCCTTCGGAGGCCACGGCCGCATCGTTCCCAAGCATGAGCTGGGCCAATCGCCGAAGGTTCATGGCCGTATTACGGCCTGTGACAAAGCCGCATTGATCCTGATGGACCAAGTGTGGCACATATTGTACAAGCCTTGACGCCAGTATCTTGCTCAAAATTTTTGAGTCAGTATTAAGAAGGGACAGGGGTCTGTAATCGGCCAGCTGTAGACCTTCTTTGGCCGGTTTCAAGAGGGACGTAATCAGAGCCTGCATGGTTGATTGTGGTAGAGAGGCTGTGCGTAGAGCTTCCAGATAAACAATGTGTAGTCGCGGTGCCAGGAGGTCCATGTAGGTGGCGTAGAAGTCGGTTGGCAGGCCATCCGTTCCAGGGGCCTTACCCTTAGGGAGGGTTTTGATTGCCTGTCTGATTTCTGCCAATGTGATGGCACGCTTCAGGTCTTTATTCTGATCTGCAGTAAGCTGCGGGAGAACCAGTTCCGCCATGAAGGACACTAATGCGGGTTCGGACAGGGGTAGTGGGGGGCCATATAGCGCGGTATAGTAGTCTTTGAATGCTGTATTAATCCCTACTTGGGTGGTAGCCAGCTGGCCAGAGTGGTCCAAGACTCGCAGAATGGGTTGGCTGATCGGGGAGTCCCGCAGGATACGGGCAAGTAGGGGGCCGGCTCGGTCGGCCTGTGTGTGCTGCCTGTTCGTGTACTCCCTATAGTCAATAATTCGCAGCTCTTCTAGCAGCTCTGCATGCCTAATACGTGCCTCCTGCAGTGGTGAAAAGGGAACATTGGTACCCGCTGCCTCGTTCTCTAATGGCGCAAGCGAGCCCTCCACCTCCTTAAGCTGGCTAAGTACCTCCCGTTTCCTTCCCACCCTAGTAGTCATAGCAGCCCCCCTCAGGCATACTTTGAAAGTGTCCCACTCTACCTGTCGGGAGCTAGCCGTGCCCGCATTCGTGGAGAAGTAGGTTTCAATAGTGTCGGAGAGGGAGGACCGGAAGACCGAGTCCTCAAGGAGTTCAGGGTTTAGTCTCCAGGTCGGTATGGGGGCTAGCCTCCTACCCCATTGCCATGTGACCTCCACTGGGCTATGGTCCGAGAACGTTTTCCCCATGTGTTGTGTTTGGACAACCAATGCAGTAAGGGACCTCGAGCAGAACACATGATCGATTCTGGTGTGGAGCTGGTGGGGAGGGGAGAAAAAGGTGTATTCCCTGTCCGTGGGGTGAATGCTACGCCACACATCTGTCAAGTCCCAGCCCTCAGCCCAACTCGCAAGCGCAGCAGCTTGCTTCCTGCTCTCAGTAGCCAGTAATGGGGGGTGCGACCTATCCAGTAAGACATCAAGTACAGCATTAAAATCTCCCCCTACCACCCAGCGAAGGTCAGCCCAGTCTGCAAGCACCCCGTTGATACTGGACAGAAATCCCAACTGGTTCGTATTAGGCGAGTACATGCTTCCCACAACAATTTCCTCCCCATCCAACAGACCCCTCACAAACACATAGCGACCCTCCTTATCCACCCGTTTTTCCAACAACTGGAAAGGAAGAGACCCACGCATCCAAATTGCGGCCCCCCTTGAGAATGCGGAATACGAGGTGGCATAGAGCTGTCCCCTCCACTTCTTTCGCAGTTTCACCGCTTCAGCAGCGTTCAAATGTGTTTCCTGTAAACAGGCAATTTGTGTCCCTCTCCGGTTGAGTTGTGCAAGGATTCTATGACGTTTATGCACTGATCCCAAGCCACGAACATTCCAGGTGCACAAGTGGAAATTATTAAGAGGTCCCATTCCCATCTGTGTAGTGTGTCAATGTGCAACAACTGGGTGACCCCACACATTCTGCTGTGCTGAAATAGAAGAGTGTCTCGCAAACAACAAACCCCCAAACAAAAAGGTCCCTGAGCCAACGTACCCAGGAGCCAAACCATGGTGTCCAACTTGGGCACAACACAGTCAAGTACGTGTGCATACCGGGGGGTGGTTGACCTCCGACGGTCGGCACTGAACTGTCTGCGTGGGCGTGAAAGCCCACAATATGGTGGATCCCTGCACACTCAACCCACCCTATATGAGGGAAGGGATTTGGCATACGTTACCACTTGAAGGGAAGTAATTGTGTCGTGGCTCAGAACTCCGCCGCCATCTGTGCCGTGACCTTCGGAAAGAGTTGTAGGCTGTCAATTGAACCAGACACTTCAGTATGAGTGTCAGTGGTAACGGTGAGTCTGTCTCCGGATGCCTCCGCGTCGTGGGCGGCCAGGGCTGCCTCAGTGAGACGCCGATGCGTGGAAGATGACGTGGGGTCCGTCGCCTGTTGTCCAAGGGTATGCGCCGCTCCTGTTGCTCCATGAGATGAGTGTCGTCCAGGGCTGTGAGCGTCGTTTCGTCGTTCCGGTGAGCCCCTCCGGGCGTTGCCGTGATGGTCTGTGAACTGGTCCTGTGAAGTCGGCGGAGTCAGGGCGACCTCCATCCATTCAGACGCTTCCTCAGGCGAGTCAAAGAAGTGGGACTTGTTGTTATGCAGGAGTTTTAGCCGAGCAGGGAACAAAAGGGCATATTTCATGTTCCTGTCCCGCAGCCTGCGTTTCACCCCCATGAAGGTGGACCTGGCTCGCTGTACAGTGGGTGTGAAATCAGGGTAGACCGAGATGGTCTTGTCCTCGAAGCGTATCGGCGCTTCCTCCCTCGCCGCCCGAAGTATAGTGTCACGATCTTTGAAATGGAGGAGACGAGCGATCAGTGGGCGCGGCGGCGCCCCAGCTAGTGGGGGCCGTGATGGCATCCTGTGCGCCCTCTCCACACTGTAGAGAGCAGTGAGATCCCTCTGGCCCACTAGCTTCCTTAGCCAATCCTCCACAAACTGTGTGGGGTCTCTCCCCTCGCTTCTCTCCGGAATGCCCAGGATGCGGACGTTGTTGCGGCGGGCCCGTCCTTCCGCCTCGTCCACTCTTCCCCACAGCTGCTTCAGTTGCTTCTCCACGTTTTCAAGTTTCGTGGAGTGTTCCGTTTGTTGCGGGATAATGTCGTCCAGCGCTATTTTCTGCTCCGCCACTCGATCCGCCAATTTATTGTGGTCCGCCTTAAGTAAGGATAGGCCAGTCGCCATATTGTCCATGCGCGATTCTAGTGCTTCGCGCGTCGCGCGTATTTCATTCAGTATCAGGTCTAGCTTGGCGTCTTGTGAGCCCTTACCGGTCGGCGGGATGATGTCCATATTGGAGGAGGCTAGGGGGTCCTCCGACCCCGTGGACTGCACATCCATTCGGGCGCCCTGGTCCTGAGGTTTGCCCCTCGGCCTGCCCATAGATCTTGTTAGCAGGGTGTCGCTGTAGTAGAGGCAGCCTCTCACCGTGGTCACTCTGTGTATATGGCAGTGGTTATGGCTCGACCACTATGTGCTGTGGAGAGGCAGATGTAGCGTAGATCTCAGGGCTGGCGAGGCAATGTAGCAGACCTAGACGAGGCGTCAATGCAGGGTGGGCCGGTGCGCCACTGGTGTCTTGGCGAGGTCCGCCGCGGCGGTGGTGGAGGCAATGGTGACGGGAACCAGACTGCTACAAAGCAAGGGTATCGTGGCTTCCGATAGCGCAGTCAGGTCCGGCCTATAGCGCTGTGAGAAGGCGTCAAAGCGCGAGGCACACCACCCCTGTACAGGCCCACACGCCCGTGGTCTGTTGGGTGCCAATATCTGTCGCCCCGCAGAACGGCTCTGATCCTCTGATTGGCGGAGCCGTGGTCAATGGGGGCAAGACTGCCAAGGTCCGAGGGTCTCCACTCAGCTCCCAAGCGGCGACAAGATGGCGCCAGTATTCACCTCAAATCCAGCCAGAACCGCTCCGCGGCGCTGATGTCCTATGTGGGACAATGGTAGCCTGCGGCGCCGGCTGCGCCGCGTTCTCCGCCCGGTCTTAGTATTTTAACCCGGTGGTGGTGACGCCGGAGCCCCGCTGAATACCTGGGCGGCTGGTGGACAGCGTGGAAGCGCTCCTGCGCCTCGGAGGGGCTGCGCAGCAGCGTAGGCAGTCCGTGTTGCAGCGGCTGAGGGGGGAGGGGGGGGGGGGGGGCAATGGAGCCTCAGCGGGGGTACCGCACCCTGTGGCACCGGCCCGTGAAGCGGCAGCAGGCCGATCCCGGGTCCCGATCGGACCACGAAGAAGGATGGGGGCAGGCCGGTCAGACCAGTCACTCGAGGCCGGGGCTTCACCTCGATCTGAAGGCCGCAACAGGGTCCGTCGGCAGAGCTTCCCACAGGAGTGGGCCTGGCGGGGTAACGAGGCACCGTTACACGCCGCTTCTCCCTGGAGACAACCTGGGCAGTAATCAGGTGGGTTGCAGGCAGGGGATCACAGGATAATCAGCTGGTGTTCAGGGCACAGGACGGAGCTGGCAAACTACACGTCCACCATCAACAGCTCCAGGCCACGCCCCCCTATTTTCGATAATTATTTAATTAATTATTTTTACAATTTGATTTGAAATCTAAACAATATTTTAAATGAATTTTCAATAACACTCAATAATTATTTTATTTAATAGGACAACTCCTACGAACTCTGTTGCTACAATAACCTCTCCAAATAAAGGATTTTGTTATAATAACTACATTCCTTTTTCACATTTAATTACCGATAAATATATACTTTTTTGAAAAATGTATTAATATTTTTTATACCATATAAACATGAAACAATATTTTAATTTTATATCGTATTTATCAACAGATTAAAAGGAGGATTGAAGAAACAATAAACTATATTGAAATACAAACATCTAGTTAAAAACACAGTAAATATATTTTTGCATTTCATAAAAAGATACATGATAAGTGATTTTTTTTTAAAATGGTAATCTATTTCTGTTATAACTCCTTCATTTTTCAGTAGTAAGTAAGTAAAGTGTGAAACGATATAAAAATACGTGATATTATTCTTACTCAAACAAAGTTCAGATATTGCGAAACTGTGTAGTGTATTAGATTTTTCGAACACTTGCTTTAGTAACATTTTAATAAATAATGACATTACATATTTTTTTAATATTATAACAGCCCTCTGACCAAACCATACTTGCCAACAGAACTGACAACAAAGAAAGCCATCGAAAAACCAGAAAATCGTCCAGATTCATTATAAAACAGAATACATCAACATTAAAAAGTTGTTGAAAGTAAGATAATTTTCAATTTTAAAATACATCAATAATCTCAGTAGTAAACTTTAGAACTGATATATATACATTTTCCAGTATTCATAAAACATTTAAAACCAATAACATACAAAATCATATTTTTTTCTGTTCATAGATTACCAAGCAACTCTTGAGATACCATAAGAAAATCAAATCCAAGCCAATCTGACAACCAAACAAGAAAAACACACCACACTAAGAAGGTAAATCTAATGGAAAGTATAATAACAGTGATTCAAATGTTTTTTTTTTACTCTCTGAAAGTGCTACAGTAGAGAAAGTGCAGAATAGTGTATGTGTATTAATTACTAATCTAACTCCAAGTAAGTGCTGCATTAGGGAGAGTGCTGGATAGTGGAGAGGTATCAATGACTAATCTAACTCCAGGTAAGTGCTGCATTAGGGAAAGTGTTGGATAGTGGAGGGGTATCAATGACTAATCTAACTCCAGGTAAGTGCTGCATTAGGGAAAGAGCTGGATAGTGGAGGGGTATCAATGACTAATATAACTCCAAGTAAATGCTGCATTAGGGAAAGTGCTGGATAGTGGAGGGGCATCAATGACTAATCTAACTCCAAGTAAATGCTGCATTAGGGAAAGTGCTGGATAGTGTATGGGTATCAATGACTAATGTAACTCCAGGTAAGTGCTGCATTAGAGAAAGTGCTGGATAGTGTAGGGGTATCAATGACTAATTTAACTCCAGGTAAGTGCTGCATTAGGGAAAGTGTTGGATAGTGTAAGGGTATTAATGACTATTCTAACTCCAGGTAAGTGCTGCATTAGGGAAAGTGTTGGATAGTGTAGGGGTATCAAAAACTAATTTAACTGCAGGTAAGTGCTGTAGTAGTGAAAGTGTAGAGTTGGTACAAAGTAAAAATTTTGGAAACATTAAACTGTTCAACTAAAATGCAGACATTTTCCAGTTTCCATAAAACATTTATAACCAAAGATTTTCAAAAACATATTTTTTTCTGTTTATAGATTACCCTTCAACTCTTGAGATTCCATAAGAAAATCAAATCCAAGCCAATCTGACAACCAAACAAGAAAAACACACCACACTAAGAAGGTAAATCTAATCAAAAGGACAATAACAGTGATTTAAAAAAATTTGGACTCTTTGAAAGTGCTACAGTAGAGAAAGTGCCAGATAGTGTATGTGTATTAATTACTAATCTAACACCAAGTAAGTACTGTATTAGGGAAAGTGCTGGATAGTGGAGGGGTATCAATGACTAATCTAACTCCAGGTAAGTGCTGCATTAGGGAAAGTGCTGGAAGGTGGAGGGGTATCAATGACTAATCTAACTCCAGGTAAGTGCTACATTAGGGAAAGTGCTGGATAGTGTAAGGGTATCAATTACTATTCTAACTCCAGGTAAATGCTGCATTAGGGAAAGTGCTGGATAGTGTTAGGGTATTAATTACCATTCTAACTCCAGGAAACTGCTGTATTAGGGAAAGTGCTGGATAGTGGAAGGGTATCAATGTCTAATCTAACTCCAGGAAAGTGTTGCAGTAGGGAAAGTGCTGAATATTGTAGGGGTATCAGTTACTATTCTAACTCCTAGAAAGTGCTGTAGTAGTCCAAGTGTAGAGTTGGTGCGAAGTAAAAATTTTGGAAACATTAAACTGTTCAACTCAAATGCAGACATTTTCCAGATTTCATAAAACATTTAAAACCAAAAACATTCAAAAAACATATTTTTTTCTGTTTATAGATTACCCACCAACTCTTGAGATTCCATAAGAAAATCAAATCCAAGCCAATCTGACAACCAAACAAGAAAAACACACCACACTATGAAGGTAAATGTAATGAAAAGTACAGTAACAGTGATAAAAAAATTTTTGGGACTATTTGAAAGTGCTACAGTAGAGAAAGTGCTGGATAGTGTATGTGTATTAATTACTAATCTAACTCCAATTAAGTTCTGCATTAGGGAAAGTGCTGGATAGTGGAGGGGTATCAATGACTAATCTAACTCCAGGTAAGTGCTGCATTAGGGAAAGTGCTGGATAGTGGAGGGGTATCAATGACTAATCTAACTCCAGGTAAGTGCTGCATTAGGGAAAGTGCTGGATAGTGGAGGGGTATCAATAACTTATCTAACTCCAGGTAACTGCTGCATTAGGGAAAGTGCTGGATAGTGTAAGGGTATCAATGACTAATCTAACTCCAGGTAAATGCTGCATTAGAGAAAGTGCTGGATAGTGGAGGGGTATCAATGACTAATCTAACTCCAGGTAAGTGCTGCATTAGGGGAAGTGCTGGATAGTGGAAGGGTATCAATGACTAATCTAACTCCAGGTAAATGCTGCATTAGAGAAAGTGCTGGATAGTGGAGGGGTATCAATAACTAATCTAACTCCAGGTAAGTGCTGCATTAGGGAAAGTGTTGGATAGTGGAGGGGTATCAATGACTAATCTAACTCCAGGTAAGTGCTGCATTAGGGAAAGTCCTGGATAGTGTAAGGGTATTAATTACTATTCTAACTGCAGGTAAGTGCTTAGTAGTGAAAGTGTATAGTTGGTACAAAGTAAACATTTTGGAAACATTAAACTGTTCAACTGAAATGCAGACATTTTCCAGTTTTCATAAAACATTTATTACCAAAAACTTACAACATTTTTTTTTTCTGTTTATAGATTACCCTTCAACTCTTGAGATTCCATAAGAAAATCAAATCCAAGCCAATCTGACAACCAAACAAGAAAAACACACCACACTAAGAAGGTAAATCTAATCAAAAGTACAATAACAGTGATTTTTTTTGACTCTTTGAAAGTGCTACAGTAGAGAAAGTGCCGGATAGTGTATGTGTATTAATTACTAATCTAACTCCAAGTAAGTGCTGCATTAGGGAGAGTGCTGGATAGTGGAGAAGTATCAATGACTAATCTAACTCCAGGTAAGTGCTGCATTAGGGAAAGTGTTGGATAGTGGAGGGGTATCAATGACTAATCTAACTCCAGGTAAGTGCTGCATTGGGGAAAGAGCTGGATAGTGGAGGGGTATCAATGACTAATCTAACTCCAGGTAAATGCTGCATTAGAGAAAGTGCTGGATAGTGTAGGAGTACCAATGACTAATCTAACTCCAGGTAAGTGCTGCATTAGGGAAAGTTCTGGATAGTGTAAGGGTATTAATTACTATTTTAACTCCAGGTAAGTGCTGCATTAGGGAAAGTGTTGGATAGTGTAAGGGTATTAATTACAATTCTAACTCCAGGTAAGTGCTGCATTAGAGAAAGTGCTGGATAGTGTAAGGGTATTAATTACTATTCTAACTCCAGGTAAGTGCTGCATTAGGGAAAGTGCTGGATAGTGTAAGGGTATTAATTACTATTCTAACTCCAGGTAAGTGCTGCATTAGGGAAAGAGCTGGATAGTGTAGGGGTATCAATTACTAATCTAACTCCAGATAAGTGCTGTAGTAGTGAATGTGTAGAGTTGGTACAAAGTAAAAATGTTGGAAACATTAAACTGTTCAACTGAAATGCAGACATTTTCCAGTTTCCATAAAACATTTATAACGAAAAACTTACAAAAATATTTTTTTATCTGTTTATAGATTACCCTTCAACTCTTAAGATTCCATAAGAAAATCAAATCTAAACCAATCTGACAACCAAACAAGAAAAACACACCACACTAAGAAGGTAAATCTACAATGACAGTGATTAAAATATTTTGTTTTCTCTTTGAAAGTGGTACAGTAGAGAAAGTGCAGGATAGTGTATGTTAATTAATTACTAATCTATCTGCAGGTAAATGCTGAATTAGAGAATGAGCTGGATAGTGTAAGGGTATTAATTACTATTCTAACTCCAAGAAAGTGTTGCATTAGGGAAAGTGCTGGATATTGTAGGGGTATCAATGACTATTCTAATTCCGGGTAAGTGCTGCATTAGGGAAAGTGCTGGATAGTGTAGGGGTATTAATTACTATTCTAACTCCAGGTAAGTGCTACAGTAGGGAAAGTTCTGGATAGTGTAAAGGTAATAAATACTATTCCAACTGAAGTTAATTGCTGCAATAATGAAATAGCAGAATAGTATAGGGTTATCAATCAGTAATGTAACTCCACTTAAGTGCTGCAATAGATAAAGTGCAGGATATTATGTAGGTATTATGTAAATCTAAAAGAATAAATTAACTCAAACAATTTTTTTCTTTTTTTACTTTTCAGATAATGTTTGCTCTACCAGAAGCACAGTACATCAAATCCAGAAAAGGAAACAATCTTTTAAATCATATGGGTTACATATATTGTAAGGAAAGGGTAAGTTTCCCAAGAAATCATTGGAGATGCGTGCAATACTTCTCAACCCGTTGCAGCGGCAGAGCGGTTACGATGGACGATATTATTGTAAAAACAACTGACCATAACCACTCTGCCTCTGCAATGGATGTTGATGTCAGAGAAGCTGTGAATGAAATGAAGGAACTTACATGCATCTCCAATGATTCAACAGGAAGTATTTTAAGAGAGGTTGCTCAGCATGTCCCAGATCATATAGCTAGTAATATGCCTACCATACATAATTTGAGAAGAATTATTCAACGTCAAAAGCAGGCAAGTAATACACAAATAAATACCCCCATACCTTTTCTGATATAGTTATTCCTCACAAACTCACTATTTCTTTTTCTGATGAACCTTTCCTCCTGCATGATAATGAAAACCCTCAGAAACGTATATTAATTTTTAGTACACCTAGAAATCTTGTTAAACTGGAAAATAGTGAAGTTTGGATGATGGATGGGACGTTTAAAAGTACACCCCATCCATTCACCCAAATGTATACTATACACGCCAAAATAAATAATAATGTTATTCCCCTAGTATATAGTTTGCTGCCTGATAAGACTTCTGCAACCTACACTGAACTATTATCAGTTATTAAATCTACCACAAACCAAAGCCCTAGGAAAATTATCATTGATTTTGAATTGAGCATGATTAATGTAATCACGAAAACGTACACGGATACCCAAATTCAGGGGTGTTTTTTCCATTTTTCCCAGGCATTCTGGCGTAAATTACAAAAAACACCCCTGGTTACAGAATACTCCTCAGACAGCAAACTACAGGTAGAATTAAAAAAAAAGAACTGCTCTTTGTTTTGTCCCTCCCAAAAGTGTAGACGAGTACTACACTGCCATTACAGAATCTGATTATTACATAGCATATGAAGAAAAATTAGCACCCATTCTAAATTATATGGAAGACACATGGATTGAACACCTAAGCAGATCGGGTCGCAGGAGGAAGCCACGTTTCCATGTGGAGTGGTGGAACTGTTATTCGACTTGCTTACAGGGAGAGGCTAAAACAAATAATGCTATTGAGGGATGGCACAACTCCTTCAATCATACAATTGGAAAACCCCACCCTAATTTCTACTCTTTTCTGGAAACTTTGAAGAAGGAGCAAAGTTTTCAGGAAAGGAGAATTTCTCAAACTCTTACAGGTAGTCTAAACCCACGAATAACCCATAAAACAAAGGAAATGTCCGAGAGACTATTGGCACTTTTACAACAATTTTCGTTGTGTGTGGCTTTAGATTACCTTGAAAATCTAGCTAACATCTTAAGTTTTTAAACATCATCTTCACATTACTTTCCTGCTTTGCTCAAAAATGTATCCCTGTCTGAATGTATTTGGCTAAAACATTTTTCCAAATTTAAACAAGGAAATTTAAATAAGTTGGGTGTATTTTTTTTTTTAATTTAATTGTGATTGTTTATAATTTCCTTATTTTAAAAACAATCCAAATATTTAAATTTTTTCTAAGTCGATAAACTCACCATTATAAATTAAAATTTTCTAAAAAATTTCATCTTTCAAATATTTTTTAAAGTATAAATGTATGCATTTTTGAAAAATTACTATAAAAACCTGCTCTCTTCTTAAAATTGTGAACTAAAAGCTTCATGAAAACATTCAAGATATTTATCTATTTTTTTTGTTTAAAGAATTGATGTTATAGTGAAAAAATCATGTCCCATTATTTTTCCAATTGGTGTTTTTTTCAAAATTTTAATCTCTTATTGTATATACTATAAACTCTAAAAAAAAATTGTTTATTATTGAAAAGACATTCCATTACTATCTTCTGTCATAATTTTTTTCATTTAAAAACATTTTGACAGAATCAGATGTAATATAATTTTTACATTTCCTTTAAAAAATTATTTCATACTCCCAATACCATACATATTTTCATTAATTCATCAACTTTTTCATTTTTTCTTAACTTTATTTTTTTAAAACAAAGAAACAATATATTTACATTTTTACTCAACCATATCTCGAAAGTCATCTAAATATAAACCCACAAAATAACAACTCTTTTGATTTAAATACCATCATGTGACCAAAAAACCATTACATTTCAAACCAAGTATAGATTCTCAATAATAAACAGCAAAACATCACTTCCATTTAAGAACTTCCCTAAGTTACAAACATAGAAATACATCTATTTGTTTTCGACTAAGCTTTTTCCAACAATTAATTAACATCTTCAACTCCTATCCTAAGTTTTCCAAAGAACAAATTAATCTTTCAAAAATGCATCTTTATTTTCATTTATACCTCACAATTCTAAAATTTCCCAAATATACTCACCTTATCTATCTAACATTTCACAATACATTTTTTACTAAACAATTTAAACCACTCAATTATTTCCCTCCCACACCCGACTCAGGCATATTCTAGCTATTTGATCGGCGACATGTATTTTAAACGTACATAACAACATTTACGTATTAAGCAACCTCTCCTTACCCTTTCCTTTCAATATATCTTAACTTTTTTGTTATTCTAAACATATAATAAAGTTTTAAATGTTTCCTACCTGGACGCAGATCAGCTTCCAGCTGCTTCCTCCTTGGATCCTGTTTAAAACGGCTTTACGTTAACGTCAATACGTATTAGAAAGCTGCAACAATAAACAAAGGACTATTTATTTAGTTATTTATTAATATAATGAATGTATTATTTTTTAAATGTTTCCCTATCGGAAAAAAATATCAAAAATATGTATAATAAATATATTAAATAATGCTATATTGTTAAAAAAAAATTAATAAAATATTTTGAAACAAGTTATCGTAACTTTGTGACTTTCTAAAATACATGCAATACTTCTTACAATATTTTTTTTAAGGATAATTAATCTTTTTTACTTCTTACCTGTATTCTTTTTCCTGTTCTCTATTTTCTTTTTTCTTTCATCCTCTTTTTCTCATCTGTTCTATGTACCGCGGGACACATAGGCTATGTCATGAAAATAAAAGAAGGACAATGGCTGCCATTGGATTCAATGTTAAACCGTGGTAACCCAATAGTAAATTAATTTTTAATTTATTAATCTTACTCTATTAACTAGAATTTATAAATATAGATAATTTTACTTCAAATAAATACTCATTTTAATAATTTAATAACTTGTATATAATGTATTACATTTATTAATAATGTTTCAAGATCAATTTATTTTCCAAAATAAAGTTAAACTAATATTTCAATTATTTAATGTACCAAATATATAAAATAATATATATTTTAATACACTAAATATAATTTCCAATTAAAAAGTACTCAAACATTAATTTATAATATATATATTTTAAATAATTTTTTAATTAACAAATAATATAAATATTTTTAAATTATGTTAATAACACCAAAAATACTCTATTAAAATGTTAAATGTTATTAAATACTCTTTTTTAAATACATTTTTTAATATATATTTTTTAAATAAATTTTTTTCAATCAATACTCTAGTATTTTTTTAGAGTATTATATATAATAATATAATTAACATAAATATTTTAAATAATAAAATAATTCTCAACAATTCTTAAAAATAATAATAAAAAGATTAATAATACATTTTCCCAGTTATTTATATTTTTAATAGTTATTAAAAATAAATACTCAATTACTTTTTTTATAAATATCTATATTTTATATAAATACATAAATAAATAAATAATAAATAAATAAAAATTATATCTAAATTCCATATTTATCATTTAACATACTCTATTAAATTCTAAAATCTCATTAAATACTCTTTTTAAAATAAAAATGTTAATATATATTATTTTTAATAATATTTTTCAAACAATACTCTAGTATTTTTTTAGAGTATTATATATAATAATATAATTAACATAAATATTTTAAATAATAAAATAATGCTCAACAATTCTTAAAAATAATAATAAAAAGAGTAATATTTAATTTTTCCAGTTATTTATATTTTTTAATAGTTATTAAAAATAAATACTCAATTAGTTTTTAAATAAATAAATAAAAATTATATCTAAATTCCATATTTATCATTTAACATACTTACAAATATAATGCGTTGTAAAAGTATATGCGTTGTAAAAGTACTTGCGTGGTAAAAGTATGCGTGGTAAAAGTTTTTGCGTGGTAAAAAATGAGTGGCAATGGTATTGCGTGGTAAAAAATGCGTGGTAAAGGTTGTATACCGAAATCAACTATCAGTCCTTCTTCACGGTTCAACTTTCACTAATTGAATATGTAGATGCCTGCTTCACAAATCAGCTCAGACTACTGCATGGTAGCCATGCAAAATTCGAGATCTATTTGGCAACATAGCAATAAACTAAGCATGCATATGTCTTTACCAAGCATGCTTTTACAACGGATATGTTGTTGTAAGGGCATGCATAGTAAAGGATTATGCATGGTAAACATTTTTGTAGTAAAGGCATGCATGCTAAAGTCACATGTGTAGCAATGACGGGGTGATACCAGCATGCGTTGTAATGGCATGCGTTATTCCGTCATAGAACATTCTGTTATATGAGCGAAGGGGTGGCTCCATTACTAGGGCTGTTAGTCTGAGCAATCACGTTTACAATAATGGCAGCTTCATGGGGTGCAGTGGCTGACTAGCCCTACTGTCACCTGGGGCAGGCCCTATGTTTGCTTCCCCATGCAGGTAAGAGCGGAGGGAGGTGGTTGCAACGAACAACGTGTTTGGGGGTGGAGTCGGGAACTGTCAGCCGATGGACGACTTGTTCTCAGGGGCTGGGGGATGGTGGTAGTCGACAGACACGACTTGCTGAACTCTGCCGCCCGCTAAAAGAGTGCAGCCCAGGGCGGGCCCACACACCCCTAGCTACGCCACTGATGGGGTGCTTTTTTTAAAATATTTCTTTTTATTGAAAGTTTGTTAAAATAAACAGCAAGGCAGAGAAATATATTACATACAGTACCGATTCCAAGTCGGGGAAGGAAGAGCAATTCAAAGAAATCAGCAATTAGTGTGGGGGGGAGGTCAGAGCAAAGGTAAAGCAAATATAGAACAACAAGCGGAATGTGAGGTTAGGGGGAAGGTGGGATGTCAGGGATGTCTACAACAGGCGGTGTGCATATATCTCCACAATAGCCATTCCAGGGTCCCCATATTCTGCGCCATTTCCGAGGACGGCCTCGGGCCAAGTACACAGTCTTTTCTCTAAACATGCACCAGTCCATATTTTCCTTCCATGCCGCGAATGTAGGCGGCCTCGGGGATCCCCACAATTGAGCAATATCTCTCTTAGCAATCATGGCTCCCAGGGTCACCCACTGAGTTTGCGCTACACTGTGGTCAGTAGGCTCCCACACATTCAATAAACAGCGTCTAGCCTCCGGCAAGAGGGCAATCCCCGTCACCTCATTCATCACTTCATGTACTTCTTTCCAGAAATCCGCGACCTCACAACACTCCCAAATAATATGAAGGAAAGTCCCCACATGCCCACATCCTCGCTTACACATACCATCCTCAGAAAACCCATGTGGACCAGACGAGGGCCCGTGACATAAATCCTATGCAGAATCTTCAGTTGAACCAACCGGAGCCGAGCTGGGATCGAGACCTCCCTTGGAGAGGAGACCGCAGATTGCCAGTCTTCGTCATCCAGTTCAAGACCGTCACATGTCCACGAGTCTCGAAGATGTAACAGGAGGTCTGATCTATCATTGATTAACTTTTTATAGACTAGGGAGATGGTGCTATCAGGCACATAGCCATCCAACAATCTATCTTCAAGCGGAGTCGATTCCGGAATTACCTCTCCGACCTGGAAAACCGACGTCAACGCATGGCGAACCTGAACTTAGCGTAAGTATTCTGAATTACTTAGGTCAAATTCCTCCTGCAACGATTCAAACGATCTCACCTGACCCAGAGGTCCCCCACCTTACTAATACCAATGAGGTCTCATTTATCGAACCCCTTGGTATTCCACAATTTGCCAAGTTTATCTGAACCAAATAGTGGGGTTGCCCGAGTCAGATGATCCATCCAACCTGTTGCGTTAGTTGCATCCCGCCATAGGCGTACTGCCATCTTCGTAGGTCCCGACAAAGCCCCGACCACCGATTTAGAGTATAGCGCTCTATAATAGTTGCCACCAGGCAAAAGCCACCTATCCATGGCGAACGCGGGATTCAAGTCGGGACCATACATGCTGTGATTAATCGCTCCCAAGTGGGACGCCCAATAGTATCTCTTTATGTCCGGGAGGGCAATACCCCCATCGTACCACGGGAGCGTCAATTTAGCAAGCGAAATACCATCCCATATTAATTTCCGTTGAAGATCCTCGATCGCCCGAAAATAGCTAGCGGGAATTATATCAAAAGTGTTTTGGAGGGCATAGAGAAAACGAGGTAGTGACATCATTTTAAATAGGGCAGCACGACCAAGCGGTGAAAGTGGAAGCCTACGCCACCCCGCAACATCTTGCTTCAATCTAGACAAGGGCGGGAGAAGATTAAGTTCGTATCGGATTGTGGGGTCCAATGAGATATTAATACCGAATTACTTAAACCCCGTTTGCGCAATCTGGATGGGGCAGGTGCGCGGGAGAAGAGGAACGTCGCCTGAAAGAACGTATAAATAGGATTTAGTCCAGTTAATGATGAGGCCAGAGTTTCTACCAAATTATGTCAAGACGTCGCACAGTACTATCAGGGATCTCCGTGGCAAAGTCAGGTACAATAAAATATTGTCCGCATAGAGCGAGATACGATCTTCAAATTCCGAGGACCACCGAATACCCTTCATCAAAGGCTCCCACTGAATCCATGCGGCGAGGGGCTCGAGGGCCAAAGCGAACAGGAGAGGCGACAAAGGACAACCCTGGCAAGTTCCCCTCTCGAGACCAAACGGTGCAGATACACGACCATTTACAACAAATTGTGTGAGGGGGTCCTCGTAGAGCACGGGTACTCATAGTACGGCCCGCGGGCCGTCAGCGGCCCGGCAAGCCTTCCTGTGCGGCCCGCGGACCTTGCACACATGTAACTGTGTTCTATTTATTTTTGTAAAGTGTTTACGAACACCGCCGGTTGTTGATTTATGGGGGCCGCGTGATTTCAGGCATAGAGTGGAGATGCAGGGCGTTAAGAAGAGGTCAAATACAACAAGGCCTCATTAACAATTAAATGGTCTTTTAAAGACCTGTGAAGTACTCAGGTGATTGGCGCCAAGGGGGCTTTGATCTGACTGCTCGGGTCGCCGTGACAGCTGTGACCCCCAGGCCAAGTGGTGGGACACCAACCCTACAAAGCAGCACATTCTGAAAGAAGGCTTTTACATTAGGGGGGGGGCTGTCCCTGGGCTGGTGACGGGGACGTGTAGACACAGTATGCGTGCACTGCCCGAGAGACAAACAGGGGAAAAGACAGAAATGGGCAGAGACAGGCAGGGGCAGAGACAGACAGGGGCAGAGACAGGCAGTGGCAGACAGGGGCAGAGTGGCAGATAGGGGCAGAGTGGCAGAGACAGATAGGGGCAGAGACAGATAGGGGCAGAGACAGATAGGGGCAGAGACCGGGGCAGACTGACAGAGGCAGAGACAGATAGGGGCAAATACCGATAGGGGCAGAGACAGATAAGGGGCAGAGACAGATAAGGGGCAGAGACAGATAAGGGGCAGAGACAGATAGGGGGCAGAGACAGATAGGGGGCAGAGACAGATAGGGGCAGAGACAGATAGGGGCAGAGACAGATAGGGGCAGAGACAGATAGGGGCAGAGACAGATAAGGGGCAGAGACAGATAAGGGGCAGAGACAGATAAGGGGCAGAGACAGATAAGGGGCAGAGACAGATAAGGGGCAGAGACAGATAGGGGCAGAGACAGATAGGGGCAGAGACAGATAGGGGCAGAGACCGATAGGGGCAGAGACAGATAGGGGCACAGATAAGGGGCAGAGACAGATAGGGGCAGAGACCGATAGGGGCAGAGACCGGGACAGACTGACAGAGGCAGAGACAGATAGGGGCAAAGACCGATAGGGGCAAAGACTGATAGGGTCAAAGACCGATAGGGGCAGAGACCGACAGGGGCAGAGACCGATAGGGGCAGAGACAGACAGACATAGACAGATAGAGGCAGAGGAGGAGACAGAGGGGAGGAGACAGTGACGGAGGGAGACAGAGACGGGGGAGACAGAGAGGGAGGGAGATGGAGGGAGACAGAGAGGGGGGAGACAGAGAGGGAGGGAGACAGAGAGAGAGGGAGACAGAGAGAGAGGGAGAGAGATAGAGAGAGAGGGAGACAGAGAGGGAGAGAGATAGAGGGAGAGAGAGGGAGGGAGACAGACAGAGTGAGACAGAGGGAGAGAGAGGGAGGGAGACAGACAGACAGAGTGAGACAGAGGGAGAGAGAGGGAGGGAGATAGACAGAGTGAGTGAGTGAGTGAGTGAGTGAGTTTGTGTGAGTGAGTGAGTGAGTGAGTGAGTGAGTGAGTGTGTGTGTGTGTGTGTGTGTGTGTGTGTGGGAGTGTGTGAGTGTGAGAGATGTGTATGCCAGGTCTGGTGGCTCAGTAGACGAAGGCGTCAACCTCATGGTCAGTTTTTTTTGCTGCTCTAGCCCCTCCCCCTCCCCCACTGACCCCGCCCCCACCAGTGCGGCCCTCGGCCACAAGCCACAATGTAAATTTAGCCCCTGAGAGAAAGTTTGTGAGTACCCATGTCGTAGAGCAACCGAACCCAACCAGTAAAACCTGGTCCGAACCCAAACTTAGCCAACGTGGCCCACAAGTACGGCCATTCCACAGTATTAAAGGCCATCGTGGCATCCAAGGACGCCAAGATGGCCGGCTCTCGCAACGTTGATGCTCTCGCGAGAACACCGTGTAAGCGCCGGAGATTCAGGTCGGCGTTCCTATGCGGGATGAAACCGGATTGATCCGGGTGTATCAGCTCACCAACGATAGTGATCAGTCTATTAGACAGGACCTTTGCCAGAATCTTAGGTTCGGCATTTAGCAGGGAAATAGGTCGATACGACGCACACCTGTCTCTAGGTTTCCCCTCCTTGTGAATCACCACAATAGTCGCCAACCTCTGATCACGGGGGAGAGAGCCACATTCCAGAGATTCCAAAAACATGTCTCACAGATAGGGAGCGATTTTATCAGGTCTCAGTTTGTATAGTTCAATAGGCAGGCCATTAGGACCCATTGCCTTCCCAGAATGCAAGGAGCGAATCGCTAAAGCCACCTCATCCGCTGTTATCGCAGCGTCCATTCGGTCCCTATCATCACTAGAGAGTCGAGGCAAAGATATATCCCGTAACAAAAGATGTGAGCTCTCTTCCGGTCTGTCTGAGACAGAGGAGTATACCGTCCGGAAGTGGTCTGCAAATTGCTGAACGATCTCTCTGGGGTCAGAAACCCGATCACCACCAGCCGTCTCAAGCATAGGCACTACACGACTGGCTCTATCTCTTTTATCCAACCACGCAATTAACTTACCAGCCTTATCCCCCACATCATAAAGTCGTCCTTGCTGCTCTCTAATCATGGCCTAAGCAGCGTCAGTGACTAAAGCCCTGTAATCAAGTTGCTTCAAGCGCAGTACATGCAACGCATCGGGGGTTACCCCCCTGTCCAGATCCAGCTCCAAGTCTGCCATCTCCGATTCAATCTTAACCACTTCCTCGTCCTTCTGCTTCTTGACACTAGCTATCAATGACATAGCCTGACCCCTGAGGACGGTCTTGAAAGCCTCCCAGAGGGATACAGCCGAGGAAAATGAGCCCTCGTTTTCGGAAAAATATTGGTCAAGAGATTTCACCAAGGCCGCACGAGTCCTGGGGTTTCGGAGGTATCAGGGGTTCATCGGGGCTATCCGGCCCTCAGTCTCAGAGCCCGGCTCCATCCGCAACCACAAGGGAGAATGGTCGGAAATACCACGGGCCAAATGTTTAACCTCAGTGACGGAGAGGGCCTGCGCCGCCGGTACCAACACATAGTCAATTCTGGAAAGGCTACCGTGCACACCAGAATGGAACGTATACTGCTGCTGTATAGGGTGCAACATCCTCCAACAATCGACCAAACCCAGGATATCAAGGAACTCAGAAAGCCAGTTCTGTGCACTTCTCAAGTCCATGAGTGGGTGCCGATCCATCCTGCCAGAAACCACCGCATTAAAGTCACCACCCATAAGCAATGATCCCTCAGGGAGAGCCAGGAGAACCTGCCCCAGGTCAGCAAAGGTAGTTGACTGCAAGCCAGGGGGAACATACACAGAAACTAGGGAGATAGTACGGCCCTCCCATCTACCCATGAGAGCAACGTAGCGCCCTCTATCATCAAGGACAGTGGAGTCAATTTCGAGTGGGAGAGAGGTCCTAATCATGACACCCACCCCTCTGGAGCCAGAGGAGAACCCGGCATGAGCAGCCAATCGGTATCCCCTCCTGTTCATAGCACGACAAGTATTACCAATCAAATGCATCTCCTGAAGTAGAACCACATCCGGGGAAAGGCGCTTCAACAGTTGCAGCACAACACTATGCTTTATCCGATCCCCCAGACCATTAACATTCCAACTCATCAATTTTAGCCCTCTACCCCCATCCCGAAAAAGAAAGAAGATCCGACCCCTGGAAGAATACAGTACCTTGTTCAAATTAGTCATGGATACATTGCCTTGCAAAAAAACACACACGTTCCCCAACAAAACCCCCCAACCTCCCCAGCAACACCCCGTTACAACACCCCCCACCCTCCACCCCTGCGTAACATTAGAAAACCACCCAAACTTGCAGTGTGCCTGTCGCCACCCCCCCCCCATCTAACTAAGCTACAAGAAGAAACACAGAGGAGGAAAAAAGACCCACTATTGACCCCGCAACCCCCAAAACGCATATTAAGGCAATTGGCAGGATGATCGAACCACTGTTCGAGGCTAGCAGGGACCCTAGGATACCGTCTGCCGGCACCTATTCCTGTTCTGTCGATCCTCCCTCCGCTCCACCAGACTGTTGCTCCGAAGGAGGCTGATTCAATAGAGTATCAAGCCAGTCGGCCACCACCTCCGGACGATCGAACAAATTAGTTTGCTCTGCGTGTTCAATTCTCAACTTGGCTGGAAAAAGCATGGCATATTTGAGTTTCATGTCCTGCAATCTTCTCTTCACACCCATGAAGCCAAGTCTTTGCCTCTGGATCGATTGGGTGAAGTCCGGGTAGAAGCTGATAGTAGTGTTTTCAAACTTTGTGGGGCCACTCGTCCGTGAGGCCTGCAGGATAGCGTCCCTGTCTCGAAAATTGAGGATCCTGGCTATTATAGGCCACGGCGGGGCTCCCAACTTCGGTCGACCACCCGGAACTCTGTGAGCACGTTCGATCGTAAAGAATTTACTCAGTCCCTTAGGCGTTAGATGGCGAACAATTAAGTCCTCAACAAAGAGGTCAGCTGCCGGATCTTCTGCTTTTTCCGGGACCCCTATGATACAGACATTGTTCCGGCGAGCCCTCTCCTCGTAATCCTCGAGACGGCGTATGATGAGATCACTGTTGGTCTTTAAGCGACGGACATCTGTTTGCAGACCAGTGACATCTTCCGTCAGACTGGATGTCTTAACGTCCAAAGATTTAACTTTCTCATTAGTTTTGCCCAGATCTGCACGGATCAGATTGACATCAATTTCCACAGTGTCAAGTTTATGCGCAAGAACCTCAATTTGGTGTCCTAATGAGGTTTTGATTCGATGGGGTGCTTTTTAATGCCTAGTCCACACACCCGCCTGCATTGTCTTTATTCCACAGAGAGAATGAATTCATGAATAAATAAATGAAAGATTTGCTTAGAGAGGAAGCATCCTGGCGCTGAGCGGATATCCATTGACAGCACATAATGCACACTAATGCCCAGAAAAGCTACAGTTCTTTTTAAGAAAACAAGTTTTCAGATTGGCCTTAAACACTGGTTCAATCCTTCTTAACTGATCCGGCAAGGCATTCCATAACTTAGCTGTGTGAAAAGCAATGACCTTCCTCATGCTCTGCTCTTGTGTATCCTGGAAATACTAAGTACATTCTGACCAGCTAAGCCTAATTCCCACTGTGGTGTATATCTATTGACCCTTTCATGAATACAAATGGGGCCCTTTTTATGAATAGCTCTTTGAGTAATCATTAAGGCTTTAAATATTATTCTTCATTTAACTGAGCCAATTAAGTTGATTTAGACCCTTTTTTGCAGACTGCCTTTTAGGAATATTTAAAACCAGACTTGCTGCTGCATTTTGCACTCTTTGTAGCCTACTTAACAGCCTCATTGGTATTCCTAAATACAAAACTGACCATTATTATTGCTTCACTTACTTTATTATTCACATCTGCTCCCAAAGAGGTGTGAAAGGAAGTGGAAACTGGCAGGGAATGGGGGTAGCAGGGCATGGGGAATAGGGGGGTGAAGAAAACAAACTATTAAAAAAAATACTTACCTCTTCATGGGCGCGTTCTGTCCTCTGTCGTTGCTTCTCTTCCTGGTGAGTCCCGGAAGCAGGAAGCAGACATGCTACCCAAAGCCAATTACAACCCTGCTCTGAACAGCATTGTGATTGGTCTGAGCGCCGTGGTTTGGCAATCAGATGGGGACTGGGAGGATGTGCATGTTCTCCACCCAGGCTGTGTATTACAGACCGGTGGAGAAAATGCTAAGTGCACTTGACTGTTTAGCCAGCCCAAGACGGCTGGTCGAACCGTCATGCACACTTATTGTGCACAAACCACTCGTTCTGCCAAGCTGTGACACCAGACCCGCCCGCCCTAATCCAAACCAGTCACAGTATGCTTGTTTCTGGTCCAGGGAGAACCTGGCCTGGCAGTTTGGGCTGGACTGTTCCCATGAGTAGCAGGGTCTAGACTGATTTGCATATGGTTGGGTCCAAACTGGGGTGGTATGGTGGGCTAAAAAACTATGGAATGGGATGCGGGGTTGAGTGGTTGCCAGTGGCTGAGATTAATTCAAGAATTCAATCCATCACCTTGTTGTTTTTGCATATTCTTTCTGAAGCACCTGATATGATTTGAGGTGTCCCCCTTGCCAGACCTCACCCAATCTTGAGATCCCCATCTTGTCCCATCCACCTAATCCTTCTAGGGAGGACCTCTGGTGCAGCCACCTCCTTACCCATAGGCTTGTGTAATCTTTCAGTTCTATCCTATCTACTACAATGCCATGTGCCACATCTCAAGAGCCACCCTGGTGGGCTCGGGGAGGGAAGATGGAATGGGAGCTCCATATAATAACTCCTCGATCCTATACAGGCTTAGCCCGGCTATCTCCAGCCGAAAGGCGTGTTCCCACAATCCCCTACTCAGCCATTCGTTGACCCCCAACAGCTGGGCTGCCAAGTAGTAAAGGCCCACATCCACCATACCTAGCCCCCCATCCCATGTACATTGAGTAAATTGCCCGTTTGCTATATGACGCTGATCATGCCACAAGAAGGACCAATGTTTGGCTTGCAATTGGCGCCATCAAAACTGCTGCAATTGTAGGTGATAATTTTGTCAAACGAAAATCAGGCGGGGAAGGCAATCATTTTAAACAATGCGGTGCGGTCCAAGATATTGAGAGGCAGTTTCTCCCACCTATTAAGGTCCTATGTTAAGTAGGCGAGCAAGGGACGGACATTCAAGCTCCAGGTGAGACGGGCCTCTAAAACCACGTACATGTCCAAGTACCGGAAGTTCAGTCTGTGCACCGCAGGCCTCACTGGCCATTCTATTTCGATCTGTGGCCCCCTTAGGGAGACCAAAACCGATTTGGGCCAGTTAGTAAGCCCTGAAGCATCCAAAATAAAGACCAAGAATCTGCAGAACCCTAGTGATTGTGGTCGAAGGAAATTATGTGACAGTTTACAGAGGTACTGTTAAATGACGTACTTCAATTAGAATGGTTCTTTAAGTATTTACTGGGAAACCAGAAGAGACGCAGCAACGACAATGTCACCCAACACTGTCTGTAATCACGGTTCACTCCACCTCCTGGTTCTAGAATCCTCCGCCTCACAGTGTTCCACTCACAAGCAAGTCCTGAACCTGGAAGAGAGACATACCAAAGAGCTACAAATGTATATTCACACAACACATCCTCCCCTCAATATTTGCATAACAATTGCAGCCCCAAAAACAAAAGTGAAACAAAAAAGGAAAAACAAATCCAAACAAGCTACAGATCAATAAGCTACGAATGTCACATAACATTGCAGGAACCAAAATAGTCCTATAAGCATCGCAGGAACTTAAAAGCTTCACCAAAAAGATCTACAGATACAAATGTAGACTCCAATCCGACACAAATAAGGTCCTTGAACCATCCAGGTGGTTTTCTTCTCCTCATCTCATCCCTCTTGGTTCTTCACCATCAGGGCCATCTTCCCATATTTGCCTGAAGAAATCTCCTCTCTATCCTCCAAATCAACTCTATGTGGTGAATGTTCCACTTCCACCCTTTCAATTGGTATCTTGTACGTCCTACACTTACCTTAATAACAGAATACATTCATGTCCGCACTGTTCTGAACAGCACCCCTCCATCCTTCTTCAATACCCACTGCTACTCGATTCTAATTCCAAGCCCTTCACTTAATTGAGTGGAATTACGCAGACATTCCACATCTTCCATGAGGTCATAAAATGGACTCTCGCTCTTTCCGACTTTTCGAGTTTCCAGGTGTCATTGCCCTAACCCGTTGCCCCACTTAAACAGTAACAACTTCGGCCTTAACTTTGGCAAAATAATATAGCCTTATAGCCCGCCGTAGAGGGCTATACCGGCTATTAAAGGCCCTCTCCAGCGTTAAAGGCCCCGAGCCGAAGGCGAGGGCCTTTAACAAGGGAGAGGGACTTTAATAGCGGTATAGCCCATCTACGAAGGGCTATAAGGCTATTAGAACATTCTGTCACTAGAGGACAGAATGTTCTAACAAAAAAAAAAAGCCTTATGGGAGCGTGAGGGGATTGGAATCCCCTCAGGCTCCCTGAAGCCTTTGTTCACAGCCAGAGCTGTGAACAAAGAAACATTGGAATGTTGGAGCTCCAGGCTTATACCAGCCATTATAAGCCCAGAGCACTCCATTGTTTTCAATGGAGCTCCCAACATTCCAATGTTCTAATACGATTTACTATTTCCTTGTGTTTCAGAAACCTTCCTCCTGACAGTCTCCAGAGACCAAATGCTTCACTATTTCACGATTTGAACAACCACCCTGGGTTATTATTAGGTCTTAGTTTAAGACCCCCTCATCATGACATAAAGGGATAACACAGTAGCTTTGTTAGAGTTCACTGGGTTCATTAAAACAGATTTGGCTAGACTTTTCTCTCAACACACATTTCCATTCATAGCAAACTGTATCATGTCTTTAATCACACAATTAGATCTGTCAATCATTCCATTTCCATTTTATACAAAGAAATAGAATAATGCTTCGTTCCCACTCTCCTAGGATGCTCCTCAACCTACAAGCAAGAAAGTTGTACCACATTATCACTCAAAATAGTAGATGGAATACCCCCCTCATAAACATACCATTCAAAAACTCTATCTTGGAATCGGTATTTGCCTTGTTCACCATGCACACCACCTGTCATTTAGAAAAGCAGTCAATCAGAGCAATTACATACTATTGATGAGTTCGCAAAGGACCCAAAATGTTCACCGTCACTGATTCCCCAGTACTTTTGGGACAGTAACCTTCGTGGGTAGGTATTAATGTCTTGAATCACCTATCAGCCATAAAACAATGGGAGCACTCACTAACCCACCTTTCGACAGCCAGATCAACTCCTGGCAAAAAAGCCATTCTTTGACGCCAATATGGTCCAACTTCCATGATGGCCCCCCTCAAAGCACTTGGGGGAATTACTCTCATGCCCCTCAAAATCACTTCCTTTCACTACTTTTAATTCATATCATATCTCCCAGAATGGTCTGATCAACTCTCTTAATGATTCCGTCCTGGGCCATCCATTTTCGACATAATCCGTTACCGTTTATAAGATTCCTTACTTTTAGTTTTCACATATCTTTTAATTTCTTCCACCAACTGTTATACTATCATGAACTAATGTTACTTGGAATTCGTTCCACCCTTCAACTTCACATACCTCTATCTCTTCAGGCATTTGGGCAAGGAAATCAGCTACAACATTTTCTTTACCAAAAACATAAATGTTTTGTAGCTAAAATCCTCAAGACGCATCAACAATGTTGTCAACCTAACTGATAGATTAATCTTAACTAAGGGTTTGTGGCCACATTGAATGGTGAAAGGCCTTTCCCACACAAATTAGAATTTTTTTTGAAAGCCCACACACATTCCAATGTCTCCTGCTCTATCACAGAGTATTTATCCTCGTTGGGAGACAAATATCTTGATGTAAACACAGTGATGGTCTCTGTCCCACACACATCTTTCTGCAATAAGACAGCCCCACGCCCTTTGTTGCTGGCATCTGTTATAATAGGGCTCTGCTATTTGGATGAAACCCACTTAAAGCTGGTGCATTAGCAATATCAATCATGATAATCTGAAAATCCCTGTCACATTCTGCAGACCACTGAAATGTATTATCATTATTAACCCCTTCCATGAGGCCGCGATTCTGCGCCTGTGCGGCAGAATCGCGAGTGGGCGGGTTTATGACGCCCCCCAGCCGTCATCAGCACACGAGCACCGTAGTGCATGACGGCGGGGGGCCGTCATCAGCATGCAAGGGGTTATAAAACTGTCTAATCGCAATGCCTCATCTTGTCGGTAAAATTAGGAAAATATTTTGCATTAAATTCAGCAAAGGAATGAACGAACATCATCCTTAGAACTCAGCACAGGAGACATAAGTATAGCATCTAGTAACTCTGGCTTCAGCGTGACGCTTTCTTCACTAACAACATATCCCAAATATAGGACACTGTTCTGAGCAAGTTCTACAGTTGACCCTGTATCCCATAAAATTCCAAGAACCTTTCCCAACTTCCTGTCATGTTCCTCACTACTTTTCCCAAATATGAAGATGTCATCTTGAAACACTTCTGAAAATGCTTCCTTCCCAAATACCTGAAACGTCAGCTGCTGAAACAATGCAGCAGCTGACAACACTCCAAATGGCATTCTCTTGGACTGGAAATACTCTATGGGGGTGATATAGGTTGACAACTTCATAGAATCAATGCCCGGCAGAATCTGTTGGTATACGGAGGACCGCAGTCGAAAACCGCCTAGCACCTTTAACCAAGGCTAGCATCTCATTTATCTTAGGTAATGGAAGCCTGTCAATAATGCTATTGTTAAGGTGGTGCAGGTCCACACATAGAGCACAATTCACAAAGGTAAACTGAGATGAAAGTCTAACTTTATGACTTTCTGTATTTACAAAGGAGGAGTGTGGCTCACTGATTAGAGCTGCAGACCCTGATGCAGAGGTCTGGCCCGGGACCAGGGTTCAATTCCCGACGCGGCAGGGTCCTGAGCCCAAAATGTCCACGGACTCGATAATTCTCGCCTCGGTGCCTATTCTAATCATGGGGTCCCACGCTGCAACTCTGGGCAATAGTTGCTTAATCTCCACTACGGCGGCCCACCCGCTGCGGGATGCCTGGCTTTCACCCCGGGGATACCCAGTAGGGGTTATCTCACAGGAAAAAGCCAGGAAGGGTTCCCAAGGCAAGCGCCTTGATGCCTTCGGGTGATACGTGCGCTATATAAGTCGCAATACATTTACATTTACAAAGGACATTTACAAGTGGTAAAGTTAAACTTTTGTCTCAGTTAAACTTACATTTTGGTCTTACGTTTAACTGAGACCAAAAGTGAGTCAAAAGTCTAACTTAACTACTCATAAATGCCCTTTGTGAATACAGAAAGTCATAAAGGTAGACTTTCATCCCAGTTTACCTTTGTGAATCAGGCCCAAAGTCTTATCTTGACACTCATATTTTGAGCCACCACCAAATATCAGGTTCAATAATGCCAGCTTGCACCAATTTCTCCAGTTCCCCCTTCAACCTCTCCCATATATTCATGGGAATATTTCTTACTCTGTGGACTTTAAGATAGGCATTGCCCTTCAGCCAAATTCTGTGTTCAAACCCATGCAGTTTACCTATAGTCATATTGAAAACCTTATGAAATTTATGGAACATGGCACTTCCCACTGTTTCTTCATCATCAACAACCTGTATCTGGTCTTCACTATCGAAGTCCAACACAAATTCTAGCACAGAGTGAGCTCATTAAGTCACATAAAGCGTTCCTCAAGTTTTGCTACTCTTGAACACAAATTCCAATTATCTTTACTCTAACATCTTAATTTTTTTACCGCTGTAGCCTTCAGGGGCACATACATTTCTATAAATTGACCCACTAGTTCGTTAACAAATTTATCTTTCCATACATTACATACGTCTTCATTAAAGACTGTTTAAGTTGATCCTGAAACTGCACACATTTTAAGGGAAACTCCATCTGTGATAAGCCAACACTCAGGTATCGATTAGCCTTTCACCCCATTTGTTCCATTAAAAGCTACATTTCCTCTAACACACATAACTCCCACACTATTGCTAGTTTCCTCATCAGAAGAACATTTCTCCTCATCTTCCACATGCACATGTTTAATGTTTTCTTTCTTCTTTCTAAAAGCCTTAGCAAAAGGGCCTACCATACTGCACTCAACAAAATTCTGCTTAATCGCAGGACACTATTTACTGAAAGCTAGATGTTACTTGCTATTGCACTGATACCATCTAAGTTATCCTTCCTTGTGGTGCGTTCGCTTTGGTTACATTATCAGATGAATTTTTAATTTACAGTTAAGAGCTAACACCTTCAGCTTAGTAATACCATGTTCATCAATCAAGTCTAATTGTCCTTGCTTCATACGAAAACATGTTTTAGCAATGCCAGTGCACTCTTTAGGGGAAAAGTAGTAGTAGTAGTAGTAATTTATTTGACCAATTAATGATCAGTCACAGAATAAAACATGCTAAAAAAAAACATTCTTAAAGGAAACATTATACAACTTCTGTTAGAACTGGGGGTCTCTAGCTGGTTGAGGTAGGTACCTTAGTCCAAATAGGGACCCTTGCTTCTAGTCAGTGAAAGGATCGACACAGTCTTAGATAACCCTTGCTCACCCACCGGTAGCTTGGCATGAGCAGCGTGGCTTATCTCCAAGGCAATGTGTAAAGTATTTGCAACCACACCCCCAGTAACACAGTGATAACACCACAAATAGACACCACAATGATTTAGGAAAATAGCGGTATCTTTATCAAGAAGAAATAAGATGAGACCAAACGATAAAAATATCCAGCATATGCTTATTCGTAATATTTCACTGGGCCGGTTATTACGCCAACAATCACTTGTAGGTTCTTGCAGTATTAATGAGCAGTTCTCGATGATCTAATGCAGTCCTAATGCAATGCTATGCAGTTTGTAATGCAGTTCATAATGTAGAAATAAGACAGTCCTTAATGCAAGTACTAATGCAGTTCGTAAAGCAAGTATTAATGCAGTCCATAATGCAAGTACTAATGCGGGTCGTAAAAGCAAGTAATAATGCAGTTCATAGTGCACGTACTAATCCGGATCATACAAGCAAGTAATAAGGCAGTTCGTAGTGCAAGTACTAATGCGGATTGTAAAAGCAAGTAATAGTGCAGTTCGTAGTGCACGTACAAATGCGGATCGTAAAAGCAATTCGGCACCAATCGCGGTGCTAGTGAAGGTCTCTATGCCAATCTTGGCTGACTCGCATTCAGCGACTGCCAAAATATGCCCCCAATACTGCTATGAAGGAAACTGCCACTCCTCGGCGAGTACGGGCCACGATACTGAGTTGAGACGAGGCTCGAGCTGCAAAGATGGGAAAGGCCGAGAGCGGTCTGTCATAGTATGCACTCCGCCCCAGTCAGCGACACACGCACGCTCGCTGAGCGTTACCTGGGGGTGCAGTCTCTCGCTTCTCTCCTCGCGGCTTGGGCGTCACGCTGTGCGGCTTCCGGTTGGTGGTGGCTGCTCCTCGCAGTGAGAGTCAGGCTACCAGGTGATGGCCTCGCAGCTGATCGGCTCCCTCCGCACCTCCGTTGATCTTGGCCAAAGGACCTCGGACCCCCGATGGTGAGGGTTCACTGGTCGCCCCTTGGCAAAGGCTGGCTCGGGCCGGCGGCGGTGATTTCTCACGGCTTCCCCTTGGGACGACGGTGCGGGACGATGGTGATAACGATCACAGCACTTCTGGTTACTCTGTCGATCAAAGCAGAGCGCAAGACTGCTCCGGGGCACACGGTCATGGGTCAATTCTCACGAAGGTCTCAGGCTGCAAAAAGCACACACACACAGCGTCGCTGAGACACACTTGGAAACTTTTATGTTCCTGGGTTTCTACAACAGGGAGCCAGCTCCTCTCGGACCCTTGGAGACAAGTTACTTCAGGACACAGCACACAGCAAAGACCTTTCAAGCAGGGGGACACAGCACACAGCAAAGTCCCGTGTCCTCTCCTTAGTCAAATCAGCAAACTGCAGGCCAGCCCCAGAGCACACAGCAAGGGCAGTCCTTCTCTTCAGTCTCTTCTCCTGTTCTTTCTTGGCAGAGGTTCCTCTTGATCACAAAGTAGTTTCAATACTTTTTCAGGCTTGAGTTCAGTCTTGAGTTCAGGGGTTTCAGCTCTCACATTTATACTCCTAAATGTCTTTGAAGTCTTTGTTTTCAGGGGGCTCTGAGCCCTTACCAAACCAGACCTTGATGTCTTCCTGCCAGTGCACACCCTCTTCCTTTGATAGTGAAGGTCTGGGCCCCAGACGCTCAGCAGGAGGTGGAGCCATCCTTTTGTGGCAGCAACACAGCCCTCTTCACATCCAGGGGGCTACTCCTCCCTCCACAGCAAATGAAGGTCAGCCTGTTGCTGTCTCACCTACTCCTCTCTGGTGTCAGGATACTCCTCAAACCCTATCACATCCAAACCCAGACAGTCAATACACAACCAGGCAGAGACACATAGGATGGTTTAAGACAAGAAACCAGCCACTTCTAAAAGCGTGGTTTCTAAACACACAATTTAAAAACCATCCTCACAAAAAGATGTGTTATTAAATTCTGAGTTCAGGCACACTAAACTCCATCTCTCCATCTTAAGCTTATGGGAAGATATGCTGGAAACATGTGACACAGCATTCTCCATTCTGTCCTATAGGCAAGATGGCCTTGCAACAGTGAAAAACGAATTTGGCAGTATTTCACTGCCAGGACATGGTACACACCTCAGTACATGTCCTACCTTTCACATACACTGCACCCTGCCCAAGGGGGGTACCTTGGGCCTACTGTAGGGGTGTCTAATGTGCATAAAAAGGGAAGGGTAAGGCCTGGCAAGTGGGTGCACTTGTCAGGACAACAAGGCAGTTAACAAACTGCCCGCAGGCACTGCAGTGGCAGGCCTGAGATCTCTATTTAGGGCTACTTGTGTGGGTGGCACAATTAGTGCTGCAGGCCCACTAGTAGCATTTGCATTACCAGCCCTGGCACACATAGTGCACTTTACTAGGGACTTTTACTAGTAAGGCAAAGATAACAATCATGGACAACCAAATACCAAAACACTTTATACAGGGAGCACTTGCACTTTGACACTGATCAGCAGTGACAAAGTGCCCAAAGCATCTAAGTCGGCAACACAATGTCAGAAAAAGGTCTTGGAGGAAGGCAAAGAGTTTAAGGAACTTTAGCCAAAAAGGGCCAAGTCCAAAAACGTCAATAGTATAAAACAACCGTATAAAATAAAAGAATAAAACATGTCATGCTTCATATTTAGTATACAAACAGCTATAAAAAGACAATGGCATTAATTCCAGAATGCTTGATAGCCATAAAAAGGATTTCTAGTGAGTGACTAAGATCTTAATCCTAATTCGACCATTTATTGATCCTACGCAAGTAATTATCTATGTCAGTTAAGACAGGACTGTAAATATTTGTATCCCCCACCACAACCAGTTTAGACATTTGATTGTACACTTGTATTCCCTAAGGACCCAAGGAATGCAATATAATCTTTTTCTTCTGTTCAGGGGTCATATTGCCCTGGTCATCCACAGTAGCTAAATGTTTAATAAAGTACTCCTTCCATTCTTCCCACCACAAGGAAGGTTCTGCCTCACAGGGCCAACTTGTTGTTAGCTGATCATAATATTTTTGGGTCCCATTATACTAAAGCAATGGATTTGTCCAATGTCCTGACTTGGCCAATAACATGAACTAGTCCCCTGTCCTTTCTCCTCCATTGCACCGCAATAGCCCCATTATAAAAATAGGAAACAACAGTGCTTAATAATTTAGAAACATAGACAATCTGGAGGGAAAATGAAATTCAGGTACAAAGCGGTAACATTTACCAACTTCACTTGTAGAATCACTGTCGACTGTGGTTGGTTGATAGTACCAAAGTTCACTTGAATCATACAAACTATACTTTAATGACTAATAAAGTTGAAACCCACCTCAATTTCCAGAAAACCCACTGCAGACTCTCCAACACAGTTTAAGGACCAGCTCCACGGCTAATTATCAGATATAACACAAGAGCTCCAGTACTGAGTGGGTTTTATCAGCCTGCTCCAAAAGAGCCAACACATGAGGTTGTGCACCATGACCCTGCATGTGGCGTTCTCTGCTGATGGCACTGCTCACTAGCACAGCCTCACTTAAACTCAGCTGTCAACCAAAAGGAAATCCATCCTCCCCTCTGCGTCGGTCGGAGTTCAAGTTCTGACATATGAGAGACACCCTAGCGAAGGAGCAATTGGAGGTGCGCACGGTCTCTTCCAACAAGTAGAAAGTGTACCTTGTTGTACTGGCCAGTCGCAAAAATTTGAAATCTGGTCTTTCGGTGAACAATGCTAAGCACTACAACTTTTGTTCCATGGCACAAAGTCCATTTGGTGTCCTGCAGCAAATCACTGCTTCTCCAAAATTACAACTTAACACCTAATCTCATGCACATGTAGTTCCCAACTCCCCAGGTCATGAGCTCATTGCCACTTTTAATAAATAAAGTACTCCAAAATAACATGATGCTTTAAGTATTTGTTGGTAAATTGAGGAGCCATAACAACAACAAGGACACCCAACACCATCGTTCACTCCGCCTCCCCGTTCTCATGTCCTCTCACCTCAGAGTGTTCCACTCGTGAGTAAGTCCCTAACCCAGAAGTGTTAGCGCTTTCCCATGTGCTACTTTTGGGAACCATAAAGCTCTATCAAATTGATTCGATTCCACACCTGAGCCTTGTCTACAAATCAATACATTCAATTATATGTAAAGCACATTAGACTCCACAAAAAGAACAGAGAATAATTCAGTTTGAAACCATGAAGCTTTATTAAAAGTTAATAGTTTACAGAAGACATAAACAGGTTAGTAGCAAACTATAATCAGAATGCACATATTTCAGATAATATGCAAATCAAATTATATCAAAGTCGTATCAATTAGAGGGCGATCGAGCCTTGGGAAACCTCAAAGGAAAGGACAAAGGGAAGTCAGTCCTCTCCCTTGGGAGAGCACTCTAAAGTATTCTGCCCTGCTAAATTCTAATTCAAAGACTGAATTAGAATTTAGACTGGGAAAGCTTACGAACTCTATCAGACTTCTATTTACTTAAGCTGCCATTGTGGTCAGTAGCTCCTGGTGGGACTGCCTTCTGTATTTCTAAGATTTTCTTTTTACAGATTTGAATACTCTGCGCATCCTTGCAGGTGCTAACAGCACTCAAACTAGTTACTACTTAGCTCTAACTTGGTGTTAGTGTGTGATATGACTCTTTTCATGAAATGTTATTTGCCAGCACTCAGCACTTTATTTTTTTTATTTTCCCCAGAATTTCTGGTCGCTCATGTTCATTTCCTACAGGTGATGATTCTAAGCAAATCAGGTTTTAATTGTTTTTAGGTCTCGCCTGAGCCAGTGCATGTGATGCTCTGCGAAACATTTAGTAGGTGGGTTTTCAAAGTGCTGCCACAGGCTTTTGGTGGCCTAAAGATTGCGTGCACGTGAGCGTGCACGCGCGCTGCCGCCATTTGTCTTTCCTCCGTCGATCGTGATCACTTTCACTTTCGTGGGCCTCGCGGCCGTGTTACTTTCACGGCCACGCGGCCAATGCTTGTTTCCATTTCACTTGTGTAAGGGGTCACCCATCCTCGTTGTATACCTACGTCTTCTATTTCGTGTAGGTCCATGTATGTCCCTAATTGTAGTATTTCTTCTAAAACCTAGGTCATCACCTCGGATATCAGGTCATACTTGACATATGTTTCGCTAAGAGCTTTTGTATTGCGCACTTCGAGCGTTTGAAATCTGCAGTTACATAATGGGTGCGTAGGATGATTCAGGCTCCAAGAAAGAAGGATTAAGCAAGAAAACGCATCGAGAAAGTCCTTTTTGTGGATAATTGGGAGCTCTAATGCCCGAGAGATTAGGCGGCGAGAAGCGGGGACCGAGCAGACGTCAGTGGTTCAGCTTTTATCGTCGGCGGATGGGAGCCTCGCGCCTGCAGCTTGACGCCTTTCTATGTAACTCTGACATTCACCGACTGCCTCTTGCTGCACCAGCATTTGCTTTTCAGATCGCTTGAATGTGCATACAAGGCAGCCGCTTTTCTCTCATTACAAACGCAGCACACACAGCTGTATGCTGGGACCCAGATGTGTAGGAAGACACAGCAGTACACTGACATTTCCCTCTAAAATAGGAAGATGCATCTCTATACAGTAGCAGCAGCCCGACTTCTCAGGGACACCATCTATGCCGCACTCGTGTGCAGTGCAAAATCAAGTAACGTGGGCAATCTCACATTCATTGGCTTGCTACAGACAGCTCGGTGTTTGCAGACCTCATGCTATCAATGCTTTACAAAGATGTAAAATAAGTAGTACTCCAAAGAGAGTGCGCTTTGCATCAGCCCCTCAGGTATTAGCTTCCTTTGGTTTTCATTGCTTGCCAGTGCGCGGATGATCTGTCTGGTAAGGACATGACATTTTGAGGATGGTTGCAGTGTCACTTTGTTGTTTCCGTTTTGATGACGTGGCATAAGTGACACTTCACTCTTGTTAGACTGCAGATGTGTCAAGTCACTTGTAACGGAGACTGAGAGTTTGGTCTTTTATATGTTTACTTTATGTATTTGTGATTTTATATAGTGCAGATTACTTTGCTTAAAAAATGTGAAATTACTGGTTAATGGATTTTTTTTGTTTAGAAAGTGCGTGCAGTTTTGATGCTTTACACTGTTGTTAAAAATTACTATAATTTCACTTTGGAGGTATGAAAATATTTTGATGAATTTATAGCTTGTTTTGTTCAAAGGTAACGTCAAACGCACAAGAAGGCTTCCTAAAGATGCAACAGATATACCTGCCTTTAGTCAAAGTATAAGCAATGCTATTTTTTTTTATTCTGTGTGCGTTTTAGATTTACCATTTACAACGCAACCCTAATCTTCTTGTTAGTATGTGTTCCTTGCTTTTACATGGGACATCATAGCAGTGACATTCTGACCATTCCTAAATAGAACCACCACCCTTCCAGCAGCAAGATTTAGACAACATTTAATTGAGATTGTAAATGATTCTTAGACATTTTTCAGAAAGGTTACACAAGCAACATTGTGCTGGATCAGCTTTGTCTATGCTAACATCTATGAGAAAGAGTTACATTCACAGTAGCTTTGGACTACAGTAAGAAACTAATTTCTTCCATCTTCTAGTCTAAACTCTACATATCTTCAAACTATGAAGCAATACATTCAAATACAATTTCCAATTTTAGTTAAAAATCAACTTACAAGAACTTAGTAAAAGGTAGAAAATTGAGGGGAGTATACAAGAACAGAAGCAAATAATGGTCTTCAACAAAAGCAGAAAAGGAGCTAAAACTCTAAATGTGTAAGGGAGATCACTAAAGAGCACTTGGGTTGTAGATTGCCAGTAAAACTCCTTGTTTGTTATGATCGCCAATGGACATTTAGAATGCAAGCATATAGGTAAAGAGGAAAAGGAGTTTTGCCACAGATACTAGATGAGACTTTGCAGCTGTGAGGGTGAGATGTTTTCACATTTGTTTTCACTACAATCCCATGAAGTGGGCCTCTTTTATGCAATCTAACCCCTCACACAGTCCTCTACAACAAGATTTCTTCATAACTTGTTTCTGTTTTCCTCGCCGGCATCCTTACTATGATAGGAAGAAATCGAAGAGGTTTGGTGCCGTATTCTAAAACACTGATGTTGGTTAAATCCTACAAAATATTTGTCTTATGGAGGTGCCATGAATATGTAAATAGGACACTCAAGGTGAGCTGAGTTCAGGGGTTCACTCAGTTTCCCATACACTGGCACTTTGAGATTTATACCTCATTATGTGAGCACATTTGAGTCTAGTGGCCTCGTATTAAAGTTTTTTTGTGGGAACAAAGCTTGTGAATTGTGCTTGTACACAAATTTCAAAACCGATTTGGGGACGTCAAAGAGGCGTTCCCCTCCTCTTTGTGAGTCGCTAAGTAAGATATCTATGTTTTGTGACCTCAAATGCGATTGCAAACCATTGAAAATCTGTCACCTCTCAAGTTGAAGTGGTCACCAATTTCCAAAGAGGAAGCTACCCCAGGCACAGCTTCACCTTTGGTTATTGCGTCAGATAGCCTCAGGGGCTGCAAGCAATATAGTCCATAGGACCACTGACTGCTTGCCCTCAACGTCTTCCATGCAGGAAATCTTTTTTTAAAGCAGCATGTGCCTTAAATGGACAATGGCTGTTTAAAAAAAAGAAAATCCCATTTAAACAAGCATTGGCATAGCCAATAGGTCTCGCTTTTGGGATCTTATAAGTATTTAGTTATGCAGCACAATATCCTTGGTGCAACAACATCAACTGTTGCATGGCTAAACACTTATAAGGTCCCAAAGGTGAGACCTATTGGCTATGCCAATGCTTGTTAACTTGGCTTTTAATGTGCGTCATGATCCTATTCATGAAATATCATTGCTTGCATCCTTTTATATGTCCTCGCCTTGCTCGAAGGTGTTAACTCTAAACAAACTAAGGGCCTGATTACGAGTTTGGTGCAGTTGCGCCGGCTCTCCACTGGCACAACTGTGCCACCTGCATAAGGACCGCCGACCATATCACAAGTTGAACTCGTATTACACAAGTTCAACTCGCAATACGGTTGGCGGCCCTTTGCCTTTCCCATGGCGATGCCTGGAAAACAGGCACCGCAATGGGTACAGCAAAAACGTTCCAGCACGGTATGGACGGAGACGGCCACGCTGTGCTGGTACTTTGTGGGAATACAGACAGAGGGGCACTTGTTGTGCTCCCCTGAATGTATCCCCATGGCAGACGACATGGTTTCTGTACCACCAGCGTTTTCATGGCGGGGGCTAGCAGTCCAGGAACTCATAATATGGTGAGTGGGACTGCGCAGTCAACGCTCAGCAAATTGCGTTGTGACGCTCCTGCGCCACCGCCAGGGAACCTGGCGCAGCCAGCTTGTCTACCGCTGCTACGACTTTAACAGTCGTAATATGGCAGATGCTAGACTGCATGGGCGAGTCTGACGGTCGCAAGACCGCTAGACTCGTAATCAGGCCTGAAGTCTAATCTAGTTTTAATCTGTATTCATAGTGCGTTTTAGGAGGCGGATGGCAAAAAAGTTCAAAGAATAAACTCTCCCAGTCAACAGCCAGCAACATAGAAAATGTTTTATGCTTCAATAGGGACCCACAATTGCAGACATCTGAACAACTCTGGAATCCCTCAATAACTGCCTCTAAAGAAGAAACACTCTAGAACGTTATGACCATTCTAGCAATAGAACATAGATGTACATAATACACAAATAGCATTGAGAAATGCAAACAACAACATCGATGTAGACTTTACACGTTAGGCATTTTAATATTCAGGCTTACATTAACTATAGTAAATCTGAACATGTATAAGCAATATTTCTCTCTACAAATAGCATTAGTGTGCAGTGGAGCTTTTGCCGCCTGGGGCGATCCCTTAGTTTGTCGCCCAGTGACAGCCGGTGCAGGTAAGAGCGGTAGGGCGGGAGGCCAGGGTGGTGAGGTCGTCAGACGATGACAAGGGAAAATAAAATGTAAAAAAATAAAAAACACTTACCTTGGGCTCGCAACATTGCCGAGTTAGCAAGGTAAGTCGTTCTTTTTTTTCCCCCTTGTCGTCATCTGTTGATCTCCCACCTTCACCCTCACCGCTCTTGCTGCCCCTCATAAACACGAAAAAAGGCCCACCTCCTCCTCGGCAGCTGTATCCGCTCCCTGGCCATGGAAAATTGTTCACCTCACGTGAAGTATCACTGCCCCAAAAAAGTGCTGCAAGGGGCAGTCCGCACCCCTCCCCCGTTAGCTACGCCACTGCCAATGTGTCTATGTGTTATTGTCGTTTCAATCAGGGCCAGACTGACCTACCTGGCAGCAAGCGTTTTTGTGGGTTAGCATATTAGGGGCCAGGTTCACTGCCGGTGGGGGCCGTTTTTAGGTGTCGCCTACGCAGCGCCCATGCGCTGCTTAGGAAGATACAATTGCTTGGAAGGAGCCGAATAAAAAGCTTCTTCTTCATAATATCTCACTTGATCTTGGATCCAATTGTTCGTAAGTTTATTTATATTTTCTTTGCAACTTGGAGCAATTGTCACCCACCCATATGACAGGATCATAACAGGAGCGCGACATATATCGTAGGCACTGAATATAATTTTTGATTTATTTGCCCATTGGACACAGACTTGTTTGAGCCCTGACGAAGTTCCGACATGGAACGAAACGCGTTGGCGGTGTGATTTGCTTGGTAAAATTACCGAAATAAAGATCTTAACTATTTGGACTAAGAAGAATATGTGTCAGATTTCAATGAGTGCCCCTTCCGCCATTTGATGAATTTAGGAAGAGACCTTTAGAAATCGGTCCGGTTTTGCAGGCAAAACGTGCACGCATTGCATTGCTTTGAATGGCAACGCGTGCACGTTTGGCGATTTCCTTGCGGGAGCGAGCGGCACCATCTGGTAGCAATTATCGCGCTCGCTCCCGCAAGGGAAACGCTGCATGCTCTCGGCCACACCCCCCTCCCCACCCCCTACTTGCGTGAGGCGCGCGCGCTATCGGTCCTGTTTTGCAGGCAAAACGTGCACATGTTGCATTGCTTTGAATGGCAACGCGTGCACGTTTGGCAATTTCCTTGCGGGAGCGAGCGCGCCATCCAGTAGCAATTATCGGGCTTGCTCCCGCAAGGGAAACGCTGCCTGCTCTTGGTCGCACTACCCCCCACCCCCTACTTGGGCGAGGCTCGCGCGCTTGTTTTTTTAAGCCACTATAGTGAGTGCCATTGAGTTGGGTAATAGTAAAACCTAACATTTACGAGACAAGCAAGTCTGTTTGTTTCAGACGCACTATCAATGTGTAACTTTGTAGTAGGGTTTAGTGGTAGAATTATTATATATTTAGTATACTTTTAGAACTGTAAAAAGCAGATTAATCTTCAGGAGTGTTCCTGACTCCCGAAAAATAAATGGCATGAGGCAATAATACTCTGGTTCAATTAGCCTCTCTTGAGTATTTGTTTCCCGTGAATCTTTGCGGCTCTGCTCAGGGCATATACTGCACCGTCCTGTTAACTGCATGTGAACAAAATTATATTGTGGCGACACTGCTGCTTTAAGTTTTTCTGGCTGGATTTGTGCAGTCTAAAGATAAGGCAACTGGGAATCACTTTGGCCCCAGCAGACGTGCTGGAAACCTTAAGAACTGCTGAAGCAGGTAATAAATAAAGCGACACATAAATATCGAAAACTGTGCTCCCTGGCGATTTCTTCCATATCGGCCTTTCCAGGCAGAACGCTGTATTTCAGCTCTTCCCAGTCCCAAGGCAGAGCTGTTCTTTCCCAGAATGTTGTGCGCCATTTTAAAGGTCGCCAGTAATAACAGCAGCCATTTTGAGGAAAAAAGTCTCTGATGGCGCAGCGACTTCCCCGGCCATCATTGAATAACCTTGATTCGAATCACGTGGATGCAGTGTTCATATCCTTTGCCAGAGCTCGCGAGTTATCCCAGATGATATGTGAGAAGTTCAGCCGAGGTCTGATTGGCAGGACACCATGTTCTAGTGCAGCAGTTCTTAACCAGGGGTCCGACAATGCCTGGTTATGGGGGTCAGTGACTCTTTACACATTAGAGATAGTGATTTTTCTGAGTTTTGCCCCTTAATAACTTTGTTTGACGAATGTGTGCGAAAGTTTGCAGACCTGCTTTTCTTTTGGAGGGACTGACTGATTGCTCCTGTTTCATTTCGGGGTTTCTGAAAGTTTTGTTATGTTTGCTCCCAGGGTTGCAAAGACAAGCATTGGCATAGCCAATAGGTCTCGCCTTTGGGTCCTTATAAGTGTTTAGCCATGCAACACCGGAAGTTGTTGTCCCAAGGATATTGTGCTGGATAACTAAACCTTATAAGGTCCCAAAGGCGAGACCTATTGGCTATGCCAATGCTTGTTATTTCTGGGGACTGCCAGCCATGTTACTACTTGCAGCACTTCAAAATAAAAAAATGCAGAAACAAATGGCTTTAAATTACACTTTACACATGCTTTAAAACTATTACTTTTTGTATTGTTTATTTAGAAAGCTGCAAATAGGATTGTGGCCAGCAAGTCCCCTGCAACAAAAGGGGAGGGGATGTGGTCTGTTGACTAGACTGCCGACTTTGATGCTGGAAACCAGGGTTCAAGCCTCAGGCCGCGTCCACATCCTGTGATTCTGGGCAAATCGCTTAATCTCCCCGTGCCTGAATGTGTAATGTAAATACGGTGCTCGTGTAAAGCACTCCAATACCTTCGGGTCAAGTTTGCGCTATATAAATATGCAACAAAAAAGAAAAAAAGAAAATAAAACAACCCCATGGAAGTGAAACCCGCCTCCACACTGCTGGCCTACCATAACACCCGGTAGTCAGTCCAGCCCTGGTTTTAATGCAGATATTTAAGACAATATTAATATTTGAGATATTGACTCCTGCACATTACCTGCATTAAAAATAAACGTGGCTCTTTTTGCAGGGTCATCCCTGAACTTTTTGCATTCTTCCGGTATTTTGTCTGACCTGTTTTTTTTGGTTTTATGACTCTGGGCACTTTACCACTGCTGATCAGTGCTAAAGTGCATATGCTCTCGCTATTGTAAATTAATGTATGAATTAATGATTCCATGAGTGGCTGGTTTGGTTTACCTGTCAGACCCTAGTACAGTGCACCAGGAGTGCCCAGGGATTGTAAATCTAAATGCTGCTAGTGGGCTTGCAGCACTGGTTGTGCCACCTACAGAAGCAGCCTGTAAAAGTGTGTCGAAGGCCTGCCATTGCAGAACCTGTGTACAGTCTGGTACTGTCATGCTGACTGAGCAAGTGCACGCACTTTCCAGTCCCTAAACCTTCACTTTTCTTCATATCAGTCACCCCTATGGAAGGCCCAAGGGCAGGGTCCATTGTAAGTATAAGGTAGGGCATGCCCTGGTGTGGGTGGCATGTCCTAATAGTGAATTACAGCCATTTTCGTTTTTCACTATTGCAAGGCTACCTGTTCTCCATAGGCCAGAATGGGCAGTTAGGTTATTACACCTTATAATCCTAACTGACTCAGAGAGCATGGTAGAAGTTCGAGTTTAGTATGCCTGGACTCAGAATGATAACATGCATCTTTTAGTGAAGTTGGTTTTAACATTCTGTGTTTGAAAATACCACTTTTAGAAGGTAGGTATTTTCTTGTCTAAATTATCCAAGCCTGCCTCTGCTAGGTTGTTTACTCCTTGTCTGGTGTTTTTGAGTGACAGGGCTGGGGGTTTCCAAGAGACAGAATGAGTCAGGCCAGTGGGGACTAGAGAGATCTGCATCTAGATGGGTGGGAGGAGTTGCACCTAGGACCTGAATAGGGCTGTGCCTGCCTTCCACACTGCCGGCTCCACCTCCTGGGGTGCGGCTGATGCCCTGCACAGTGAAAGAAGAGAAGGAATCTTGACAACAAAGTGCTCCAAGGCTGTGCTTTCACTCCACAATGCTGGCTCCGCCTCCTGTGGGGCGTCTGATGTTTCTGCTCTGCACTGTGAAAGGAAAGAAGGAGTCATGTAAACAGAGTGCTCCAGAACTGGTTTGAACTGGGGAAAGGCCCCTCTGCCTTCAGAGGACAAAGGATTTTGGGGTATAAATATTGGGACCCTGATCCCAAGAAATTAGATCACTTTTGGACTACAAGAAGAAACCTTTGCTTAGGAGAGGAACCTGAAAAAACTGAGGAGAGACTATCCCTAAACTGAAGTGCTGCTTGGGGGATTGGCCTGCAATGGTTGGCTGACTGCCAAAGAAAGGAGAAAGAACTTTGTGTGTTTTATTTTCAACTTGTGAAGGATCTCCAAGGGCTTGGAACAGAGCTTGCCTCCTGCTGATGTCTCAGGGACAACAGACTTCAACCCCCAGCTCCCCAGAGTTCCATGGGAAGTGCCTGCTGCTGTTTTGGGGCCTTCTGAGGGACTACGTGTTGGAAGGAGCTGGGAGCGCGACTCAAGAGGATAGAAGCGGTGCGCCGTCGCTGCTGCTGCCGTCGCTGCTGCTGCCGTCGCATCTTGAATGTCGGCGCTGTAGCTGTCGTATTGCACCGCATCCAGAGAAGCGTCCTGCAACGAAGAGGAAGCGTGTCGCTGCTGCTGCCGTCGCATCTTGAATGTCGGCGCTGTAGCTGTCGTATTGCACCGCATCGAGAGAAGTCTCTCGCAATGAGGAAGAAGCGTGTCGCCGTCGCATCATGGATGCCACCGCTGTAGCTGTCGTATTGCACTGTATCAAGAAAAGTGCCTCGCATCCACAGAGATATGCGACGCTGTCGGAGCTGCTGCCGTCACATCTTGAATGTCGCCGCTGTAGTTGTCGCATTGTGCGGAAGCCTCTCGCAACGTCAGAGAAGAGTGCCGCAGCCGAGGCTGTTGCTGTCGCATCGCTGAACAAGGGTGCCGCTGCAGCTGACGCATCGAATCGAGACTTCTCGTGTCATCGGAGAAGCGTTCCGCATCTGAAAGATCTTCACGTCTTTATTTCTTTGCACCTGAACTTTGCCGCATTTCTATCGCTGCAACTTGGCTTGTTCTGGAAGAGTCCTGCATCGAAAGGTACATTGACTTAAAGTGTCGAATTTTAAGAACTAAACAGAACTACCATTTTAAGTACAGTATTGTGGATTTTTGTCGTTTGTGGTCTTGTGTTAAGTCTAAATAAAGAATACTTCTTTTTGATATCAAACCTGTGTGGTGTCCATCTGTATAGTTCTCACTTGATGACTGTATGTGGTCACAAATGCTTTACAAACTCCCTCTGAGATAAGCCTGTCTGCTCGTGCCAAGCTACCACGGGGGTGAGCAGGGGTTATTTTAGGAGTGTATGCCCTTACACTGACTAGAGGCAAGGGTCCCCATTTGTCACAAGTACCTACCTGTGCCAACTAAAGACCCCCAAATCTAACATAAAGCTAATGGTATTTAAAAAATGTATGTTTAAAAAATCATTCAAGCCCATAGGGGCAGAACTGTGTGGAGAATAGAGTCGAATCTAACAGGGCCCCCCTGAAAGACTGGGGCCAGAGATCTTTGCACATGCCTTAAAACGTCTCTGTTAATATCCACACAATACATATCGCGTGAGTCTGCAATGCGTTGGCCAGGCTTAATAATAAGCCTGTTGTTATCGTGCACCAGTTTCATCGAAGCGGCCTTTATCACACTGAGACTTCATTCTGTTGTTTGGGAGGCGTCCGGACAAAGTGTAACTGGGCAGGTCCACCCTCGAAAGGATTGGTTCTCTTCCTGAACACGTACGTGCACAGTGCCTATGTGCTATCTCTGCCAGCTGTGAGCCCTGGCAAAACGGCGCTGGTTCTTTAAAACTACACCTGTTCAATGTACAGTGGGAGGGCAGTCACAGAATGACGCAGTGCATGCAGAGCACTTTCAGTTCTGTGCCCTGACGTTCTGCTTACAAAGTGATACTGTCTCGGAGGAGCAGGGTAAGATTAACTCTTTTCCATCGCGAATTTCGTTGTATTTAAAAGCGTCCTTTGTACGATCAAATGAGTAATGCCGATTCTTTTGTTTAAAAAGCGTGATTTTGGACAAGCGCCTGCACAAAGGAACGACGCTGTGGACTCTATTTAGTTCAGAACGAAAACTTGAATTGAATGACGGCATATCAAAGAGTAAACAAACTCAGCAGGAAAATGTAAATGAACATCATTCTTCTACAGAAAGTGGTGCTTGGGGAGTATTGGAATATACTGTAACTTAAAAACCGTCCAGTAACCTCAAAGAACGTCGTCATAGTATGTTTATTGATATCTCTTGCCGAGGTATTAAGTTCTTCACTCCTCCCGTGATATTTATTCAGACCCTAAATACATGTTACAAATATATTTGTCTTCCTGACATTTCATTTTATTTCAGGTTAGCACAATAAGCATAAACTGAGTTAGCAATATTGAGTTACGGATGGTAACAGAAATTTGTGTAGCGGTGTATTGGCATTAGAATGACATCGTAGCGCTATGCTTTACGAGGCTCTGGCGCTGTGCCGCAATTCTTGCAAATGCAGGCCTTGTCGAACGCTAACCCACGTGACATTGTCATACCCAGAAGCTGAGCTTCCTAGGCAAGCCTCCCCTCGAAGCGCTATATTATTCCACACTTATTGACGTTTTGAACGCTCTCTGTGCCCTCTAGCCCACAGACGCTATAGAATAAAGGGCACTCTTGTTTCCTTCAAGAGGCGCTAACGCCCTTTACTGTGCAGCCATGTATGTGAAGGCTATTTTTAAAGTCAAGAGCTATTGCGCCCCACACACCCTGGAACAAAGAAAAACGCATTGGCAAAGCAAATAGGTCCTGCTTTGTCTACCAGCCCTTTGTCTTTGCCAATGCTGGTTTTGTTTTGTCATTATATTTGTAAAACCTTTTTGGGCCGGGCAGGGCTTTAAGTGGGCTGGGTCTCACCTGGTCTGAGCACCGGCAGGTTTTTTAAAGGGGCCTCGAAATGGCGCAAAACAAAGCACGATAGAGACCCGTTTCCAGACAGCAAGCACATCGATGTACCCTGCTCACACTACTCACAAGTGGAGAAGTAGCGGCATGACGTCATGCCAGGTGAGCATTGTAGGGGGAAGGGAAATCCTTTAAAGAGTCATTTTCTCTCTGCATTTCCCTTCTCTTTTTGAAACGCAAGAGCAGCAACATTGTCGTGGTGTCACCAGGGCTTTAAGTAGAAGATTTTTCAATATTCTATACAAGCCATAATTGCTGCTTATTTATCTTATGTAAATAACAACCATTGACAACGTCAATAGTCCTGACTTGTAGGTATGATGTTACTTGTATCATATCTGGATGCAAAAACAGAAACAGCAAAATACAAGTCGGGCAGCACACTATGCTAAACACAGATTTTTAACGTACTGTTTTTAAGCCACACCCATAATTACATTGGCCACGCCTCTTTGAGAGACTCCCCAGTTTATTCATCCCACTTAAAGCCCTGGGGCCCTATTGAATAGCGCACACTGCAAATTGCCACTTCTCTTTTTGAAACTGAGGAGCAGCAACATTGACGTGGTGCCACCAGGGCTTTAAGTGGAAGCTTTGTAGGTCTCGCCTAGCGTTGCATTGCATGCGATGCTTGCTCTGCGAGATCTATTGTAATCAAGGCGATTTCAGAAGTGGAGTGGAAGCTCCACCCATCCTTTCTATTGGCCGACGTCATCCCTTATGGTAAACGTTGGCCTCCGATTGAAAGTGAGGCTTTTTGGTGACCAACCTGTCTCCTTTTGGTTCCGCCCATCGGACTTGCACGGTCTCCATTAACTAGTCTGTAAGCACTGTGTTTACTTTCTATGCGGATAATTCAAGGCACATCATGCTGGCAGGAGGTGCGCAATAACCCTTTCAGCAGAACCACCTTCCTCACCCCATCAGTTTGGCACAGGCAATTTGGCAACAGCTAGTTCAATTTGCACTGCTTAGAGATGCTACGGTATAGGCTACCTCCTGATTGGAAAAGTCAACCCAGTGTATTGGACCACCCGCAGTGTTCACTGTGGCCCATCAATCCACTCCACAAAATGGTTTATGCCTCTTTCCACCCCAGCTTCGTTCATGAATGTGCCGGTTTAATGCGAGTGATGCTTGGCCCCTGCTCCACAGATAGCCCTCCCATGCATTCTATGTCCCTTTGTTCTGCTGCAAGACCTCAGTGCAGGGCTTGGGTGGACGTTTTTCACTACCTGCAAAAGGCTCAGCTCTCAGACTACGGTGGGTTCTATCTCAACTGAAATTACCCTCATTCGAGCGGACCTCCACAAAATGGCCGAAAAAGTGGGGTCTCTGGAGCTGGTCACAAAATCGCTGGTGGAAGATGTCTCGGAGCTCCAAACGGCGATGGAGGCAGTCACGGCTGGGAACAAAAGGCTGAAGGAGAAGTTGGATGACCAGGAAGGACGCTCCAGGCGGAACAACATCCGAATTCTTGGAGTTCCGGAGTCGGAAGGTGTTAGAGCGACTGACCTCTTTGTGGAGGAGCTTATCAAATCGCAACTCCAACCAAAGGGACTATCGACGTTCTTCTCGATCGAAAGGGCGCACAGAGTGCCAGGTGGCCAGCCTAAGCCGGGGGCATCCCCTAGACCAATCCTGGCGAGACTGTTCAACTTCCGAGATAGAGATGCCATCTTACAAGCGGCGCGGGTGTCTCCACCCGTTAAGATTCACAACTCTACCGTGGCATTCTTCCCGGACTACACAGCGGAGGTGGCAAGGAGGAGAAAGACGTTTGTAGATATCAAAAAGGAGCTCAGGAGGAGGGAGCTCCAATATTCCATGATATTCCCGGCTAGACTGCGTGTGGTAGCAGAAAACAAGACATGGTTCTTTGATAATCCGGAGGTTGCCCGGGACTGGTTGGACGGCTGGCGACCGACCTCCCGACCCCGACGTCAGGGGCGGGGTACCAAGGACAAGCCTCTGGTGGATCATAGCGAAGTTCGAGAGGACGACCTGGCGACCGGACGAGACTCACCGCTCAGAGATATTACTGATGCTGAACTGGAGGTCGATTCTTAATGGCACGGCAGATACGAGACTCATTTGATAAGAAAGGCTGTTGCCTGGGCTGCCATGGCCCCTGGGCTGAGGGCCTCTGCGGAGGGTAAGAGGGGTCGCTGACTTTGGAGTATTCCTCACCCCCAACGAGCAAGTAACTTTATATCTTTACTTGGGTGGGTTTAAGCACTCTGCTAAATTGGGGCGGCGGGCAGTTCTAAGTCCGTGTGGCAGGGAAGCAGGGAGGGGGGGAGTTATGGGTAGGGGAGGGTTGTTCCGAATTATTGGTTTGTATTGTTTGACTCTGCTGATTACACTGACATCCAAATTAGTCGTAATGTGCCTGGCTGCGCACGCCGACCGGCCTGGTGCGGCCTCATTGACACTAGGCCGGCCACTGCTTGCACATGAGGGGCGCCCTGGGACTGGGTACACTCTGATTGCGACACTGTCGAGCCCTACGGGTCGGGAATTCACATCTGCACCTTTACAATGGCAGGACTGTCACACTCCAGTAACGTGATCGATGATCCCGGAGCGGGGCCTGTGCCACCGCTACAGATCATGTCGTGGAATGTCAGAGGTCTGGGGGATAAAGTGAAGAGAGGGCTGGTTCTTCAAAACATTAGACAGCTCCGTTGCGACCTGATCCTCCTTCAAGAGACACATTTGGTGGGTGCAGCTAACAAGGCTCTAGATAGACGGGGATACCATATGATCGCACACTCGGACTTCACTACGGGGTCCCGTGGAACTGGCATCTTACTAAAAAATACATCTCGATTTATTCTACAGACTACTAAGCTTGATAGTTATGGTCGCTTTGCAGCAGCCTGTGGACAATGGGAGGGAGTCTCCGTCAATGTGGTGTCGGTGTATATTCCGCCAGCGTTGCATGCGACGGCGCTTCCGGACCTGGGAAAATTCCTCCTGGAACTCCCCGACGGTGACCTAGTGGTGGGGGGGTGATTTCAACGCGCTGGCCCATGGTTTATATGATAGATTCCCGACCCGGGCACAGACACCTGGCCTGTCCAGGTTTAGTGAGTTTATTGAGGCACAAGGACTGGTAGACATGTGGCGACGCCTACACCCCGAGGACCGACAGTACTCTTATTACTCTGCCACACACGACTGCCTCTCCCGTATCGATTATTTCCTTACACTGGCGGGCGGCCGGCTTACGGTGCATGATGTGCGGATACGACCCCGGGGTATATCAGACCACTCCCCCTTAACTATGTCCATGTCCTGTGCAGCGATAACCCGTAGGAGAGTGTACCCTGTCTACCCCGGTTATCTCAAGATTCCCCACGTCCGTAAAGACTTGAAGAAAGCCACCAAACTCTATTTCGCGGAAAACTCAGGCTCAGTGCCCTCCCCACGACCTTATGGGAAGCATACAAAACGGTGTTTAGGGGTCAGGCGATTGCAGCGATAACGCGACACGAACGCGAGCAACAATCCGAACTGCTAGCTCTGGAGCTACAACTGGAGCGTGCTAACGAGGCCCATATGGCGCACCCATCGGACGATACACGTCACTCACTCCACCTCAGCCAACAGCTACATGACGATCTCCTCAGGAGACGGACAGTAGAAAACATTACATCGACCGCACAAAGAATCTATGATGTAGGGGACAAAGCCAACAAGCTACTGGCTTGGCTTGATAAAAAAAGTGTGGGTAGCAGACATATTCTACAATTGCAGGATCCGGAAGGGACGTATCATACACGTCCCTCCGAGATTGTTGAGATCCTGGCTGACCACTATCAGTCGGTCTACACCCCACTCGCAGCGGTTACCACTGAGGCGGCGACAGCAACGCTGCAAAACATACCGGTCACCACTTTAACGTCCGAAGCGGTGGCTGAACTGGAGGCAGACCTGTCAGAGGATGAGCTCCGAACGGCGATTAGTGCATTATGCACGGGTAAGGCACTTGGCCCTAACGGCATTCCAGTTGAGTGGTTCCAGGCGGTGTCAAGCACCTTATGCTCACCGCTGTTGGCCATGTTTGAGGAGTGTCGAGGAACGGGGATTCTGCCCCGGGATCAGCGGATAGCGACCATAGTAACTATCCCGAAACCAGGTATACCGCCCACGGACTGCGCGTCATACCGCCCAATCTCACTGCTCAATGTGGAAGCCAAAATTCTGGCGAAGTTAATTGCAAACAGGCTGACCCCACACTTGCAAGATCTGATCCATCCGGATCAATCGGGTTTCATGCCGCACAGGAGCACGGCACTCAATCTCCGGCGTGTACATGGGGTGCTGGCGCGAGCCCACTTGCTGTTGGAACCGGCAGCCGTTCTATCGTTGGATGCCAGAATGGCTTTTGACATGGTGGAATGGCTTGTATGGGCTTTGGCCCCAAATTTATCTCATGGATCAGACTGCTGTATACAGAACCGGTGGCGCATGTGGCGGCCAATGGCCACATCTCTCGAGAGATCCCATTGGCCAGAGGGACGCGTCAGGGGTGTCCGCTGTCCCCCTTACTGTTCGCCCTGGTGTTGGAACCGTTGGCCACAGTCATTAGGACTACTCCACTACTGAAAGGGCTGACGTGGGGAGGCGCTTGGGAGGACAGGATATCCCTGTATGCCGACGACATGCTGGTTTATCTGTCTCAACCAGAGGTGGGCATTCCACATTTGTTGGCGATCTGTGATGCGCACGGCCTGCACTCCGGATACATGATCAACTGGACGAAATCAGTGGTTTATGTACTGAAAGGCCCGGCGCCGCTCCTCCCTGATAGCTGCCCGCTGGTTATAGCCCGTGCCTCCTTTAAGTACTTGGGCATTCAAGTCACTAGTGACGCGGATGCGTTCCACGACCTAAACTTAACACCTCCCCTTACCCGTCTGCGGGCGGATGTACGACACTGGAAGACCTTGCCCCTCACACTGCTGGGGCGCGCGGCGCTGTTCAAAATGATGGCGCTGCCGCGCCTCCTGTATGTACTGGAAAACACCCCAGTCCTGATCCCACCATCATATTTCCGAAAAGTGACAGCATTAGTGACCGAATTGCTATGGGGAGAAAGTCCGCCCAGAATAGCGCACGTTAAGCTTAACCGTGGGTGGTACGATGGGGGAATAGCCTTGCCGAATGTGGAGCTCTACTACTGGGCATCACAACTCAAAGTTATTAATTCTTGGATACATGCCCCACAGGATGACCGGGCATACTTCTCGGACAGAACACAACTGGGAACACACAGCTTGCTGTCCCCGTTATATACACCTAGCCTCGCGAAGAAACTACTTGGTCCGACCAAACACACAGTCGTCATATGGCACAGGGCACTGGCACGGCTTAAATGGAAGGGCGTCATAACCAAACTCACTCCTCTGTGGGACACTAAACAACTTGGCTGCCTCAGATCAAGTAAGGGCTTTACCCAGTGGGACAATATTGGCATCTCGACGGTGGGAGACCTGTGGACTTCTGCTGGCATGATCCCTTTTCAACACCTGCAACAACAGTATGCATTGAGCCCCACTGAAACTTACAGATACATACAAATACGGCATGCACTTATGGCGGTCATTGAGCCGGGATCTACAGTCCCGGAATCCTCACCTCTGGAGGACAGACTTCTCACAGACTACATGCAGGCACGCGCAACATCACTCACATATCGTAAGTTACTGAACAATTTACCTGATCCCCTGCAGCAACTGAAGGAGAGGTGGGAATCTGAGTTAGGCTCCCTGGATGAGACTGACTGGAACACCGCCCTAGCGTCACCACGGGAGGCGGGTGTGTCAGCCCGGTTCAGATTGATACAGCTTAAAGTATTACATAGGGTCTACTACACCAGGACCGTGCTGCACAAAATACACAGGGCGGAGACCCCGTTTTGCCTTAGAGGGTGTGGGGAGGAAGGAACATTGCTACACACGCTCTGGGAATGTCCGAACATCTCGACTTACTGGCAGCAAATCATGCGCACCATTTCCCAGGCCCTTGACGCATCACTAACCCCGGACCCTCGTCTGTGTCTTCTGCACATATGGGAGGGGACGGACCTGTCACGTCGGAAACAACAATGGGTTACAATTGGGACTATGGTGGCCAAGCGCGACATCGCGCAGAGGTGGGGAGTAGCGGAAACACCTACGCTAGCTTTATGGTGTAGAACTATGGACAGACTGATGCTGATTGAACGTGCTGTGTACAGAATGAGGGCTAAACCGCGCAAATGGAATGCACTTTGGGTGGCATGGAATAAATACAGGGGGGATCTGTGCGAACCACTTTCAGAGGATGAGGGCGACAGCTCGGACGATGACGAAGAGCTGGAAGATTAGGCCCATGGGCAGAGGGCGGTTGACCAGGGGATTAAGGGGCTTTTGAGTCTTAGTTCCAGTTGGGCATTCCTGGGGCGGGGGTGTGACTACACCGTAGGTACCTGGGCATAGCTTGCGACATTAGGGATGAATGTACTGATAATCTATATCTATCCTTCTTGGCAGGAGTCTAAAGTTTGTGTTGTTTGTTTTCTATAGTTTAAAAAACGTAAGACGACGTACTAACTGCTGATGTATTCTGGCTGCCTGATGTAATATGACAAACGTTTGCTGCCGGACCGGAAGGTTGTCGGCTGAATAGCTGTATTATACTATGAAACTGAGACTGTTTATAAGTTCCTTCCTTCTGTAATGCTATACGAATATTGTGGATCTGGCAAATGCAAATAAAGTCTTACAAAAAAAAAGGCTCAGCTCTTGGGTGAAACCTGTATATACAGATGATTTGAGAACTGTTCAGGGTCTGCCACACCCCAGCTCTAAACTGAAGCCAATATAGTTTAACTACTAATTGCTGTTCTTGTCTCGCCTTTTCATTGCTTACATCACAGAGGTGTAATCGACGACCCTGGCTTCTCGGAGCGGTGCAAGTCTCCATCACTGGATTGAGTGATCTGTGTTCTGGGGAGGGGCAGTTTTTCCCTTTACATGATGTGTACATTGATTGACCCCGTAACATACGATGTAACGCCACGACAGAACGAGCTTCGTTCACACCGCATGGTCTCCTATAGAGAACAAAAGGATTTGCTGCATATCTGTCGTGTCTGCCCAAGGGCGCATTCAGCTGAGAACTAGCGCGGCTGGGAGGTGGTGCCGGAAGTCAGTCGAGTCACACACCGAGGTCGCTGTTAAAGGGAGCGTGCGGTATGACTGCACCCCGCGCTTGTGCATTGTGTGGGCAGGGGCTGGTCTGGGCACAGTGAGATAAGCGTGAAACCGGCTGCAGGGACAGACGATGCAGACTCGAAGCATGCCACCGCCGCAAAGCCACCAGGTTGGTGGAGTGGCACATTTTGTGAATAAGAAGTCGCACATCTTTTAGTTAGAAAAGCTGAAGTTACTTACACGCCATGGTTGACTGCACACGCGAACTAAACTTACTCAAACATCCCCAAGCAAGACTTGCATTTTGAATTAAAAACCTCAACTGGAAATGGGCACCTTCTGCAAATATTGATGGCCACCCAAAACGATGACAAGGAAGGATGACAGCGTGTTGATTTCTGAAGATCAAACACCCGCACCATAGAACATTCCGTGCATATGAGCATGATTTAATGTAAAACAAGGAGGCTCAATTCATTAGTACATGGCTTGTAATTCATCAATTTTCTGAGATAATTACACATGGAAATACAGTTGAAAAGCAGCACTGTACACGAAAAATCATGTGACAACCCAAGAAGCACTTGGTGACAAGGTGATATGTACAAGTGAAGGTGACGACGCAAGTGAAGGGGGTGAACAGCGTGGACGGCGCAAGGTGACAAAGTTATGTACAGTGGTGGCTCAAGAATTGATAAATTCAAGTTTTTCAGAATACATTAGAGCACAGTTATGAGCCAAATGTTGTAATGCGCCAAACAATTGCGCTGTAGTGTCGACTGCGTTTCGATCCACAGTTAATTGGGATCCTCTTCAGGACAGGGTTGGCGACACCACCTCACAACTCATGGTCAGTTTCGATATAGAATCTCTATATACCAATATACCCCACAGGGAGGGTCTACAAGTGATCAATGACCTATTACTATCTAGACCTCAACCAGCAAAAATTCCCACGGAGTTTATCATGGACCTATTTCGTATTGCATTACAGAATAATTACTTCCTGTACCACGAGACATACTATCTACAGATCAAAGGTACCCAGGAGGCCCATAGGAATGAAGGGGAAATTGTGAATCGCAATTTGCTAATCGCAAATTGTGAATATTTTCAAGGGTGCAGGGGTGTCTCAAGAACATACATGCCTAAGGGCATGTATGAGCGTCACATGGCACCTTTTGATTTTTAAAATATTGCTTTTTTTGAAAGAATTCGCAACTTACCACCAACTAGAAGTTGGTGGTAATTTGCGATTCCTTAATGGCATTTTGGAATGTTTTTTTCCTTGATACATTGCATTTAAGGAATCGCAAAATTTGCAATTCCTTAAATGCAATTGCAAAATAAGGAATGGCAAATTTAGCGATTCCTTATTTTGCAACAAAAATGTTTCATACATACCATTTAGCGAAAATGGGTTCGCAAACGCCGGAATTCTGCGAATTTCGGCGTTTGCGAACCCATTTTGCCTTGATACATATGGCCCTAAATGTTTTAAAGAATATATCTCTTGAAAAGGCTCACTTACCTCCAGCAAAAAAGCGGGCATCTCAGAATCAGAAGTTAGAGTTTTTAATTCACATTCAGGGTGCCAAGGATTCCTTCCAGCTTTATTTAAAGGAAACATCAAGGATAGAGAATAAAACCACTCCCCTTTACCAGATCATACATAACAAACTATTGCAGTAACATTCCAGAATGCTCCTTTGTTTCACGATATCGTCTTGGGTTTGTGGCATCCTTGTTAGCAACACCGTAGCTTGCCCGTGCTTCTTAGAGACCAAAATACACTCACTTTCAGCAATTCAGTTCGAATCTGAGGAGAGTTTTTGTTTAACATCAGGAGCATTGCAACAAGAAGCGCTGTAGAGAGCAACAATATAACCGTATACATCACAACAGTATAGCAGTACATAGGTTAACATCAGTTTGGATGGTTAACGTATAGAGGAGGTGATAGAGGGTATGAGAAGTGGTAATTTAACATATATTTCACGTACATCCTATCTTCAATGTCAGAATCCACCCCTTCAACACCCCCCCCCCCCCTAAGCACCATGAGCATATCTAGCGATTTGTTTGTCTTAGTATAGAATACATACATTCGGATTCTATCGACATTGCAAAATTTTAAATACACTTGACTCTGAAGACAATATTAATAACCAGTAATTGATTTACTTATATTTGTGACACACAGATAATTTTTCCAACGAAGGACCAACTCCACTGTGACAGACCGGGGGCTAGTTCTGCTCAGCCTTCGTCCAAATTCAAATTAATTGTTGTTGCCTTAAAATATGAATATATAAGCATAACAAAGTACACTCCTACTGAACGCAGTCGAAGTTGACAATATGACACTCGAGTAAATGAAGTGCATTGGAGTCATGGACGTCATTTAGTTTCCGCCAGGAGTCGCAGCTGTGACCGTTGGCTTGCCCTTTGCGACCCCTGGCACTGCCTTTACATCCCCTGCTCTCAGAGGTGGCAAGATCGGTGCAAAGAACACAGGAGTTGCTCCACATTCTTTATTTTCAGTCCCTTTTTCTTTATAATAATAGTGCATAGTAGTCTATTATTCTCTATTAGTGCAATAAAATATGGAGGACTCTTAGCTGAAACAACTTTTGGTGGCAGCTGTGGTAAGTAAAAATGTTTTTTAAATGTATGTGTCTGTGCATGTGGGTGAGAGTGTGTTTATGTGAGAGAGAGCATGTGTATATGTAAGCATGTGTCTGCATGTGTAAACATGTGTGGTTGAGTGAAAGTGAGTGAGACTCAGGGATGTATGACGTTACAACGCATACTTTTACCACGCATACCATTACAACGCGGTTTTTACCACGCATACCATTACAACGCATAGCGCTTTGGGGTGCTGGATAGTGAATAGTTTAATTTACTATTCCAACTCCAGTCCCCGTGGACACTAGGGAAGGTTATTGGATAGTAAATTAACCTATTCCCTATCCTAGAGCGCCCCCCAGCGCAATGCGTTGTAATGGTTTGCGTTGTAATGACCGCGTTGTAATGGTAGTGCGTGGTAAAAGTTTCGTTGTAAAGGTTGTATACCAGACTCAGAGACAGGTAGTGAGTGAGATTGTGTGGCCCAGGTTTACTATTCTTTGACGCAAGGCAACACTATACCAGAGATTCCGTGCTGACTTGCATCAAAGGGAGATAGAAAAAATGCACCATTTCTACTAAGCTGTGGTACATTGTTTCTCTCTCTGTGCACTGGTGCACTTTTGGCAGCTACGTTGTAATGTACACACCCTGGCACCATGTGTGTTCTCTGAAACATAGTTGTTGTATTGGAAGAGGTCCCTTCCGGTACAAAAACTATGATTTAAGAGTTTTCTCGCTTTGTATGTGTGCTGTATATTGCAGCACACATGCAAAGTTAGCAAAACATGGAGAAAAATTAAAACATTACTCATACTTATGCCTGTCTCGAGGAGCCGTAAGATTTTGGCGGAAATTCCTCTCTGACAGTGTTTGTAGTTCAAAACCCATGGGTGGTTGCATGTGAATGTCTATGCATCACCTATAGAACGGCCACTAGAGGCAAAATAATGCAAAGCAGTGAATAGCACAATGTTGCATTCCTATGGGATATTATCCAATGCAACTCTTTGCGCCGGGTTAGTGTCACAAAATTGACGCAAACATGGTGCAAAATCCATCCCTGACTCTTCGGGCTGCTCACATTGTCAGAATGCAGGCTTTCCAGGGCATGGAGGCACTGGGAATACTTCCAGTGTGTAGACACACACACACTATCAAGGTATTCACAGGGAATAAGGGCACACTTATAAAGGCTTCTGTCCTCTCCTACCACACACATCAGGCCCCTCCCACAGCCCACGTTGTTCAAATGCAGTGTTCCCAAAGCTTGGGTGGCACTATGAAGGCTTCTGGTGTTATCTCCTCGCCTACCACACAGACAACCAGGCCCCACCCACAGCGCGGATTCTCCAGTGCTCACGGGGCCAAAGCAGGCATCCACATCCATATGCCTTAGTGGTGCCTAGAGATTCCTCAAGACAGGTCACCAGCACATTCAATTATCACTGGCGTTGTTGTTAATCCCATATTGTTACTGGCGTCGTCATGGCGGATCACAGAGGAGGTCACTGGGGCACAGGAGTATACTCCCATTTTCTTATTTTGTACTTTAATCTAGGCTTGTTGCTTTGCTATCTTCTTCCCCGCCAATCCCCAAAAAACATCCCGGATCCACGCCAGCTGCCATTTTGTATTCTTTCCTGCTTCTTTCTGTGAGTAGTGTATGCCCCCCTTCTCTTTGCTGTGCTGGTGTCCATCTCTTGTTTCTTTTGCCGTGGCTTGTTTATTTATTCTTCCCCTCACCGCCCCTACCCTCAATTGTGCTTAACTTCTTTCTGCTAGTTTTATTAGCAGCGCCCGACCCATTCTTCCAGTATGAGCAAAAAGCCGGAGACTGATGTGGTATCATGTGAAATTCTCTCACCTTCTAGACAGTAAGCCTGCACACTGGTGAACACTGCAAGGTATCACACTGCTTTTAAGTACACAGTCTATAGTGTGTAAATCCTACCAACAATGCACAGCAAGCAGTCGACACTGCTCCACCCTACTGGAGTGTGCCACTTGAAATATGATATTTTATTATTGTATATGTATACTACCCTCATAAGGCATTGAAGCACTAGAAAAATGCTTTTTTAATTACCTTTAAGGCATGAGCATGGCGCTCGATTCAGGGACACCAACCTCTTTTCTTTCTTTCATTTTTTAACTTTATGAGCGTGGCGCCGTCTTCACAGACACCGCGCTCTGCAATGCAATAGGTGTTGCTTTTGGTATTGTAAATGACAATGCCTTTTAATTTTTTTAAAAGCATTGCCATTTACAATGCCAATAGCTCCAAAACTCGGAGTTGCAAGACCTATTGCATTGTAAATGCTTGTTCAATATTATATAAGAGCCATAGTTGCTGCTTATTAGGTCTCGTAGACCTAGCGCTGGAGCGCACATGGGCTCCTCACTTTGCGAGGCTTATTGTGATCGAGAACATTTCTGTGGTGGGCTTGTAGCCACGCCCATCATTTTGATTGGCTGACGTCATCCTTTATGTTAAACGCTGGCCTCCGATTGAAAGTGAAGCTTTTTTGCTACCGCCCTGTCTCCTTCTGCGATGGCCCATCCGGACTGGATTGTTTGCTTGCGGCGTTACACGGTCCTCAATATGTAGGCGGTCACGATCGTGAACAAGGTGTTTGGCAACATCGAAACGTGTCGATCTGACACGCTTGAAAGCCCTTAATTAATGAAAATTAAAACCCAATAAAAATAGTAAAATCACAATTTCAGGAGTGCGGCCTGTTTTTCCTTCTGTGGATTTGTGTGGTTCAGCCGCAGGAGATCGCACCCACGCTGAGCGCCGTGTGAACCGGGAGCAAGGAACCAATTTGCAAGGATATATATATATATATATATATATATATATATATATATATATTCACTGAAAAAACCATAGGTTATAGACCATATATAGTTAGGAATTAGCATTTACAAAACCTTGAAAATTCACTGAAAAAACCATAGGTTATAGACCATATATAGTTAGGAATTAGCATTTACAAAACCTTATTTTACTCACACAAAACCATTGAAATTCCATATATAGTTAGTTGCACTAACTATATATCGCGCACCCGCAATCCACTGCTGATCATGTCACATATTACATCATTCATGACATGGTCAGTGACATCACTGATGACATCACTGATGACATCTCAAATGACATCACTGATGACATCACTGATGACAACATCCAGTGACTGTATGTTTCTGTAAAGTTAAAATATGTCTTACATATTGAAGAATGAGTGGATGTATAAGTGTCTGGATGAAGGATTTAGTAGGTGCGTGACTGACTGTATGAGTGAGTGATTAAATGTGTCTCACTGAATGCATGGGTTAGTGACTAAACTGTCTTAATTTGTGCATCATTATGTCTGTTGTTCTGTAAACTGCTGCATGTGTTGATCATTAGCTATACGAGAGGCTATATGTGTTATTAATTGGTTGCCCAAGTATTTCTATGGGAGATTGAGTTTGTGTGGGGGTGGCTGGAAGGTGTGTGACTCTATGCATAGATGTGTGAGCAGTTTATTCACTAGGTGTATGAGTTCAAGAGTGCATGTGGAAACAGCTACATGGGCAGTTGACTGTGTGCATGAGTGTATTGATGAGTGAATGGATATCTCAATGCTACATGTCATAGTAAGTACATATGTAAAACACAGTACATGTGAGAGTTGGCATATATAAATAACTGTGCATGAGAGCCACTGAATGAGTGAGTGGTTGTATCGATCATTGTGAACTTGTATCAGGGATTGTATAAGAGAGTAAATATGTGTTAGTATATGTTTCAATAAGTAAGGTGTGTTTAACTGTATAGTTGAAGAAATGGAGGTGAGATTGTTTCTTTGCATGACTGACTGGGTGTGTGAGTAACTCCATGGATGAGTGGCAGTGTGTGAGTGTCTGTATACACTGAGTGTATCTAAGGTTATATTAGAGTCTGAAGAGGTTTATCGTATTAGCACAAGAATGATGTCAAATGAGATGTCATCAGTGATGTCATCAGTGATGTCATTTGAGATGTCATCAGTGATGTCATCAGTGATGTCACTGACCATGTCATGAATGATGTAATATGTGACATGATCAGCAGTGGATTGCGGGTGCGCGATATATAGTTAGTGCAACTAACTATATATGGAATTTCAATGGTTTTGTGTGAGTAAAATAAGGTTTTGTAAATGCTAATTCCTAACTATATATGGTCTATAACCTATGGTTTTTTCAGTGAATTTTCAAGGTTTTGTAAATGCTAATTCCTAACTATATATGGTCTATAACCTATGGTTTTTTCAGTGAATTTCATTGGTTTTTTAACAGCTAATATCTGTAGCTGTAAAATGTATTCTTCTTTAAATCCCAAAATATATTTTATATGTTTATGAATAATTTTTTTTTTTAAATATTTTTTTTCTTCGTTCCCGCTTCGCGAATCGGGAAGCTTCCCGTTAGCTGACCTTGATGCCGCGAAATAGACCGCGAGCCGGTAAACGTTTCTTTACCGCAACTGCCGCGTTAGAAAACAACATCGTGACGCCTCCCGTCCGCATGACGTTTCACGTTGTCGCGTGATACGTCATATGACGTGCTACGTTAGCGAACTGGTACGCGAAGCGAGTCGCAAAGCGCAGGTTTCTGGAAGCAAACCGGGAGGCCCTGCAAAGCGCTTAATGTAAACACAGCAGGTCATGTGACTTGGTAATAACACTTTTCATTGGTTCATTTCACTTTTGGTTTCCTAATGATGTAAGACTAGGTCATATAATCTAAAATGAACACTTTTCATTGGTTAAGAACTCTTGTTTTTCCCAAATGATGAAAATCCCTCCTTCTTTCCTCACTCTGACTTTCATCATTGTGAGAGAAAGACCCTTTGTGATAACTGAGCAATGGCTTCTTTAGTAGCTTCAGCTGGTGCTTCCCCACCACCTCCACCACCTCCAAGGAAGAGAGGACCACCTGCTGAAGTTATAATTCAGCGAGAAGAAGAAGAAGAACAAGACCAGGAGGAAGAGCACGAAGAGAGGCAGTTTTTGCCTGAGCAGCCCAGGACGTCTCGCCGGAAAGAAAACTTCATTTGGCAATTCTTTAAAATTCCCAAAGGTCAGAAAAAGGTAAATGCAAGATACGTATTTTGCCTTATATGTCAAGATAGACTGTCCAGAGGAACCGACAAAAAATACAGCTTCGGAAACTACACAATGCATCGCCATATGACTAGGTGGCATCCTAACAACTACAGTGCTGCACAGTTTCGGAACGACCTAGATAATCTCCCTATTATGGCCAGAAGATCTGTTGTACCGGAAGTAACGGGACCAGAGGGCAGGGAGATGGTGCCAAATATACAAATGAGATTTGGTGATGTAAAACACATCTGCGCATTTTGCGATGGATTCATTTCCTACGGAGAAAAAAGCATCACTCTGATCAACAGAGCTATTGACTATCATATGCAAGTTTGTCCGAAACGCCCAAAATAATAAATACTTCTTTTTTTTGTTTTGTTGCTCCTGTTGAGCCCTTTACAATGAATCGTTTTCATTGCCCCCTCCAAGAAAAACCCAAAAAAATATAAAACTGTTCCGAAAAATTCAAAAACAGTAAAAAAATGTTCAGAAAAATAAAAAATAAAGTTCTTTTCAGAACTACCTCCCCGTTATTAAAAAATTGGTACAATATTTGGAACTGTGCCAACCTCTATTTCTCTTAGTTCGCTTCCCAGTTCGCTCGCCGGTACGCGAACCGGAAGCGAACCAAAAACAGTAAGTATAAGGGAAGGAAACAGACACTTATGTTAAAAGAAAGACAGCTATAAGGGAGTAAACTAGAGATACCATTACCCGTAATCCACTGCTGATGATGTCACATATTACATCATTCATGACATGCTCAGTGACATCATCAGCAGAGGATTGCGGGTTTTTTGGCAACATGCCTTATCCACGGTTTAATAGCGCTGCCTTTTGCTTTATATAAGTTTTCAAATTGTATGAAATATATACCAATAGGTCGTTATGAACCTTTAGGTAGTGCTTTTCTTCATGAGGTCTGGTCGCTTCCATACACATACAGATGTTTCAAAGATGATCAAGAAGTTTATCTGAATGGAGAGGAATGCACTGAGACGCCAGATCATTCACTAATGTGTAGGCACATACAGTTACACGGTTCATGCAACAAACACCGACCAAATATGGCTTGCGTGTTGCAAGGCACGCCAGTTCCTGCTATCATCCCCACGTTCAAGTTGTTGGAAAATGGTAGTTATTTGATGCTCAATAATGAAGATTGTTCTGAGTTAATTAAAAGTATTCCTTTTATCGTAACAGTAAGTGAACGGGTTATTTCCTGCAGAAATGTTCTATTTCCTCCCACACATGAACATAGGGAGTTTTCAATCTGGCCACAAATACCAACCTTGAGACACGTTTCAACGGCATGGCAAGAATAAGAGCTCTTTTGTCTCAGAGAGAGGTGGCCTTGAGTTCGGCCCGTGAAACTTTCGTACTTCACATAGCGAACACCCATACAGAGGTGCAAAACCTTTTTCAATTAACATTTGCCTTTCAATTTCAGCAACATGTTTCCGACTATCTTTAACGCATCCTCCACAAAGTCCCTGGCGCACTTTTTTAAAGTTGTTACCAGTGGTCTCGTGACTTCATTTGAGAAAATCTTTGGAGTCATCCCTGCTTCCTTTCATTCTATTTTCTGCACTCTGGTTCGTGGATTGGCATTTTTACTTGCATTACCAGCGGACGCTCTTGTGCTTTTTTACATTTTTAAATATGGATGTCCCTCCTATGCAACCTCCCACCCTGCAGCTGCTGACACTGTTCCGCAATCGCATGCTAGAATATTATGGCACAATGCCGTTGGCGATATTAAGCACGGCATATGGATTATCTTTTCGATTCTCCTACTTCACCTGTGTCCAGCCTGTATTTCACTGCCTGACCTGTGATTTCGATTGGGCCATTGATTTGTGTCTCTGCGGACCGGTTTCTCGTGACGTCGACTTTAATCAGCTGATGACTCCTATCATTACTCACGAGTTGGTTTGTCCTGGCGAAAGGATTATGGCTGTGGCATTGATGCATGGACTACTTGGTCCCTGGAATTTACTGGCGGCAGCACAGTCTTTCTTGGAACAGAGCTTTCTTGAAAACCCACCGAGCTGTCCTCTGATGGTGATAGAGGATCCGGTGCTGGGAGAGCACGTATGTTCTTTTCCGCTTTTAAATTGGATGGCTGAACTGTTTTCGGATGAAGACGGTGACTTCCTATTGGAGGCTGTTGCAGCTTATTTTGCATACACAGTTATGTCATAGACCTTTTTCATGTTTGATATGCTGAGTACTAGCATTTCATTGACAATTCATTGACTTATTTGTCAAGTTTTTATTATTTACCTTGCCTATTGGCTTAAGACTCGATAAAGTACTTGGCTGTTTTATTTTTCTTTAGCATTAAATTTTCCTAGTTTTTAATGCTTTACCTTGCGGACCGTCCACATATAAACTTGCAATCTGCTCTCATGAGATGGCACTTCTATTATCTTATTCAGTTCGTTTCCGGATCATGAGGAGGTGTCATCTAGGTCCTGGATATCTTTACACCGTGTTAAGTTAGCATGGGCTCATTACCGGTTTAAACGCCATTTTTCCTTTTTTGCAACTTCTGCACACGACACTTAGTTGTTGCTTTAGCTTTCCACCTAGTAGTTCATCGTGGTTTACATGAGAATAATATGTTATTGGTCTACTATCTGCTTTACTTGTTAAACTATATCTGTACAGCGAGTGCTAAAGTTTCAAGAACAACACGATACAGAATTGTTATGAGGTCTGATCTCCACGACTTCATACTCATAACATAAGTGCAACTTCTGCCAATTCTGGGCATGAGGCGGGTTTTATATTGCTTTGCCGAACACACATACACAACAGTTGATGCGGTTCACATGAAGAGAGAGCTGGTGTATGCTGATGTGATTCCTTCAAATCTAAGACACTAAAGTATGGGCACGCCCTAAACCAACACAAAGAGACCTTCTTAGCAAATAATATAATATGTGTATTAGGGAGGGTGAGATATAAGCAGCCGCGGGCCGTGGAGGGAGTTACGATGGGGCAGGGAGGCGGGGAGGGGGAGAAGCAGGGTGGAGCCCTCTCTACCTTGCCCCTCCCCCTCCCCGCCTCCCTGCCCCACCGTAACTCCCTCCACGGCCCGCGGCTGCTTATAAGTGTTGCTAACTCTTATTCATTTACAGCATGTTAACATACTGTCACCATTCGCTTTTTATGTACTAGTAACTATGCTGGTAATTTTGCTACTGATAATATGTGTACTTTTATTATCTAAGGTACTACGCCTGAGAAGACGGCATTAGTAAATAAACATTTCAAATACACATCTGTTCTTCTTAACTCCATGTTCTGGTTTCTAAGAAATCTATAACGACCGACTTGTTCATGAGTTCCACGTATCCTGAGGTACTATAAGTTCATATTCTGGATTGTCTAAACATTGAGAGTTTGTTATATCCAATGTGACACTGTACCTAGCTTGCTAAGGAGTTTTTGATTACTAACGTGAGTTTTGGGACACCCTAATTCGCCGAGGTTCCAATCCTCTGTCCACAGTTCTGTGTGAGAACAGAAACCCTGCGACAGGGGCACCCCCGACCCTTGCTGGAGCTTCATCACACTTGCGATACAACTCCAGCAATGCATTCGCCGAGGTTCCAATCCTCTGTCCACAGTTCTGTGTGAGAACAGAAACCCTGCGACAGGGGCACCCCCGACCCTTGCTGGAGCTTCATCACACTTGCGATACAACTCCAGCAATGCGCCACCTTTACGGCACAGATACATCACGCATCTGTGCTGTTTTTGCCCCATGATGCGCCGCATTGTAAATGCAGCACACCATAGGTGACGGAACAGCGGCACAGAATGACTAACACATCCCTGGTGATGCGCCAGTCATCATAAATGTATCCCTATGCTTCTTATCTTGTTAGAGATGAACCGCCATATGTATCATCAAAGTTTTTTGCATTTCCTAAATAGGAATAAATAGCGATTCTTTACCATTCCTAGTTTGCGATGAGCTATTTGCTAATTAGCCGAATGTAGCCCAATGAAGCCCAATGTAGCCCAATGTAGCCCAAAGATGGCCGCCAGACACACAAAAAAACAAATGTAGCCCAAATATCAGCCAGATGTAGCCCAACTATAGCCCAGTGACAGAATGACCAATCAGCTTCGCAAACCTCCGTTACGCGAAGTGGAGCGCTGTTACAGATATATATCTTTTTTTGAACGTTAATTTCTCAAAATCCACTGGAGCACATATATTGAGACCTAGCAAAGGCACATCGGGCTACCAGTCCCTAATATTTTGCCAAGTTTCGTGCAAATCCATTCAGCCGTTCGATTATTATTATTATTATTTTTTTTTGCCCCGCGGGGCCCTTTTAAAACCTCCACATCAAACCTAGGGGGTCAGCGAGGATCTACTATGCCCCCTTATAGTTATTTTGCCCTTTGTTTTGACCTCCTCTTGTCTCTCGATCCTACCGAGAGACAAGATGGCGGCCGTTACGGACTGTTTGGAATGTTGACAGACGCCGGAGAACCAATCAGCTTCGCTTCACAAAGCTCCGTTGCGCGAAAAGTCCGCGAACCAGAGCGCTGCCCGGTCCGCTGTTACAGATATATATCTTTTTTTAAACGTTAATTTCTCAAAATCCACTGGAGCACATATATTGAGACCTACAAAAGGCACATCGGGCTACCAGTCCCTACAATTTTGCCAAGTTTCGTGCAAATCCATTCAGCCGTTCGGGCTAAAAGTGAGGCCAACCGCCCTATGGAAATTAACATGGGAAAAACGCGTTTTGGGACCCCCCTTTTTTCTCGGCCCCCCCTTGACGAACCCCCCCAAAATTTTCAGGGGCTGCTCAGAAACAAAATGTGCCATTTTCCTGAAAATTTCAGCCAATTCCGTCCACAAACGCCAAAGTTATTAGACATAGAATTTTCAAAAAACCCATAGAGAAAAAATCCTAACTATATATACCTACTGGCGACCGCCAGTAGGTAATATATATATATATATATATATATATATATATATATATAAAAAATTGTGTCTTTGCCTTTGAGAATGTTGTATTGTGTGCACGTTTTGTTTACCCTTACATGGTTTCTGTTGTGCAGCTGTCTTCACGTTGCTCTCAAAATTGCTCAAAATGTCTGGCTGCTGTATAGTTTTACAGAGTTCAATAGTGTTCCCTCTGCATGTTCTTAATTCGTGAACTTGTGTCTTCCATATCTGTGAATCGAGGGCGAATCTTCCATTCGTGCAGCAGGCACAGGTCCAGAGATCTAAGGGGTCCACTAAACCCTAATTATTGATGTATTTTGCAATTCAATTTCCTTCCTTACCCAAAGGCCCACCACTTCTGTGAATGTATACACCCAAAAAACTTTATTGAAAAGATGGTGTGCGCACATTTTTCGCAAGGAAGTGGGGTGCTGGCATCTCTTCCACATTCCCAGGCTTCCATTCCTATCCATGACTCACATTAAGAGTTGGAGCTATACACAAATTAAAAGTAGTTGGCGGATACCTACATATATGCTTTTTGGGGCTTGAGTTTCTGACAGCCGCGTTTTGACCTAACGAGGGAATTTATCCTTCCACATGCCAGTTTCATGTGTGGAAACAACAGTGTTCCATTCATTCTTTTGTTACGTTATGTTATGTTAATAAAGCTTTTAAAGCGCACTTTTACCCAAGGGTGTCCTGGCGCTGAGCACTGCCTAACTGGTTTCCAGAAAAGAAGATGGCTATTTAGAAAACAGCCAAGTTTTCAACCCCTTCCTGAAGAAGAGGAGCTCGGTAGAATTCCTAGGATGCACTGGCAGGTTGTTCCAAGCTTTTGCAGCACAAACGATGAAACTACTGCCACCCCAGTTACCTTTTTTCACCCGGGGACGGTCACTTGCTTTGCTTCCGAGGAACCTAATCTTCCAGGGACGTACCATTGTAGGCGTTGTCTCAGGTAGTCAGGGCCACTGCCCATCAAAGACTTAAAGACCGTGCAAAGCGCTTTGAATTGTGCAGTTTTTTTTACTGGCAGCCAGTGAAGATGTCGAAGTCCCTTTCTCACAGAGACAAACTCTCTGTGAGAATGAAGTGATGCAGTTTAAATGGAAATGTCACTTGATGAATTGTCAAGCCAGGGAAGGGCCTTTATAGTGTTGGAAGCTTTTGTTTTTTAAAGGTGTGCCGGCCTATTAGCCACTCCTTAGTGAGCACCTGGGATTCCTTTAGACTTTGTGGAGTAGTTTTGCATAAACAGGTGAAAATGCCCACAGTGCCTCCGCATTTGATGTGATTCATACTTTATAATGCAAGTGGTGGAATGTAAATGAACTGGCTGTCCGGGGTGCGAAGAAATGATAATAAAAGCAGACAGTTTCGGATTCATTTCAGAAGATTTATGGAAGGCCTCTTTTTCGTTCTGCTAGCTGTAAGAAAACAATGTCCAGTCATGTTTGATATGAGGTAGTAGATTATAACTTTCACGTATGGCCTAGATCTTTGTGGCCAGTACAGAAAAACTGCAGTCCAACATATTTGTGCAAGTTGTCATCTACTGTTCAAGCAAACATAAATAAATATTACCTTCAAATTGAGATGCACTTAGGAATTGGGAGTACTTACAGAACTACTGTGGTAAGGCTATTCCACTGCGAGCCTCCTGCATCTCCATTGAGTATGGAGGATTGATTTAAAAATTCTGTAACAGGAAAATGAAAAAATACCGGAAAAATTTAGATTTTTAGTAATTTTGCTTTTGTAAAAGAATAGTATATACTGATAAAACATAGATTATCAATTCCCTGTCTTTGTTGTGCCCTTGTTAGACTTGGCATCTTTTGGCGTGTTTCTCCCGAGTTTTTGCTTTCTGCCCTCCTGGTTTTGACTCTGTTTTTGCTGGCGTACTGTTTCTGCCCACTTTTCTCACTGCTGATCAGTGGTAAAGTACAAGTGCTCCTGTGGTAAATTGTGTTATGGATTGGTGTTTCCATGATTAGATGTTTGATTTACTTGTCAGTCCATAGTAAAGTGCCCTGAGTCTGTCAGGGACTGTAAATCCAATGCTACTAGTGGGCCTGCAGCACTGATTGTGCCACCCACGTGAGTAGCCTTAAAAAGGTAACTCAGACCTGCCATTGCAGAGTCTGCGCGCAGTTGGGAACTGCCATGTCGACTTGGCCAGTGCACACACTTGCCAGTCTCTAGCCTTCCCTTTTCTTACATGTCAGGCACCCCTAAGGAAGGCCCAAGGTACCCCTGCGGGCAGGGTGTAGTGTATGTGAAAGGTAGGACATGCCCTGGTGTGTGTGGCATGTCCTGATAGTGAATTACAGCCTATTTTGTTTTTCACTATTGTATGACTGCCTGTTCCCCATAGGACATAATGGGAAGTTTGTTTATCATATCTTATAAACATAACTGGCCCTGGCAAATAGGTAGGAAAATACAATTTAGTATGCATGAACACAGAATCTAAAGATGCATCTTTTAGTGAATGTCATTTTTACATTCTGTGTTTGAAAATACCACTTCTAGAAAGTCTTTATTTTCTTGCTCAGTCAGCCCGTGTGCCTCTGCTGGAATTTGGATTGCCTGTCTGGGTTTTGGATGACAGAAGGCTGGGGGAGCAGGAGTGGCTCCACATAGTCTAGGTGGTCCAGGAAATGGCTGAATACACCTAGGCTGCAATGGGGGGAAGAGGGAAGAGCTTTCCTTGCACCTCAAAGGGCCTGGTCAGCCTCTGACAATGCCGTCTCCACCTCCTGCCAGGAAATCAAACCAGAGAAGGCAGAACTGGTTCTGGCTGGGCACAGGCACTCTCTGCCTAAAAGATCAAAAGATTTTGGGACATAAATATTGGGTCCCAGACCCCTGAACTTAAGAACTCTTTTGGATCAAGAAGACAGCCAAGAAGTAGAGCTGAAGAAGCTGTGAGGAGGACCTACCACTTTGCTGTGTACTGTGCTGGGATGTATGACGTTACGACGAATACTTTTACAACGCCTACCTTTACAATGCAATTTTTACAACGCAGGATCCTTTACAACGAATGCCTTTACAACGCATGACATTACATCGCAGATGCTATTACAACGCATGCCATTACAACGTAAGTATATAATTTTATTTATAAATGTAATTAATTCTAATTTAATTAATTTAATTTAATTAATTTTAATTATTTTTATTTTTATTTTTAAATATATATATATATATATAGTGTAGGTGTTTAAAAATAATATTCTAACTCCAGGGGGGAGTAATAGTAGGGTAAGTGCTGGATAATGTAGGGGTAAAAATTACTAATCTAACTCCAGGGGGGTGTAATAGTAGGGTAAGTGCTGGATAGTGTAGGGGTAAAAATTACTATTCTAACTCCAGGGGGGTGTAATAGTAGGGTAAGGGCTGGATAGTGTAGGGGTAAAAATTACTATTCTAACTCCAGGGGGGTGTAATAGTAGGGTAAGTGCTGGATAGTGTAGGGGTAAAAATTACTATTCTAACTCCAGGGGGGTGTAATAGTAGAGTAAGTGCTGGATAGTGTAGGGGTAAAAATTACTATTCTAACTCCAGGGGGGTGTAATAGTAGGGTAAATGCTGGATAGTGTAGGGGTAAAAATTACTATTCTAACTCCAGGGGGGGGGTGTAATAGTAGGGTAAGTGCTTGATAGTGTAGGGGTAAAAATTACTTATATTTTTTATTTATTTTTATAAACTTTTTTTAATTAATATTAAAATTACGAAAATTAATTAATTTAATTTATTTAAAGTACTTTATTATTAATAATTATTTTTATTTTTAATATTTTTTATTTTTTTAATATGTAATTCATTAAAAAATGCGTTGTAATAGCATCTGCGATGTAATGTCATGCGTTGTAAAGGCATTCGTTGTAAAGGATCCTGCGTTGTAATAGTTGCGTTGTAAAAGTAGTCCGTTGTAATAGTTGCGTTGTAACGGTTGTTTACTGCTGTGCTGTGTTGGTCTGCAGTACAGTGGCTGCTTCTCTCTTGGGCAGTAAAAGGACTAGGCTGAACTTTCAGCAATCTGGTTTGTGAGTTTCTCCAAGGGCTCGAGGTAGAGCTTGCCCCCTGTTCAAGAAGTCTCAAGAACAACAAACACTTCAAGCTCTTCTGCCCACATCACTGGGGACTGTGTGTTTTGCGCTGTAACAGAGGAAAAGCAACTCAACGCGTCTATGACGCCGCTACCAACTCCGTGTCCTGACGGCACCGCAGAGGGCTCCGCTGCAATGCCGCAGCCCGACCCTGGTCTCACTAACGATGCTGACGCCGCCACCGAGCTGCTGCTCGCACCGCGACCTGTGGGCATCACACTCCACACTGCCTCGCTTCACGACGACGCCTTAGCACCGCAGAGAGCACCACCGCAACGCCACACTGCGACCCTGGTCTCACTGATGACGCCTGCTGATGCTGCCACCGAGCCGTTGCTCGCACCATGACCAGTGGGAACCGCACACTGCACCGCCTCGTCAAAGTCGAGGCCCCTGCTTGCACCATGGATCGAGGGCACCGCTCGTAAAGATACATGATGCACTGCCCTCATACCGCACCGCAGCCTTGGCCTGCTGGCACCATTGACTCCAGTTCATCAGCCGACAACAGCTCTTCAGCAACAACGCCACTGCTGCTTGCACCATGACCTGCTAGCACTGTGACGAGCACCGCCTTCATCTTGCACGGCGACCCTGGTCTCACCGACAACACCATCTGCCTCCGCCACCGAGCCGCTGCTCACACCTGAGGGTACCGCATGCCGCAGTGCTGCACTTCGCACCGCAGCACCCGACGCCTGCCGACACCAGCACTCCTGACTCCAACAGAGAGAAGATTGACCTGCAACACGTGTGACTTTGAGGGCCCAGACACCTCCTGCACCGACCTCCGAAACCGACACCTGCGGACGCCGTGTTTTCAGAAACTCAACAAGAGGTCGCCAGCACCCTACATTTCTAAAAGGTACTGTTTGTGGATCTTCCCGACACCGTAGCAGGCCTGCGACGCCGCGATCAGTCAGAAATATTTGGATTTGTTTGTTCACGACGCCGTTATAGCCCCGGACGGAGCTATCGACATCAAGGAACTGTTTTTAAAGTGTATTTTGATAACTGTAGATTTTTAAGTACTGTATTGTGGATTTTTATCATTTTTGATCTTGTATATAAAAATATTGGATATTTTTCTAAACTGATGTGGTGTCCTTTTGTAGTGCTTACACTGTATTACTGTTGGTTATGTGCAAATGCTTTACACACTGTCTCTAAGATAAGCCCGACCGCTCTTGCCAAGCTACCAAGGAGGTGAGCAGGGGTTATTTTAGGAGTGTAACTCCCTTATCTTGACTAGGAAGAAGGGTCCCTATTTGGAAAAAGGAGCAAGCCCTTGCCAACTAAAGACCCCCATTTCTAACATTGGTGGCAACGGTGGGATAGGACTTGCGTTTGCACTTGACTTACAGTGATTGGCGTGCACTAATACCATATTGCAGACCATTACGTGCCACATACTGGTTCTTTTTCTTTTTGGCCTATTTTTGATCTTGCCAGTTTGAACTTGCTACCTAATCATGCCGGAATCAAGAGCCAAATCCATTGCATCCCTGGAATTTTTTTTGAGAAGGATAGGTTGGAAGCCTACAATGTTAGGGAATTGACATCAATTTGCCAAAACCTAAAAGTCCAAGTCAGAGGCCTCACTAGGAATGGCAAGCTACAAAAGGTGCTGAGGGCCTGGGTAGCAGCCAAACATGCCAGTGAGCAGTATGGGGATCTCAGTGGAGAGGTGGATGAGCCTATTTCCAGGGTGAATGTGCTTTTGGGAAGGGGGGAACCCTCCAGGCAAGGCAGCAGTGGCCTGTCCCCAGAGGAGCTGGAGGACAGGCTGGAAGCAAGGAGAGTGGCAGTAGAACTGGAGAAGCTTAAGTTAGCCATGTAAGAGAAAAGGATGATGTTAGATCACAAGATCAGGATAAAGGAGCTGGATCAGAGGAGTAGAGCCAGCTCAGATTGTGGCAGCAACCAGTCAAGACAAGGCACACAGAATTGTGCACATCGCTAAGAATGTAGGCAAGGAATTCAAGAAGGGGGGTGACATACAAAGGTGGTTTCAGGGGTACTGATGGGATATGAAATTCGATATATGTGATATTGGCCTGATGTATCCAATATATGTGTTAGCCTGATGTACTTATCCATTCTTTGCAAGATATATATATAGTATTGGCCTTATGTGTCTAAACCAATATGCAGTTGCAGCTTATTATTCATGTGCTGCAACCCACTGAGCTATCTTTGTAAGGTGCAAGATTCAGGTGTATAGAATTGTTCCTGTAATGTGAAAGCTTTTATCTTATTCTTGCCTTCTCAGTAAGAGACCTGTTGTGGTACATTGCTTTCCTTTGGTTAGGTTTACATTATGGATATTTCTGTATACTCTGCTATAAGAAAGAGAGGCTTGTTAATGGCAGAAAGACTTCTGATGCAGACACTTGCTTTGCAGCTCCACACAGTTTGCCCCCCTCCTTCATGGAGTCTGAACAGCTGAAAGTATACCGTCTTTCCTTTGTATCTGAGACCCAAGGCCGCATCTGGCTTTGAGCTGCTAAACACATTCCTGCAGACACTGTTCCTGTACTCCCATGCCCGAGATAGAAAGGGAGTCACCCTTCCTGACCTCCCCTGTAATGAAAATGAATAGCTTGAGCTGAGTTTCGTTCTAATCTATTGTGCCATATATGGGTTTTCCTCTAGGCTTTACGAGAAATAGAAACTTGTCATGTGTGGTGATTTCATGTGTTCACTGAAAGTATATCTGTCTGGTTTTGACTGTAAGCCAGCAGTCTTCTCCGCGCACCTCGAGGGGTGAGGATGTGAGAGGCTCCTCTGTGCAGAGCCCTTTGTATAATAAATGATTGACCCTTCTTCACTGCCAACTGACTGATTATTGATAACTGGTAATTGGGGAGGGGCTATTGGTAAGTAGAGCTCCATAGCTCCTACGCTAGAATATTTGATTCCTTCAGTACGAGGTAGCAATCCACATATATGGGGTCCCCGAGGAGAATTGGGGAGCAGGATTGTGGCCTCTCTTCCCAGAAGAAGCAAGGGATACTTTAATAGCTTTGGGTAAGGGGTATCTATCTTCCGCTTATTCAGACATGAAGGACACCCTTCTCACTAAGTATGGTCTTATTCCTGCAAAATACAGGGATCAGTTCAGGGTCAGTAAGAAGTCTGATGCCAGCACTTGGTTGGAATGTTTGGATGTGTTTTGCTGGTCACTGGATGGCTGGGTGAAGGGCAGTAATGTGACAGATTTTCAGGGGCTCTACAATTTGATTGCATGGGAGCACTTGCCTAGTCTATGTTTTGCGGATCTGCGCCAGCACCTAGTTGATAGTAAGCAGACTGACCCCAGGAAGCTTGCTATGGAGGCGGACAGCTGAGTGAGCACCAGGGTCCACAAGAAAGCGTTTGGGGGAGAGTCAGCCAAAGGTGGGCAGGGTCCCCAGCAGAAAAGTGCTGGGGGGGACAAGGGTAAAGCACAGGAGCTCTCTAAAGGGCCCAAAACTAACACCCAGGGTAAAGGTTCCCATCCCCCCGGACATAAGAAACAAGGGGTCTCGTCAGGAAAGCCTGCAGAGACCGCCCCGCAAGTGTTTTGAATGTGACCAGGTGGGGCACATGAAGCGGGTCCCCAGGTGCTCAAAGGGGGCTCAGCCACCCACTGGTGGGCAGTCCAAAGGGTTGGCTAGTGTTTTGCTTGGGGAGGAGGAAGAGTACCCACAGGAGGGTGGGGACACCGCGGAAATTACCTTTGTCTCACTAGGGGACAGTGAGATGGTCCCAGGAAACCAGGTGCCCCTAACACAAAGAAATACAGCACCTGGGTGACCATCAATGGGAAAAGGATAGAGGCTCTCAGAGATACTGGAGCCAGTGTGACCTCAGTCCGGTGTCACCTAGTCTCTGAGAAGCAGGTAGTCCCAGGGGCATTCCACCAAGTAATTGCTTTAGACAATTCAGAGCGCCAGTGTCTGGTGGCGCAGGTTCCCTTCGAGTGGGGGGTCTCAGGTCCCTTGAGGGTGATTGTCAGCCCTTCCATGCCTGTAGATTGTCTGCTAGGTAACGACCTGGAGCAGTCCTTGTGGAAGGATGTTGAGATCAAGTCTCACTTGGAGATGCTTGGGTTGCCAAAGTGGGCATGCGTCTCCACTCGATCAATGGCGGCCAGAGAGGGTGGTCAAGAGGACTTGGAGCCTGAAACAGTTGCCCAAGTCCCTGCCAAGAGAAAGGGAAAGAGGCGCAGGAAACCAGCCCCTGAGGATCCCATGTACCGGAAGGAGGCGGACCTTGAGGGGGACGCCCCAGTGCCTAGAGGGGAGCAGGTAGCTGAACTGGGGGACATCTCTGTGCTGACCCATTGGCAGCAAGAAGGGGGTCCCACCAGGGAGGAATTCTGCAAGGAGCACAGAGAATCCCCTTCTCTAGAGGGTCTGCGGCGGCAAGCTGCAGACCAGGCAGCTGGTGATCAGTCTGGATCACATTGGATCTACTGGGAGAATGATCTCCTGTATAGTGAGCCTAAGGTCGCTGAGCCTGGGGCAGCCCGTGTGCTAGTGGTACCCCAGCGTTTCAGGACCTTCCTACTGGGTCTGGCTCATGACGTGCCTTTGGCAGGACATTTGGGGCAGGACAAGACCATTGACAGGCTTGTCACTCACTTCTTCTGGCCCCAAATGCGAAGGCAGTCAGATGGACATTGCCGGTCTTGTCAAACTTGCTAGGCAAGTGGTAAGAGTGGGAGGAAGGTTTAAGCTCCTCTCCAACCGTTTCCAGTTGTTGGAACACCCTTTGAAAGAGAAGAGATGGACAATGTGGGGCCACTGGATCCCGAGACCACCATGAGCAACAGGTACATCCTAGTCTTGGTGAGCCATGGCACCCGGTACCCAGAGGCAATCCCTCTCAGGAAAACGACGGCGCCAGTGGTAGGTCGGGCGTTAATGGGGATCTTTTCCCGAGTGGGGTTCCCCAGGGAGGTGGTTTCTGACAGGGGGACCAACTTCATATCTAAGTATATGACATCCCTGTGGAAGGAGTGTGGTGTGACTTACAAGTTCACCAATCCTTACCACCCATAAGGTAACGGTCTGGTAGAGAGATTCAACCAGACCGTGAAGGGCATGATTAAGGGTTCAACAGAACCCATGAGGCGTAAGTGGGACGTCCTCTTGCCGTGCCTTCTCTTTGCATTCAGGGAGGTACCACAGAAGTCTCTTCAGTTCAGCCCCTTTGAGCTCCTGTATGGTCACCCTGTGAGAGGGCCTCTAAGTTTGGTGAATGAAGGCTGGGAGGCAGCTCCCAGGAAAACTCCCCAGGATGTGTTTAATTACATGCTGGCCTTCCAAAACCAAACTGCCCGCTTCAGGAAACTCGCTCAGGCAAATCTGGAAGCAAGCCAGGAAGAAATGAAGAAGTGGTATGACCAGAATGCCACTCTGGTCGAATTTCAACCTGGACAAAAAGTATGAGTCATGGTCCCAATGGAACCTTGTGCCTTGCAGGACAAGTGGACTGGGCCATTTGAGGTGGTGGAACACAAAAGTGATGTCACCTACCTGGTGGATTTGCAGGCTTCCAGGAACCCTTTGAGGATCTTCCACATGAATCGCCTCAAACCCCACTTCGAGAGGTCCGAAGTGAACATGCTCTTGGCGACAGATGATGGGATGGAAGAGAAGAGTGAGCCTCTCCCTCACCTCCAGTCTGCCAAGGAAGGTGATGAGTCAGTAGAAGGTGTGATCCTCTCCCCTACACTGACCGCAGAGCAGAAGAGGGACTGTCACCAGTTGTTAGGACAGTTTGCCCCACTGTTCTCCCTTCCCCCGGTGTTACTCACTGGTGTACCCATGATGTGGCCTGTGAAGCACAACATTTACAGGTTGACTGACCGGGTGGAGGCGAGCATCAAAGAGGAGGTCTCTAAGATGTTGGATTTAGAGGTGGTCGAGCTTTCCAGCAGTCCTTGGGCCAGCCTAGTGGTCTGGGTCCAAAAGACTGCTGCACCCGGTGCCACTCCAGAACTGCAGTTTTGTGTGGACTACTGTGGGTTCAATGGCGTCACCAGGACTGACGCCCACCCATCCCCTGGGCTGATGAGCTCATTGATCGGTTGGGAGCTGCCAAGTTCCTCAGCAAATTTGATTTCACTTCTGGGTACTGCCAGATTGCCTTAACCGATGGGGCCAAGAAGAGGTCAGCATTTTCAACCCCAAAAGAACATTACCAGTTACGGGTGATGCCAAGTGGGATGAAGAATGCCCTTGCCACCTTTCAGAGGTTGGTCAACCAGGTGTTGGCTGGGCTGGAGGATTTCAGTGCCGCCTACCTGGATGACTTTGCAGTGTTCAGTTCCAGCTGGGAGAACACTTGCAGCACCTCGGTGAAGTGTTGAAGGCGCTGCAGAGGGCAGGCCTCACGATCAAGGCCAGTAAGTGCCAGATCAGGCAGGGTTCTGTGGTGTTTTTGGGACACCAGGTAGGAAGCGCCCAGGTGGCGCCTCTACAACCCAAGATTGACACCATTCTGGCTTTGGTGCCCCCTAAGACCCAGAAATTGGTGAGGGCCTTTTTAGGACTTATCGGGTACTACCGGAGATTCGTTAAGGGTTAAGGCACCATTGTTGCCCCCTTGACCCCTTCCGCGCTGTGCGGGAGAATTATTAAGCGGGCGGGGTTTGGAAGGCCCCTGGCCATCCTCCACACATGCCTACCGTGCCGTATGACAGCCGGGGGGCGTCCTGAGCACCGAAGGGGTTAACTGAGCTGACTTCCAGGAAGCAGCCCAAGAAGGTGATGGACTGAGTCCTGCCAGAAGGCTTTTGATGCCCTGAAGGCTGCCATCTGCACGGCACCCGGCCTCAAGGCACCCAACTTCTCCAAGGAATTTGTGGTGCAGACTGACGCTTCAGAGCATGGTGTGGGAGCGGAGCTCTCACAGCTGAACGAAGAGGGCCTAGACCAGTCTGTAGTCTTCCTTAGCAGGAGACTACTCCCCAGGGAACAGAGGTTAAGTGCCATGGAAAGAAGCGCTTTCGCGGCGGTCTGGTTACTGAAGAAGCTGAGGCCCTACCTGTTTGGGACTCACTTCCAAGTTCAGACAGACCACAGGCCCCTCAGGTGGTTAATGCAAATGAGGAGTGAGAATCCAAAACTGCTGAGGTGGTCCATCTCGCTACAGGGAATAGACTTTACGGTAGAACACCGTCCTGGCACAGAACACGCCAATGCAGATGGTCTGTCCAGGTTCTTCCGCCTTAGTGAAGAGAACTCCCAAGAGGTTGGGTAGTTCTCCCTACTTTCAGCTGGAGGGGACATGTGTTAGACTTGGCATCTTTTGGCATGTTTCCCCTGAGTTTTTGCTTTCTGCCCTCCCTGTTTTGACTCTGTTTTTGTTGGCGTAGTGTTTCTGCGCCCTTTTCTGGATGATCATTGATAAGGTAAAGTAAAAAAAGTAAAGTCCACATTTGTAAAGCGCACAATCACCCGTAAGGGTCTCTAGGCGCTGGGGGCCGTCGGGAAGATTAAGCGAGCTATTGCCCAGAGTCACATGGTGCTGGGCTAACCTGCCGCCGGAGCCGGGGATCGAACCGTGGTCCCCAGATTCAAGCGTCAGTCGCCCTGGCCGCGGCGCCACACCTCTCCCACAAAGGTGCAAGGGCTCCTGGGGTAAATTGTGTTAAGGATTGGTGTTTCCATGATTGGATATTTGATTTACTTGTCAGTCCCTAGTAAAGTGCACTGAGTGTGCCAGGACCTTTAAATCCAATGCTACTAGTGGGCCTGCAGCACTTGTGCCACCCACATGAGTAGCCCTAAAAAGAGATCTCAGGCCTGCCACTGCAGTGCCTGCGGACAGTTTGTTAACTGCCTTGTTGTCCTGACAAGTGCACCCACTTGCCAGGCCTTACCCTTCCCTTTTTATGCACATTAGACACCCCTACAGTAGGCCCAAGGTACCCCCCCTTGGGCAGGGTGCAGTGTATGTGAAAGGTAGGACATGTACTGAGGTGTGTACCATGTCCTGGCAGTGAAATACTGCCAAATTCGTTTTTCACTGTTGCAAGGCCATCTTGCCTATAGGACAGAATGGAGAATGCTGTGTCACACGTTTCCAGCATATCTTCCCATAGGCTTAAGATGGCGAGATGGAGTTTAAAAAGGTAAAAGGAAACTCAGACCTGCGATTGCATAGTCTGCGCGCAGTTGGTAACTGCCATGCCTACTTGGCCAGTCCTGATAGTGAATTACAGCCCATTTTGTTTTTCACTATTGTAAGTCTACCTGTTCCCCATAGGACAGAATGGGAAATGTGTTTATCATATCTTATTAACATAACTGGCCCTGGGAACAAGGTAGGAAAATAAAATTTAGTATGCCTGAACTCAGAATCTAAAGATGCATCTTTTAGTGAAGGTGATTTTTACATTCTGTTTTTGAAAATACCACTTTTTGAAAGTAAGTATTTTCTTGCTCAATCAGCCCACCGCACCTCGAGGGGTGAGGATGTGAGAGGCTCCTCTGTGCAGAGTCCTTTGTATAATAAATGATTGACCCTTCTTCACTGCCAACTGACTGATTATTGATAACTGGTAATTGGGGAGGGGCTATTGGTAAGTAGAGCTCCATAGCTCCTATGCTAGAATATTTGATTCCTTCAGTACGAGGTAGCAATCCACATATATGGGGTCCCCGAGGAGAATTGGGGAGCAGGATTGTGGCCTCTCTTCCCAGAAGAAGCAAGGGATACTTTAATAGCTTTGGGTAAGGGGTATCTATCTTCCGCTTATTCAGACATGAAGGACGCCCTTCTCACTAAGTATGGTCTTATTCCTGCAAAATACAGGGATCAGTTCAGGTCCAGTAAGAAGTCTGATGCCAGCACTTGGTTGGAATGTGTGGATGTGTTTTGCTGGTCACTGGATGGCTGGGTGAAGGGCAGTAATGTGACAGATTTTCAGGGGCTCTACAATTTGATTGCGTGGGAGCACATGCCTAGTCTATGTTTTGCAGATCTGCGCCAGCACCTAGTTGATAGTAAGCAGACTGTAAGCTTGCTATGGAGGCGGACAGCTGAGTGAGCACCAGGGTCCACAAGAAAGCGTTTGGGGGAGAGTCAGCCAAAGGTGGGCAGGGTCCCCAGCAGAAAAGTGCTGGGGGGGACAAGGGTAAAGCACAGGAGCTCTCTAAAGGGCCCAAAACTAACACCCAGGGTAAAGGTTCCCATCCCCCCGGACATAAGAAACAAGGGGTCTCGTCAGGAAAGCCTGCAGAGACCGCCCCGCAAGTGTTTTGAATGTGACCAGGTGGGGCACATGAAGGGGGTCCCCAGGTGCTCAAAGGGGGCTCAGCCACCCACTGGCGGGCAGTCCAAAGGGTTGGCTAGTGTTTTGCTTGGGGAGGAGGAAGAGTACCCACAGGAGGGTGGGGACACCGCGGAAATTACCTTTGTCTCACTAGGGGACAGTGAGATGGTCCCAGGAAACCAGGTGCCCCTAACACAAAGAAATACAGCACCTGGGTGACCATCAATGGGAAAAGGGTAGAGGCTCTCAGAGATACTGGAGCCAGTGTGACCTCAGTCCGGTGTCACCTAGTCTCTGAGAAGCAGGTAGTCCCAGGGGCATTCCACCAAGTAATTGCTTTAGACAATTCAGAGCGCCAGTGTCTGGTGGCGCAGGTTCCCTTCGAGTGGGGGGTCTCAGGTCCCTTGAGGGTGATTGTCAGCCCTTCCATGCCTGTAGATTGTCTGCTAGGTAACGACCTGGAGCAGTCCTTGTGGAAGGATGTTGAGATCAGGTCTCACTTGGAGATGCTTGGGTTGCCAAAGTGGGCATGCGTCTCCACTCGATCAATGGCGGCCAGAGAGGGTGGTCAAGAGGACTTGGAGCCTGAAACAGTTGCCCAAGTCCCTGCCAAGAGAAAGGGAAAGAGGCGCAGGAAACCAGCCCCTGAGGATCCCATGTCCCGGAAGGAGGAGGACCTTGAGGGGGACGCCCCAGTGCCTAGAGGGGAGCAGGTAGCTGAACTGGGGGACATCTCTGTGCTGACCCATTGGCAGCAAGAAGGGGGTCCCACCAGGGAGGAATTCTGCAAGGAGCAGAGAGAATCCCCTTCTCTAGAGGGTCTGCGGCGGCAAGCTGCAGACCAGGCAGCTGGTGATCAGTCTGGATCACATTGGATCTACTGGGAGAATGATCTCCTGTATAGTGAGCCTAAGGTCGCTGAGCCTGGGGCAGCCCGTGTGCTAGTGGTACCCCAGCGTTTCAGGACCTTCCTACTGGGTCTGGCTCATGACATGCCTTTGGCAGGACATTTGGGGCAGGACAAGACCTTTGACAGGCTTGTCACTCACTTCTTCTGGCCCCAAATGCGAAGGCAGTCAGATGGACATTGCCGGTCTTGTCAAACTTGCTAGGCAAGTGGTAAGTGTGGGAGGAAGGTTTAAGCTCCTCTCCAACCGTTTCCAGTTGTTGGAACACCCTTTGAAAGAGAAGAGATGGACAATGTGGGGCCACTGGATCCCGAGACCACCATGAGCAACAGGTACATCCTAGTCTTGGTGAGCCATGGGACCCGGTACCCAGAGGCAATCCCTCTCAGGAAAACGACGGCGCCAGTGGTAGGTCGGGCGTTAATGGGGATCTTTTCCCGAGTGGGGTTCCCCAGGGAGGTGGTTTCTGACAGGGGGACCAACTTCATATCTAAGTATATGACATCCCTGTGGAAGGAGTGTGGTGTGACTTACAAGTTCACCAATCCTTACCACCCATAAGGTAACGGTCTGGTAGAGAGATTCAACCAGACCGTGAAGGGCATGATTAAGGGTTCAACAGAACCCATGAGGTGTAAGTGGGAAGTCCTCTTGCCGTGCCTTCTCTTTGCATTCAGGGAGGTACCACAGAAGTCTCTTCAGTTCAGCCCCTTTGAGCTCCTGTATGGTCACCCTGTGAGAGGGCCTCTAAGTTTGGTGAATGAAGGCTGGGAGGCAGCTCCCAGGAAAACTCCCCAGGATGTGTTTAATTACATGCTGGCCTTCCAAAACCAAACTGCTCGTTTCAGGAAACTCGCTCAGGCAAATCTGGAAGCAAGCCAGGAAGAAATGAAGAAGTGGTATGACCAGAATGCCACTCTGGTCGAATTTCAACCTGGGCAAAAAGTATGAGTCATGGCCCCAATGGAACCTTGTGCCTTGCAGGACAAGTGGACTGGGCCATTTGAGGTGGTGGAACACAAAAGTGATGTCACCTACCTGGTGGATTTGCAGGCTTCCAGGAACCCTTTGAGGATCTTCCACATGAATCGCCTCAAAACCCACTTCGAGAGGTCTGAAGTGAACATGCTCTTGGCGACAGATGATGGGATGGAAGAGGAGAGTGAGCCTCTCCCTCACCTCCAGTCTGCCAAGGAAGGTGATGAGTCAGTAGAAGGTGTGATCCTCTCCCCTACACTGACCGCAGAGCAGAAGAGGGACTGTCACCAGTTGTTAGGACAGTTTGCCCCACTGTTCTCCCTTCCCCCGGTGTTACTCACTGGTGTACCCATGATGTGGCCTGTGAAGCACAACATTTACAGGTTGACTGACCGGGTGGAGGCGAGCATCAAAGAGGAGGTCTCTAAGATGTTGGATTTAGAGGTGGTCGAGCTTTCCAGCAGTCCTTGGGCCAGCCTAGTGGTCTGGGTCCAAAAGACTGCTGCACCCGGTGCCACTCCAGAACTGCAGTTTTGTGTGGACTACTGTGGGTTCAATGGCGTCACCAGGACTGACGCCCACCCATCCCCTGGGCTGATGAGCTCATTGATCGGTTGGGAGCTGCCAAGTTTCTCAGCAAATTTGATTTCACTTCTGGGTACTGGCAGATTGCCTTAACCGATGGGGCCAAGAAGAGGTCAGCATTTTCAACCCCAAAAGAACATTACCAGTTACGGGTGATGCCAAGTGGGTTGAAGAATGCCCTTGCCACCTTTCAGAGGTTGGTCAACCAGGTGTTGGCTGGGCTGGAGAATTTCAGTGCCGCCTACCTGGATGACTTTGCAGTGTTCAGTTCCAGCTGGGAGAACACTTGCAGCACCTCGGTGAAGTGTTGAAGGCGCTGCAGAGGGCAGGCCTCACGATCAAGGCCAGTAAGTGCCAGATCAGGCAGGGTTCTGTGGTGTTTTTGGGACACCAGGTAGGAAGCGCCCAGGTGGCGCCTCTACAGCCCAAGATTGACACCATTCTGGCTTTGGTGCCCCCTAAGACCCAAAAATTGGTGAGGGCCTTTTTAGGACTTATCGGGTACTACCGGAGATTCGTTAAGGGTTAAGGCACCATTGTTGCCCCCTTAACCCGTGCGGGAGAATTATAAAGCGGGCGGGGTTTGGACGGCCCCTTGCCATCCTCCACACATGCCCACCGTGCCGTATGACAGCCGGGGGCCGTCCTGAGCACCGAAGGGGTTAACTGAGCTGACTTCCAGGAAGCAGCCCAAGAAGGTGATGGACTGAGTCCTGCCAGAAGGCTTTTGATGCCCTGAAGGCTGCCATCTGCACGGCACCCGGCCTCAAGGCACCCAACTTCTCCAAGGAATTTGTGGTGCAGACTGACGCTTCAGAGCATGGTGTGGGAGCGGAGCTCTCACAGCTGAATGAAGAGGGCCTAGACCAGTCTGTAGTCTTCCTTAGCAGGAGACTACTCCCCAGGGAACAGAGGTTAAGTGCCATAGAAAGAAGAGCTTTCGCGGTGGTCTGGGCACTGAAGAAGCTGAGGCCCTACCTGTTTGGGACACACTTCCAAGTTCAGACAGACCACAGGCCCCTCAGGTGGTTAATGCAAATGAGGAGTGAGAATCCAAAACTGCTGAGGTGGTCCATCTCGCTACAGGGAATAGACTTTACGGTGGTTGGGTAGTTCTCCCTACTTTCAGCTGGAGGGGACATGTGTTAGACTTGGCATCTTTTGGCATGTTTCCCCTGAGTTTTTGCTTTCTGCCCTCCCTGTTTTGACTCTGTTTTTGTTGGCGTAGTGTTTCTGCGCCCTTTTCTGGATGATCATTGATAAGGTAAAGTAAAAAAAGTAAAGTCCACATTTGTAAAGCGCACAATCACCCGTAAGGGTCTCTAGGCGCTGGGGGCCGTCGGGAAGATTAAGCGAGCTATTGCCCAGAGTCACATGGTGCTGGGCTAACCTGCCGCCGGAGCCGGGGATCGAACCGTGGTCCCCAGATTCAAGCGTCAGTCGCCCTGGCCGCAGCGCCACACCTCTCCCACAAAGGTGCAAGGGCTCCTGGGGTAAATTGTGTTAAGGATTGGTGTTTCCATGATTGGATATTTGATTTACTTGTCAGTCCCTAGTAAAGTGCACTGAGTGTGCCAGGACCTTTAAATCCAATGCTACTAGTGGGCCTGCAGCACTTGTGCCACCCACATGAGTAGCCCTAAAAAGAGATCTCAGGCCTGCCACTGCAGTGCCTGCGGACAGTTTGTTAACTGCCTTGTTGTCCTGACAAGTGCACCCACTTGCCAGGCCTTACCCTTCCCTTTTTATGCACATTAGACACCCCTACAGTAGGCCCAAGGTACCCCCCCTTGGGCAGGGTGCAGTGTATGTGAAAGGTAGGACATGTACTGAGGTGTGTACCATGTCCTGGCAGTGAAATACTGCCAAATTCGTTTTTCACTGTTGCAAGGCCATCTTGCCTATAGGACAGAATGGAGAATGCTGTGTCACATGTTTCCAGCATATCTTCCCATAGGCTTAAGATGGCGAAATGGAGTTTAAAAAGGTAAAAGGAAACTCAGACCTGCGATTGCAGAGTCTGCGCGCAGTTGGTAACTGCCATGTCTACTTGGCCAGTCCTGATAGTGAATTACAGCCCATTTTGTTTTTCACTATTGTAAGTCTACCTGTTCCCCATAGGACAGAATGGGAAATTTGTTTATCATATCTTATTAACATAACTGGCCCTGGGAACAAGGTAGGAAAATAAAATTTAGTATGCCTGAACTCAGAATCTAAAGATGCATCTTTTAGTGAAGGTGATTTTTACATTCTGTTTTTGAAAATACCACTTTTAGAAAGTAAGAATTTTCTTGCTCAGTCAGCCCGTGTGCCTCAGCTGGAATGTGGATTGCCTGTCTGGGTTTTAGATGACAGAAGCCTGGGGGAGCCGGAGTGGCTCCACATCGTTTAGGTGGGTCAGGAAAGGGCTGAATAGACCTGGGCTGTGATGGGGGGAAGAGGGAGGAGATTTCCTTGCAACTCAAAGGGCTTGGTCTGCCTATGACAATGCCGTCTCCACCTCCTGCCAGGAAATCACACCAGAGAAGGCAGTACTGGTTCTGGCTGGGCACAGACACTCTCTGCCTAAGAAATCAAAGGATTTCGGGACATAAATATTGGGGCCCAGACCCCTGAACTTTAGAACTCTTTTGGATCAAGAAGACTGCCAAGAAGAAGACCTGGTGAAGTTGTGAGGAGGACCTACCACTTCCACTTTTCTGTGTGCTTTGCTGTGTTGGCCTGCAGTGGCTGATTCTGTCTTGGGCAGTGAAAGGACTGGACTGAACTTTCTCCAATCTGCTTTGTGAGTTTCTCCAAGGGCTTGAGGTAGAGCTTGCCCCTGTTCAAGAAGTCTCAGGAACAACAAGACTTCAAGCTCTTCTGCCTGCAGCACTGGGGATTGTGTGTTTTGTGCTGTAACAGAGGAAAAGCAACTCGACGATATCTATGACGCCGCTGCCGACTCCGTGTTCTGACAGCACCGCAGAGGGCACTGCCACAATGCCGCAACGTGGTACTGGTCTCACCGACAACCCCTGTTGACGAAGCCACCGAGCCGCTGCTCGCACCACGACCTGTGGGCACCGCACTCTGCCCTGCCTCGCTTCACGACAATGCCTTGGCACCATAGAGAGGACCTCCGCAACGCCACACCGCGACCCTGGTCTCACCGACGATGCCTGCTGATGCTGCCACCAAGCCGTTGCTCGCACCGCGGCCTGGGGGCACTGCACCCCGCACCGCATCGCTTCACGACGACGCCTTGGTATCCCCGACGACGATGCTCCACGCCGAAATCAACACCACTGCTTGCACCATGGATCGAGGGCACCGCTTGTAAAGTTACACGACGCACCGCTCTCATCCCGCACCGCAGCCTTGGCCTACTGACGCCAGCCCCATCGACTCCAGTTCGTCAGCCGACGAAAGCACTTCTGCAACGACAAAGCCGCTGCTTGCACCGTGACCTGCTAGCACCGTGACATGCACCGCCTTCATCTCGCACTGCGACCCTGGTCTCACAGACGATGCCGTCTGATACCGCCACCAAGCCGCTGCTCGCACCGTGACCTGAGGTCACTGCACCCCGCACCCCTGCACTTCGCACCACAGCACCCAATGCCTGCCGACACCAGTGCTACTGACTCCAACAGAGAGGAGATCGACCTGCAACGCGTGTGACTTCAAGGGCCCCGACGACTCCTGCACCGACCTCTGGTACCGACGCCTGCGGACGCTGTGTTTTCAGAAACTCACGAGAGGTCGCCGGCGCCCTACATTTCTAAAAGGTACTGTATGCGGGTCTTCCCGACACCGTAGCTGGCCCGCGACGCCGCGGTCAGCCAGAACTGTTTGAATTTGTTTGCTCACGACGCTGTGATAGCCCCGGACGGAGCTATCGACATCAAAAATATGTTTTTAAAGTGTATTTTGATAACTGTACATTTTTAAGTACTGTATTGTGGATTTTTATCGTTTTTAGTCTTGTATATAAAAACATTGGATATTTTTCCAAACTGGTGTGGTCTCTTTTTGTAGTGCTTACACTGTATTACTATTGGTTATGTGCAATGCTTTACACACTGCCTCTAAGATTAGCCTGACTGCTCGAGCCAACCTACCAAGGGGGTGCGCAGGGGTTATTTTCGGAGTTTAACTCCCTTATCCTGACTAGGTAGAAGGATCCCTATTTGGACAAAGGTGCAAGCCTTTACCAACTAGAGACCCCCATTTCCAACAGCCCTTCTGATTTAAAATGTGCTCTTATCTATCCCAACCTAAGTTGTGTTATTGAAATCATGTTTGCTCTTTAGGCTCTTCTGTCCTCTGCCGTGTTAGTTCGAAATCCAAATTTGCCATGATTTGCCTTTAATACTCATAAAAATGTGGCCCACTCTGGAGAAATGCAGATTTTTGCACTTTTTTTTCAAAACAGTTTTAAATAATGCTGCACAGCGTTTAAAACAAAATATTTGTGCATTTGTTTTGAAAGTACAAAATTGCTGCAACCGGGAGATTCTGATGAGGGAACACATAAAGCAAAACCTTGTGAGATCGGTGACACACTAGAGACTTGTCAGAAAGCTATCATTTCTTTTTGAGGAATTCGAATGAAATAATAGCATTTCATGAAGTATATAAAGGTGGCTAACAGGATACCTGTTCTTGTACCATGATGTGCAATTGACTTGAAAGCCTAGGACAACAAGCAATTGCAATGCAATAGGTCTCGCAGTTATGCAGGTTTGAGCTATTGTCATTGTAAATGGCTATGCCTTTTATTTTGGTTTTGGTTTATAAAACATAAATAAAAGATATTGTCATTTACAATGGCAATAGCTTAAACTTGCATAAATGCGAGACCTTTTGCATTGCAAATGCTTGTTTGTCTTATGCAATTGACAAAGCCAATAGTTCTGACTTGTTGTAGGTATGATGTTACTTGTTGTATTATATATCTGGATGCAATGACAGAAACAGCAAAATACAAGTCGGACGGCACACTATGCTAAGCACAGATTTTTAGCTTCTGTCTTTTAAGCCATGCCCCTAATTATATTGGCCATGCCCCTTTGAGAGATCCCCCCAGTTTTTTCATCCACTTAAAGCCCTGGGGCCGTGTGATGCCTGACAGTCGCCAATACAGACAAGTATTGGGAAATCCAATGGGTCTCACTGTTGTGGTCTACTGACTTTGCCTATGGTTTTAGCCACTCTCCACAGCATCTGCGATGCTGTGCTGCATTACTAAAGTAAAAAAAAAATTGACATGGCCATCCGTGTCATTTTATAGGCAAGCACACCACTTGTGCACGAGCCAAAGAATGACACAGACACTTTTGTTTTCATTTTACTTACTGATCCGAGCTAGATCTGTAACTAAAACAAAATAACATGCGCAAAATTGTTTTTTAACCGTGGACGAGGGTAATGGAAGCAACAAGGGGAAGTTTTGGGAAATCGCTAAAGCAACACTGAAGGAGACACAAAAGCAATGTGGAGGGGCTAAAGGGGGACACAAAAGCTACAGGTTTAAAGGTGGAAGGAAAAACAACATGGGGGTTCGGGAAAGCAACGCAGATGGCTTGAGTGGGGGAAGCAATGGGGAGCAGCACACAAGTGAGCACAAGAGGAATGAGTGGGGAAAAGCAGTCAGGCAACATAGAGCAACAGAGTGTACTGGGAGATATTCAAGAGGGAGACGACTCCCAAACACACACACTCTAATGGAGTGCTTCACTCGCCTTTGGGACCTTATAAGTGTTTAGCCATGCAACACTTGATGTTGTTGCACCAAGGATATTGTGCTGGATAACTAAACACTTATAAGGTCCCAAAGGCGAGACCTGTTGGCTATGCCAATGCTTGTTTCCAATGCATTTGTGAACCCTCAACCCCAAAGGACCCAAAGAGTGTAACAGAGTATTTGTCTTCCTATCAGTAGCACTGTGCTCCCCTTACATACATCACCCTTTAACCTGACATACCATGGTGCATAAATTATCCCCTAAACGTTATAGATTTGAACCTTTGCTAGATCACACTCCGCCTTTTATCCTTTCAACGGTGAATAAAAAAGTACCATTGGATTAGAGTAGAAGTTATCCAAGGTAACAATCACTGGCAATGCTACGATGCTACTACAGTGTAGACGCATAAGCAACATCAAAAGCACGTCTTTCTCTCACATACCCTCACTCGGTGGACATCATGCATGACATGCAAACAAAGGCTAAAAACACCCTACCAGCCATACAGCACACACAGTGTAGCTTGTGATCGGTGTGGCTAAACCCTTCAGCGCCCAACCTAAGGGTAGCATGCGCTATACAATTGCTAGAATCATACAATAAAAACAAGTTAAATAAAAGCTTTATGGGGCACAAAAGCAGACTCCAAAATGCTTGCGGCACAACATGACATGCACAATAACATACTATCCCGATCATCGTCCCAAAGCACTTATAAAAAGTAGGGTTACTAATATCTTCGGCGACAAAGCATCCTCACTTCAGATTTGGTTTACTGTGGTCAAATACACCTTAAATACAATTAGGAGATGAATCCAGCAATTTCCAAAGACGCTGAATAGTATGTTTCAGCTGGTTTATCAACACTAAAATGTCAGTAAGAAATCAAAATCGGGAACAAAATATAAATCCTGGGCAGGGGCAGTTAATCTGCTTACGCTGAAAGTCATTGCTATCCGCGTACCCTCCCTCTATACCTGTGCAAACAATCCTACACCAGCCCTATCACCCACGGCGGACCAAATCCCAAGCAACAATCTCCTCCCACTACAGGAAGCAACCAGGTGAAGAGGACGACTGCGGCTCACATGATCAGTACGTAAACACCGTGGTTTGCGCATGCGCTGTTTACTAGTATGTTTGTCCCAACATCATATGATAGCTCGTAGGTCAGAAGAAAGGTGTGTCTTTGGATTCACTTTAATGAGGCTGGTCAGAATGTGCTAGGTAGGAGTCCACTAGTAGAGGATGCTAGAGTGAAGCGTTGCACACTGCCACATAATGGCCAGGCCGTACTTTAACGTCCAGCAACTGGCTAGTTAACAAAATACGTATAAAACAAAAATTGGCCGCGCTGCCGTGAAAGTGACAAGGCCGTGAAAGTGAAGGTGATCGCACACTGCGAGCGATGCGCTTATTGAGCATGACGAGGAAACCCATACAGCGCCTCTGCTCGTAAGCGAGCGCCCGCGTGTGTTGAAATTGGCAATGTATATACACATAAGCGGGCCGTCCATTTGTGTTCACTGTACCTCTTGTCGTAAGCAGAATGGATATTGCAAAGCACTGACTGTGTTATCCCGCTAGCATAGACCCATGCACACATATATACAACAGCCATTTTAGGTGCCATGGTCTCCCTGTTCGCGATCGATCATCAGCGCCCTTCCCTGACCCTGCAAGCTTCCCCCATGCACCCCGACCGCCCCCACTATCACATGCACAAGTCATGAACCCTTCTCCTTCTGGATGACGCTGTCACTGGGAATCACACCCCGCGCCTGACCAACACCTCCTTTCCTTCCATGAATACCCCTCTTTTGATAAACCCTTCCTCTACGCTCGATTGTCCACACCGATCCTTCCTTTCATGAATATCTCTCCTTTGATGACCCCTTCCTCTGAGCCTGATTGTTTGCACGAACCGCTGGTCATCCCTTAGCCCGAGGATACAGTTTATTGCCCACTACTGTATGCACTCGCCCCTCTCTTGAAAGGAGCCACTATTGATCATGACCTCCCCACCCCCTGAGATTCGATCAGGCGCACACATTCCAAAGGAATCGGCAGAACACTCAGCTGCGTGACAGCCCCCTCCTATTGTATGGAGGGTAAGGGCCTCTACTGTAGCCACGTGTTGGAATGAGCCGGAACTGGGGGGGTGCCGGGGATGTCATCTTCATACTTCACAATGTCTTTATTGTAATAACGAACGTTCACATGTCTTAAACCAGTGTATAAAAGACCAGGCCTCAGAGAAACTTGTTAGAGCACCTCCTGAAGACACTATGCGAGTGTCCGAAATGACAGGCTCTCCTCATGAGAAATAAAACTCTGTTCTTGATTTCCTGCTTCCAGTGCCCGTCTCTTTATTTGGTAATTATTTACGATGGGAACTAAGAGGCGCCTTGCGCCAGCAGCCTGGGCATCCGGTGCGTTATGGGCTGACTTTTCCACAATTGGCGTCCCAACGCGGGGTCCATCAGCGACATAAGGTCCGGTAAGAGAGGTCCAGACGATGGGGTGAACATCTAAATGATTGGAGTATACCTGCCTTGAGAGGGCCCTCGTCCGGCTGCCGATTGAATGAACTTCACCGATTCCGAACGGACCTCTCTCAAGTGACCTATTGTCCTGACTGGAATCCCACAGGAATGCTGCGGTAAAAACATGGAGAAAGAGAACGATCGGGCGCTGGAAAAAGGAATGCGAAGAACTGTCCACACGGTCCGGTCCGGGTAAGGTTAAGTAGGACGTCTTTACGTCTGATTGGTAGGATGGCTTTATCCATCTGATTGATTGATTGATTGTTGATATTGGAAACGGTATTTAGATACTGGTATTGTTCATTGATTGGTTCATTTAGCCTTGGGTGCTACTTGAAGTATTGGTTCTCTTGGAGACATTCTCTGTTTGCAAACAGCGACAGATAGGAACGTCTCTCTCTCTTTGCAAATAGTGAAGGATAGGTAATGCAGACTTTTGTCCCCATTGTAATCCGTCATACCTATTTTTCTCCCCCATTGATTGATTGTTTGATCGAACATTGAATTGTTCGAAGTTGGTTCTTTTAAGGATCTTCTCTGCCTACAAACGGGGAAGAATAGGAATATTCTCTCTCCCTTTGCAGATAGTGAAGGGTAGGTAACGCAGGCTTTTGCCCCCATTGTAACCCGTCGTGCCTATTTCGTTTCTCATTGATTGATTGGTTGTCCGAACATTGACTGTTTGGAATTTGTTCTTTTTGGAGGTATTCTCTGTTTGCAAATAACATAGAAAAGAAATACTCTGTCTAGTCTTTGCAAGTAGTGAAGGGTAGGTAATGCGGACCTTTGTCCTCCGTTGTAATCTGTCATGCCTATCTACTCCCCACTGATTGATAAACCAGTTCCACCCGGACCATTTACTAGAGGTAGGTCATCTGGCCCGACCAGAGAGCACCCCTAGTGAAAAGGACATATGCAATAATAACGAAGTGATCACTGTATCCTGTTAACAGAAACTTTAGCATGAAACAAACTAGAAAGAAAGGAATAGGAAAACGAAATCAGTAGGCCACTGATGAAATTTTTATTAAATAACGAATAAGGAAACGATAACAATACTTAATGATAAAACATATGATTGTCCTAGAAACAAGAAACGTTAGAAATAAGCCCGTAATAAGAAACATGAAAATGATAAGAGAAGCCAAGCTTGACATTGCGACGGCCACGAGGCAACGAGGCTTCATCGCCCCTCGCTGCCCCAAACATGTCTGTCCCACCGCCTGCCACGCCCCAATAACGGCAACCTGGGAAAGATACAAGTCAGCAGACATCCGCCCCCATTCTGGAAACTCCCAAAGTGCAACAGGTTTGCGGCTACGCCCAGCCGGAAGACGAGATCTTCAACGCATGTAGGGCGGGTCCTGCTGCCAGCCGTCGGCCGGAGATCATCACATGAGGTGGGCCTGAGGAGAGGCCGAGGCCGACGGGATCCGGCCGCAGTGGCGGCTGCGACAACACTGGAGAGTTGCAGGGGGGAATGTCCATGCCTCCGACCCCCCTCTCTCAGACAGTCTGGACCAGCTTCCATAAGAGGCCTAGGGGTGGAGAGGCCACTACGCGAATAGCCCGGAGGAGGCACCACGCGCCAAGGTCTGTCCCCAGGATGAACCAAGGGACCCGTTCCTGGGGCCGTGGCGAAGAGCGTCCGGCCGCCATCAACCGGAGGCCCGGCCCGAAATGTACTAGGCGCCACTTCTTCTATAATGGCTGCGACAACACTGGGGGGGATGTCTTGCACATGCCTCCGACCCCCCCCTCGTCCTCATCGCCTGGTCCGGCCATAACAAATGTCAAGCGAGACGCCGTGGGGTGCACCGGGAGGGAGAGACGGCGCGAACGAGCCTCTCCCACCTCCCCAGGTGAAGGCTCCCCAGCTGCACCCCCAACGCTCCTCGCACCCAGCAAAGGGTTCGTCCACTGTGGCGATGCTACGACGCCTCGCCCGGCAGGTTGGAGCCCGCCTGCTCATTTGACCCCGCGATTGCCGGTGGCTGCCGAACTCTCAAAATGGCGGTCGACCCTGTAAGAGCGGGCCCAGCATGAAGGAATGGCCCGGTCACTTGTTGACTCCACCATCATAAAAGTTCTCCACGACCTTGAAGATTCTAGAGGAGCCGCGGGAGTCCCCGACCCCCGCAGACACCCCCGATGGGGAATGACTGCCATGATTGCCCGTGGAACGATGAAACTGTAGCCGCGGGACGTTGGCGCTCCCATGCTGGCGCCTGCCTCAGTTTGAATGACTAGAATCCTGCAGACTACAGTTCGGATCAGTTCCGGTGAAAACCCAGCATGACCCGGTAGGAAAAATTGTTGCCTCCCTCCCCCTTTGACTGATGGTTCAGACCACCAATCCTTTCTCTTTTTTGCCCTTTAACGGAACCTTTGGACTACCGAAAGAGACTCTGGGCCAACCATGAGTTAGCGGAGATTTAGACTATGACTGGATCTGCCTGACTGCACCCAAAATGGCGCCGGTACAAATGAAACTTTCAACTCCTTGTTGTACCCCGATTGCTCAGCCTTCGTGTCATGGGATATGTATGTAGTTTTTAAACATATGGATTGATATAGGATGTGTACTGATTATATGTTCGGACAATGGATTGATATAGGAAGTATACTGTCAGTTCGGACAATGAATTGATATGGGATGGGTACTGATTATTTGTTCGGACAATGAAGGACAATGAATTGACATGAGATGGGTACTGATTGAACATTCGGACAATGAATTGTTGTTAAGTTTTGGCGCCTCATGATTATTGCAAATTCGAATTTCAACACTTATGATACTCGCTCACACTGAATTCTCGACATGTTTTTATTGCACTTGTCACACTTTTTATTATAAAACAAACAACCCCCGACTCCATTAGGTTTTTCACTAATAAAGTATTCCCACAGCTACAGTTCCAGCCTGCTCCGTGGCCGGCCCACGGGGTTGTAGGCCCGTATTTGTGCACCGACATTCTTATTAAAGATTTTTGGAAAAAGCAAACATAGTTGTCACGCGTAGATTGATAAGTTTCAAATAAATGATCATTATTTCCGATATAACTAAAATACAGGTGAAATGACTCAGCTCGATTAGTTAAGGGTTAAAAGGTATAATATATAGAGATATTGCAGATATGGAGGGTCCAAGTTTTAGTTGTGTATTTTTCCCTTTTGTACAGCCAAAAACAGCCGCTAAAGATCCTGGTATTTAGCCTATACTTTATATGCTACCTGTATAAGAAAAGTCACACTAACGGTCCACCTGGGCTCGAATGCCCAGTTGGCAGGGACTGCATCCCGTGGAGATAGGCCGAGTATGCAGTAAGTAAAAGCCTTTCTGGGTTTATGCGCGCTAATGTGTCTATCAATGTAGCCCCTGCCCCTTCTTTTTCCCTCTCTCTGCAGGTCACATCGGAATGTCGATTAATGTACGAAAATGGTGATCTAGCGGACGAAGAGACGGGAAAGAGGGTTCGATTATGGTACCTAACCGCGACAAACCCCGAATAATGCAACCAAAAAAAAATGACGTACAATAATGAATACATTCCTAGGTTTGACTAAATAGGGAAAGTTTAAGGAATATTCCGAGGTAAGGTTTACACAAGGACCCTCCGCCGGGAGGACTAGGAATATTGCCAATATTTTAAAACCTACTACCTCCTTTTTCGCATCCTCATAGACATGTAACTCAGAAGCTGCCCCATTGTTCTCCAATTGACACCAACTGTTGTCTCAACCTGGAAACACATTTGCTAAAATGACTCGAAAATACCACCGTGAGCATTAGCCCGACCAGGTTAGTTCATGACCAATTGGCAGAGGCGTAAGTGTGTGCAACCACAACCTCCAGTGAAGGCAGCCGACAATAAAAAGAACAAAAAAGTAAAGAGAGCTTAGGATGCTGAGAATGCGCAGCGTACAGGAAGAGATCATTTTGGCCAATAACTGTTCTATGTTTTGTCTTGGATTTTTGTATATAATACATGTATTGTCTCCCCCGTCTGAGTTTGTGTATACGTGATGCATGGATCTACGTCATCCCTCTGCCTGTGTTCCGTATTACTTAACCCCTGCTGTTTTGTGTTGTGTGCGCACTGAATGGACCATTATTGTACACGTTTCTCTCTCTCTCTCTCTCTCTCTCTCTCTCTCTCTCTCCACGTCATACGTGTACCAAATGGTTCGTTTAGAGTGCGGGCGACTCTCTCGCTCTCTCTGAGGGTCCCCCTGTTCCCCCCCCTTGTGCAAGAACGTTGTGCCCCACCGGCACGACCCTAATTGGGTCTCTTCGAACACAAAGGTGTTCGGCAAAATTGACAGGAACTAAAACAATTGTAACTTGCCATATTACTACCTCTCCTTTCTGCAAAACGATAGAACCCGAGTTGGTAATGAAAGAAAGGACAGGTCAGACGACTGATGTCCCCTAATCTGGCCTTTTTATAGGGGGACTATAACGTCAATGGTCTTCTGTTTTTCAGTTCGTTAGAAATGCAATCCCCAATGCCCAGATTGCCCCACCCCTCTGCACTTAAGTGCGAATGTCCAAAGCGTCCCCGCTTCTCCCGATTGACCCCAGCTCCATATCAGCTATCCCCGAAGTATAATTGATGACCTTGGTTAACTATCGCTCCCCAAGTAAAACATGTTTTACCTCTGTCCCCCCCCCTCATGATGATAACCCCCTGCTTGCAAGATTTAGCCGACCCCGAAGGGAAATGTAAGATTGTCAGTACCTAGTCCGATTCCCCCCCCACGTACGTCACGAATGAACACCGAATTGGTTTACGAATTCAGTAGAAATGCCCTCCTACATACTCCATAAGTGATTAATTCTGACTGTGATCGATGAACATATCCCCGACCTACGTAGGATTGAGGACGGAATTGAGATGTATAAATGTCTTCTCCTGCCAGTGTTTCTAAAAACTTGTTTTGTACCCATTCAAAGATACACTCACCGGAGGAGAGGAGCTGGACGTGACGCACAGCCTGGCCACAGATCATGAAGCACATGTGACCGCAACCAAAGGTGGAGCCGCAGAGCAACGAGACGCGGGACGAGGCACAACTTTCAAACTCGGCAGATGAAGGAATGAAGGGCTGCCTTGAAGCCCTCGACTTGCTGACCCACTCGTGCCTGAAGTCCCCGTCCCCTTTTGAGTCCGACTGATGGGCCTGCCTGCTCGTTGTCCTTTGCTCTCTTGGTCCCTTGGTGTGTTCAAAGATCTGGCCCCACTCCGCCCTCTCTTCCCTCGATTATTCAACAAACTCTCTCATATAAGTTTTTGACTATAGAATTAGGTTTTGCCACGGAAGAAGAAAGACACGCAGGTGCCCAGCCTAAGGCACCCCTAAGAAGATCAGTTAGGAAACAGGACTGTGATCTAACAGCAGAGGACTGATCGCACCCTGCAACGCGTAAGGATGATTCCGAGCTGGACTTATAGCTCCACCGCCGGTGCTCAAAAGCGCCAATGAAAAGAAAACGGACTACCAGAGTCTACCAGTGGTGGCTCATCGTTGAAAAGACATTTTCACTAAGACCCCCCTTCCTGAACTTTCTACCCACCCCTTGACTAGTTGCTTACATCGAATTGAATTCCTCCCTCAATTTTTTATTGCTTTCAAAAATGTTTCATCGGTCACTCAAGTCCAAAAGTCTCATATAGCACTTTTTACTGTACGTTGATGTCATTGAAAAGAAAGTCAGAACCTGAGTCTATAATATGACGGAACGTTTTTCCTGATTGCCCTCGACTAAAGTGTTATGTCGATCTCTAGGCTTGTACGAATAAACCAACAAATGTAAATTCATACGTACCACATTTCGCCAATCATAGCGACTACATATGGTTTCACGCAAGTTGCTAGCATTTGACGAACGTTATTTCATTGGCCGCACATGACTATAAGTACACTCCATCAGTTGGGGTAAACACAAATGTACTAGCGTATGTTAAAAAGCGGCGACTGTTGAAATTGGCAATGTATATACACATAAGCGGCGTCCATTTGTGTTCACTGTACCTCTTGTCGTAAGCAGAATGGATATTGCAAAACACTGACTGTGTTATCCCGCTAGCATAGACCCATGCACACATATATACAGCAGCCATTTTAGGTGCCATGGTCTCCCTGTTCGCGATCGATCATCAGCGCCCTTCCCTGACCCTGCAAGCTTCCCCCATGCACCCCGACCGCCCCCACTATCACATGCACAAGTCATGAACCCTTCTCCTTTTGCATGACGCTGTCACTGGGAATCACACCCCGCGCCTGACCAACACCTCCTTTCCTTCCATGAATACCCCTCTTTTGATAAACCCTTCCTCTACGCTCGATTGTCCACACCGATCCTTCCTTTCATGAATATCTCTCCTTTGATGACCCCTTCCTCTGAGCCCGATTGTTTGCACGAACCGCTGGTCATCCCTTAGCCCGAGGATACAGTTTATTGCCCACTACTGTATGCACTCGCCCCTCTCTTGAAAGGAGCCACTATTGATCATGACCTCCCCACCCCCTGAGATTCGATCAGGCGGACACATTCCAAAGGAATCGGCAGAACACTCAGCTGCGTGACAGCCCCCTCCTATTGTATGGAGGGTAAGGGCCTCTACTGTAGCCACGTGTTGGAATGAGCCGGAACTGGGGGGGTGCCGGGGATGTCATCTTCATACTTCACAATGTCTTTATTGTAATAAAGAACGTTCACATGTCTTAAACCAGTGTATAAAAGACCATGCCTCAGAGAAACTTGTTAGAGCACCTCCTGAAGACACTATGCGAGTGTCCGAAATGACAGGCTCTCCTCATGAGAAATAAAACTCTGTTCTTGGTTTCCTGCTTCCAGTGCCCGTCTCTTTATTTGGTAATTATTTACGATGGGAGCTAAGAGGCGCCTTGCGCCAGCAGCCTGGGCATCCGGTGCGTTATGGGCTGACTTTTCCACACGCGCCTAACCGCAAGCTCTAGGCCAGAGTGGTAGCATTTTCTGAAGCCCTTACTAAAAGTCTCGCCAGAGTAGCACATGCGCTGGCTCAGGCAAGACCTAAAAAAGTAGTACTTGAAAATCAAGCAGTGGGAGCAGCGATGCCAGCCAATCAAAGATATTGTAAAGAGGCAGTTCTCAATGGGAGAAAGGGAGGGACAAACACAAGATTGACAAGCTGGGACACCAATAAAAATCAGACAAATGAGCGTGATAAAGAAAGCCAAACAATGGTAAGCAATGGATCGGTTCCAAGCCAGTCTCTATTCTTCTGAAGTCACAAGATGCCTCACAATTGACAGTGAATGCGCTGTCTAGTAAGTTCAACCTAAAAAGAACATTGTTAAAAGCAAAACTATTTGTTGGGGTCTTAAAAAGCAAACACTGCCTCAGTAGTCCCTGGCACTGAGGGGAATTACTGTGATGTGCTTCTTCTAAAAGAGCAGAATCCTGTCACTCACAGTGAAGTTAGCCAACGACTGAAGTTTGCTGACCTATTTCACCATGCAGTAGTGGATGAAAGAAAAATGTGAATAACACAATAATTGAATTTGATTAATAAGGTTGCTACTGAACATGTTCAGGAAAAGTTTAAGTTGATGAATTTTGAACTTTTTGAGGATTTGAAGCAAAACCTTTTAATGTCTCTGGTGACCAGCAGAGAATTACAATGTGTTGAGTCACCTCTAGAGAATGATTGAGTTAATGCAGATCCTTAAACTCTCACATGTCATGTCAGTGCTGGGGGAACTTACTTTTGAATGAATGATTTTATTTTTTCTAAAGCATAACTCATACTAAATCGTCTCTTGGTGCCCAAGAATACCTGACACATTGAGGGATCCTCACCGGAGACAGAATTAGCAAAACAAGAGCCCTTCTGAAGGTAGAGTTCTAGTCAATCTGTCTCAAATAAGGAGGCAGCTGGTTCCAACGTTCGAATCCAAAAAGCTGAATGTGGGTCCGCTCTCATGTACTTGTTACTGAGGGTACTTGGAGTAATAACAAGGGGGCATATTACCAAGGGCATTATCGCCGCATTAGCGGGACTTTTTCCCGCTAATGCGGTGATAATTTTATCGTCCTATTACCAAGCTGTCGCTAACACCAGTTAGCGACAGCTTGTAGGCGATAGCGGGCATTTAGGGGCCCACTTTGCATGTCAGCGATAATTATCGCTAATGACATGCAAAGTGGGCGTGCCAAGATGTTAGCGACTGAAAACAGTCGCTAACATCTCTAACTCCTATTAACAACTTTTGGAAATATTTGCGCTAAGCGCGAATATCTCCAAAAGCTAACGCCTGCTAAAAGCAGTTCTTAGCCATGTTATCCAATGGAAGGTGGATAACATGGCTAAGAGCATTGTCACGATAATGCATGAATATCGCTGATTTTTCAGCGATATTCATGCATTTCGCAGGATTTTTACCGCTTTTGAGATAAACCTTGATAATATCAAGGTATCTCAGCGGTAAAAATCCTCGGTGCTCGGCGATATTTTTTTCCCGCTAACCAAGCAATAGCGATAATTATCGCTATTGCTTGGTAATAAGCCCCAAGGTTCCTTAGTGACAGGATCTCAGGGGAGAGCAAGGGCTCATCAGATGAGATAAGCAGGACTCCCCTCTGCTGTAGTCAGTTTTGTCAATTAAGCACAGACCTTTGAAATGCACTCTTTGCTTCACTGCCAACCAGTTTCGCTTTCTGCGAGCCTCAGAGAAATTCTCATATTTTTCAAGATGACATTCTGTACTCTTTGAAGCTTTGGCATAGCATAGCAGAAACTGGCAATCCCAATCATAAGCTGTTGCAGTTGTCTAATTTAGACATCACACATGCGGTAACAGATGCATGTAAATCTTCAGGAATAAAAGCGTGAGCCTGTTTCAACAGAGTCAAGGTATTGACGCTTGCACTGCTGTCTGCATGTTTTCTGGGAACCCATAGAAAGCTTGTGGTCCAAAGAGGCCTGCCCCCAAAATATCGAGATGGGAATCTTGAAGACACTAAATATCGTGACCAGAATATCTATATCTAACTCCACATCTGTGTATCATGACAATGAATATATATATATATATATATATATATTCACTGAAAAAACCATAGGTTATAGACCATATATAGTTAGGAATTAGCATTTAAAAAACCTTATTTTACTCACACAAAACCATTGAAATTCCATATATAGTTAGTTGTACTAACTATATATCGCGCACCCGCAATCCACTGCTGATCATGTCACATATTACATCATTCATGACATGGTCAGTGACATCACTGATGACATCACTGATGACATCTCAAATGACATCACTGATGACATCACTGATGACATCTCAAATGACATCACTGATGACATCACTGATGACAACATCCAGTGACTGTATTTTTCTGTAAAGTTAAAATATGTCTTACATATTGAAGAATGAGTGGATGTATAAGTGTCTGGATGAAGGATTTAGTAGGGGCATTACTGACTGTATGAGTGAGTGATTAAATGTGTCTCACTGAGTGCATGGGTTAGTGACTAAACTGTCTTAATTTGTGCATCATTATGTCTGTTGTTCTGTAAACTGCTGCATGTGTTGATCAGTAGCTATATGAGTAACTATATGGGTTATTGATTGGTTGCCCAAGTATTTGTATGGGAGACTGAGTGTGTGTGTGGGTGGCTGGGAGGTGTATGACTCTGTGCATAGATGTGTGAGCAGTTGATTCACTAGATGTATGGGTTCAAAAGTGCATGTGGAAACAGCTGTATGGGCGGTTGACTGTGTGCATGAGTGTATTGGTGAGTGAATGGATATCTCAGTGCTACATGTCAAAGTAAGTACATATGTAAAATACAGTACATGTGAGAGTTGACATATATAAATAACTGTGCATAAGAGCCAGTGAATGTGTGAGTGGCTGTATAGATCATTATGAACTTGTATCCAGGATTGTATAAGTGAGTAAATATGTTTTAGTATATGTTTGAATAAGTAAGGTGTGTATAACTGTATAGTTGAGGAAATGGAGGTCTGATTGATTCTTTGCATGACTGACTAGGTGTGTGAGTAACTCCATGGATGAGTGACAGTCTGTGAGTGTATGTTTATACTGAGTGTATCTAAGGTTATATAAGAGTCTGAAGAGGTTCATCATAATATCACATGAATGATGTCATCAGTGATGTGATCAGTAATGTCAAATGAGATGTCATCAGTGATGTCATTTGAGATGTCATCAGTGATGTCATCAGTGATGTCATTAGTGATGTCATCAGTGATGTCATTTGAGATGTCATCAGTGATGTCATCAGTGATGTCATTTGAGATGTCATCAGTGATGTCATCAGTGATGTCATTTGAGATGTCATCAGTGATGTCATCAGTGATGTCACTGACCATGTCATGAATGATGTAATATGTGACATGATCAGCAGTGGATTGCGGGTGCGTGATATATAGTTAGTACAACTAACTATATATGGAATTTCAATGGTTTTGTGTGAGTAAAATAAGGTTTTGTGAATGCTAATTACTAACTATATATGGTCTATAACCTATGGTTTTTTCAGTGAATTTCATTGGTTTTTTAATAGCTAATATCTGTAGCTGTAAAATGTATTCTTCTTTAAATCCAAAAATATATTTTATATGTTTATTAATAAATTTTTTTTAAAATATTTTTTTTTCTTCGCTCCCGGTTCGCGAACCGGGAAGCTTCCCGTTAGCTCAATTTGATGCCGCGACCCGGTCCGCGGACCGGTAAACGTTCCGTTTGCGCAACTGCCGCGTTAGAAATCAACATCGTGACGCGTCGCGGAAGCGCGACGTATCACGTTGTCGCGTAATGCGTCTTATGACGCGCCGCGTTAGCGCACCCGGAAGTGCTCCGGTACGCGAACTGAGACGCGAAGTGCAGCTCCCCGGAAGCGATCCGGGGCGCGTCGCGAAAGTGCGACGTATCGCGTTGCCGCGTAATGCGTCTTATGACGCGCCGCGTTAGCGCACCCGGAAGTGCTCCGGAGCGCGAACCGAGGCGCGAAGCGCAGCGACCCGGAAGCGATCCCGGGCGCGTTCCGCAGCGCGTAATATAAGCGTAACAGGTCATGTGACTTGTTAATAAAAGTTTTCATTGGTTCATTTCACTTTTGGTTTCATGATGTAAGGCTAGGTCAGGTGACCTAAAAATAACACTTTTTATTGGTTTAGAACTATTGTTTTTCCCAAATGATGAAAACCCCTCCTTCTTTCCTCACTCTGACTTTCATCTTTGTGAGAGGAAGACCTTTTTTGATATTTCAGCAATGGCTTCATTGGTAGCTTCAGCTGGTGGATCCCCACCACCACCACCACCTCCTCATGGGAAGAGAGGACCACCTCCCCAGTTCATCAGCAACACAGAGGAGGAAGAGGATGAACAAGAGGAAGAGGAGACAGGAGAACCACAGTTTTTGCAAGAAGTGCCCCGGGTTTCTCATCGGAAAACCAGTTTTATTTGGCAGTTTTTTTCACTCCCTGAAGGGCAGAAGAAAGTTAATGCAAGATATGTCACCTGCCTCATATGTAAAGAGCAGTTATCTAGAGGCACCTTAAAAAAATATAGCTTCGGTAACTACACCATGCATCGTCACATGAGCAGGTGGCATCCATTAAACTACAGCCGGGCAGAGATGCGTGACCTGCAGGACAACCCAACAACTCCTGTGGCCAGGTCATCATCACAGATATCTTTGACAGGAGCAGAGGCACGGGAAACCGTGCCAAACATTCAGGAGAACTTTCTTCATATGAAGTTTACCTGTTTGTATTGTGGTGCATTGCTGTCATGTGGCAACATGAGCATTACCTTAATCAACCTAGCTTATGAAAAACACAATTGCCCTAAACGCCCCAGACAGTAATTTTTTTTTTTGCTCCTGTTGAGCCCTTTCCAATGCCTGTTTTTTGTTGTTTCCCCTCCATCAAAAACAAAAAATAACATAAAACTGTTCAAAAAATACAAAAAAAACAAAAAATGTTCAGAAAAAAAAAATATATATAAAACAACAAAAACATTAAAAAAAAAGTTCTTTTCAGAACTACCTCCCCTTTCAAAAAAAATTGCTAGAATGTTTAGCACTCTGGCAAGCTCTATTTCTTTTGGTTCGCTTCCCCGTTCGCTTCCCGGTTCGCGAACCAGGAGCGAACCAAAAAAAATAAAAAAAATAAAAAGAAGAGTAAGTATAAGGGAAGTAAACAGAGAGTAATGTTAAAAGAAAGACAGCTATAGGGAGTAAACCAGAGATACTGTTTAATAGATCTATTTACCGAATAAAAAGATGGAAGAGGGTATAATTCTTAAAAACAAAATAGATAAGGAAGTGAAAGAAAAAAAGAGAGTAGAACAATAACAAAGAAGAGTTTCTTGGAGAATGTGAGTGAATGTTCAAAATAAGATTAAAACATGTGGAATAACAGAGAGAAAAAACAGAAAACAGAAAAGAAAAAATAACAGAAAAAGATTAATTGAAACAGGAAAGAAATGTAAATAACATAGAGCCATATCATCAACATAGGCAATAAAAGTTTTGCAGCTTTTATCGGCAGAAATGTGTCGCTAAAGCCGCTTTTGCGGCAGAAAACTGCCTCTAAAACCACTTTTGCAGCAGTTTTCTGCCAATAAAAACAGCAATAATTTTATTGGCTGTGTTCATAATATGCCCCTTAGTGTGCTTCAACTACACAGAGAAAGCATTATGAACAAGTAGTGAAAGAGTGATCAGTCAAAGACACTAAGAGTAATAGAGACGGAGTGAGTGAACAAGAGTGAGGAACTATGAGAAGAGAGGGACTGAGAAAAAGAGTGGAAGGAGTTGAGTAAGTAGGTAATAGAGAAAGGAATGAGGAAAGTAGCAAAGGCAGGAAACTGAGGGTTAAAGAAATTAAGCTGTGGAACTACTAGTAGGTGAAATGTAACGAAAAGAGTACAAAACATTTACCTTATAATTGTCGTTAACTTACTCACTTTTTGTTTTTATACTTTCAATCTGTGAAAGAGAGAACAAACATTTGAAAAATATTAAAACATGTATTTAAAAATTAGAAAAGACAAGGGAAAAGATTGAAGGACAAACAGTTTTTCAACAACTTTGACACTTACAGAAGCTTCTGCTTCTCCAGGCCCCCTACACAGTCCTAAAGATATACATTTTAAACTAACAGTATCTTGATGCAAATGAAGTGAGGCCTATCTTAAAACATGGTGCATCTTTTGCACTGCTGTTGTCTCACAAAAGTGTCGCAAGACACTAACATTTTAAATGATTGCTTCAGGATGCCAATAAGATGTGTCCTATCCAGAGGTTTGTTTGAGGTGAGGCCTACTCAGGGTTCCAAATGAAATTTCGAGTTGTTGAAGAGAACAGAGGACATAATACATGTGAAGGCCTACCAATGAAGTAAGTCATGTCCACCTCACTCTTGAACAAAGGCCAGACCTCTTCTGTGTCCGTCGACAGACCTAAACTTCATCTGCACAATGTCATTCGTAAACTTAGGAAACACAGGTGATGTAATTGAAAAATGTGGAGTTTCTTTTCCTCATTTCACAATCACATCACCTGTGTTCCCTTTGGTTAGGTATCTCATAGTGCAGATGGAGTCTAGCATATCAAAGAGTACATAGAAGTTGAGCAGTATATACAACAATTTTGACATTTACAGAAGACTTAGCTTCTTATCTTGTTGGAGATGAAGTCCGGCCTGTCTTGCAACATGGTGCATCTTTTGCATCACTGCTGCATCGGTTTCATGTGGCACGGGTTTTTTACAGCATGACACATCTGCCTAGATGCATCAATTTGTAATTTTGTCGCCTCATAGCAAATCTTTTGCACCGCCGCTGCATCACAAAAGTGACGCACAGTGGCGCAAAAGAGGCATACACCTATCATAAATCTGTCCCTAACATTTGAAATGATTTATTCAGGATGACGATAAGGTGTGGCCTCTCCAGAGGTTTGTTTAAGGTGAGGCCTACTCAGGATTGCATATCAAATTTATGCTTGTTGAAGAATACAGAGGAGATAATACATGTGAAGGCCTACCAATGAAGTAAGACATGTCCACTTCACTCTTGAACAAAGGCCAGACCTCTTCTGTGTCCGTGGACAGACCTAAACTTCATCTGCACAATGTCATTCGTAAACTTAGAAAACACAGATGATGTAATTGAAAAATGTGGAGTTTCTTTTCCTCATTTCACAATCACATCACCTGTGTTGCCTTTGCTTAGGTATCTCATAGTGCAGATGTAGTCCAGCATATGAAACAGTACCCAGAAGTGCAGCACTGCATGCAACAACTTTGACACTTACAAAAGCTTCAGCTTCTGCATGCCCCCTACACAGTGCTAATTATATACATTTTAAACTGATGGTATCTTGCTGGAGATGAACTGAAACCTATCTTGCAACATGGTGCATCTTTTACACAAAAGTGACCCACAACGGATCAAAAGAGGCGCACGGCCATCATAAATCTGACCCTAACATTTTAAATGATTGTTTCAAGATGCCGATAAGGTGTAACCTATCCACAGATTTGTTTCAGGTAAGTCCTACTCAGGGTTGCAGATGAAATTTAGGTTTGTTGAAGAATACTGAGGAGATAATACATGTGGAGGCCTACCAACGAAGTGAGTCATGTCCACTGCACTCTTGAACAAATGTCAGATCTCCTCTGTCTCCTGGAACAGGCCTAAACCTCATCTACACAATGTGATGTGTAATGTTTGGAAACACAGGTAATATAATTGAAAAACGTACAATTTTTTTTGCTCATTCCACAATCATATCACCTGTGTTTCCTTTGCTTAAGTATCTCATTGTGGGAATGTAGTCTATCATATGAAAGACTACGTAGAATGTGAGCACTGTATGCAACAACTTTGACACTTACAGAAGCCTCTCCTTCTCCATGCCTCCTACACAGTTCTAAATGTACATCATAAATGCAAACAGTACAGAATTAATTATACATGTTAAATGGTTTATTTTTGCTGTTCTCAGAATGTATCAAATTTCACTAAAAACAGTGACTTGAAGGTATTCATCATATAACAGCGGGGAAAAAAAACACAATCAAAATGATTGTGTTTAAAAAACCCATACAACATAACAAATCAGAATTCAGAACTCCTTAAAGTTAACTTACTTTCCATGACGTCGAAGGATGTCCTATGAACAGCTTACACTCTGTTGTGCTGTTATTACTTTCAGCCCGCCACTTTCTGAAAGAAAACCTCCATCGTTTTGAAAAACATGTTACATACAATAAATGACTTCTTGCTCTCTACCACACGTTTCCACAAGGCCAAATCATGTCAGAGCCATTTATAACTCTTAGAATTCTTGTAAGCCAATCCCGTCATGTTGTATTTCCGCAACTTTCACAATTAAAATGTTGAAGATCATTTTCACAATCCTGGACTAGTAATATCTTCACCTTCTTGCTCAGTCATGTTCTACATTTCCTATGACACTGATACTGCTTACTATGAAGCAGACTTACACTATCTCTATGACTACTACAATTATTTAATTCTCTACATCACTTTTAATCACAAAGCAATATAAAACAGTAGACAGCATTGCAGACTTACATTTCCTCTACTCCATGTTTTGATTGGCTGCTTCAATTTGCTTATAAAAAGAAACAGTTTTTCTGAATTCATTCAAAGTGCAGTTATTTTTCCATGACGTCCAGTGTTATGGTAAGAAGTTATGTCTCTGTACTACACTTATCCTCAAGGCCAAATCGTGTAGGAGCCATTAGAACTTCTTGAAATTCCTCAGAGCACATCCCGAGATTCTTTCCCTAAAATGTTGGTTTTAAAAACACCAGGTAAGAATTTTTAAGGTCATACGGCAATTTTTTGGGGAAAATTAAAACAGAATCATTGCAGAATGACCAGCCATTTCTAGACTTTAAATAAGCTGTGTAATGTCCTGATGTTGTTGAAGGACCGTCATGATATATAATTGCTGCAGTTACAAAAGTCCTTCCTGATATTGACAACTGTGAAGCCACAACATTTTTAATTAAAGTTGTCAATTTTGTTCCATCAGGCCTACATCGTTGGAACATTAAAATGACATACTGGCCATATGTTCGTATAAATAATGTTGATATCATTTCAGATTTACATTGGCTACACTCCATGTTGTGATCAGCTGCTTTTACTAGCTTATTAAAAGAGACTGATTTACTGTCTGGCAAAGTTAAATATATAAATCTTTCTCAGTCTACACTAGTAGTACTTGATACCCTACAGTTCTCGCAGTCATGCTGCCATTGATAAGAAAGCCCAAACAGGTGATCTACATCTACACCTTCAGCATGCAATACATCAAGCATATACAATAAAAAAAACCCTGACAATCTTGCTGAATATTTTGAGAGAATTGTGTTTGGCCTGAACATCTGTCTAACAGATTTCGAATTTCAGACACACTTTCTATTTTTGTTCTATCAGTGCTACATTTCTCTAACACAGAATTTAACAAACTGCAAAATCTTTGATCAGAATTGACCACAATCTCTTCTTTTACATTTTCTAGAGAAAACAAAACATTAACCACTACATTAGCATAGCAGTTGACACCAGAACTGTTTTCAAATTGAAAACCAACAACATCTTCAACAGAATCCTTTTTGTTTCTGCTTATAATTTCAGGTTCATCGACTTTTCGTCTTTTTGCTACAACCTCCCTAGTATTGGTTACATTTCGTCGTTTCCGGCCTACCACACGTTTCTCAAACAAAGGATATTGAGGCAAATGTGGCGCATACTCTCTTCTTAACCTATTGTATTCCTTAACACAATCTAGATCCGCACATATGTTTGTGACATCACACTCAATTAAGTACAATCCCGATAAAGTTCTAACTCGTGACAATGCCACATATGCCATACCCTCCTTGAACACAGAACTGCCAATATTCACCAATGCACTGTCTACACTTAAACCTTGCGATTTATGGATTGTCACCGCATATGCCAAGCAAACAGGAAACTGCTTACGGCGAACATATAAGTCTTTTACAAGCAAAAATCTATTATTCCAGATTTCTTCTCAGTAATTTTCTGAAAAATATTCTCAGGCACAACATCTTGTTCTGGATATAAATTTGACAGTAATCGTGCATGTAAAGCTTCTTTCCCATGCTCGGTCACTTTTCCAATTCTAACATCTTGTAGAATAGTCTTGTAAACTTCATCCTTCGCCTGACGCATATTTTCATGCAGTTCAGCATAATTGAAGTTTAACCATATATTGACGTTGCCAATGCTCCCTAGGCACTTCCTGGTATCTTCATGCGTGAGCATTTTGAACACAGGTTGCCCTTTCACTGGTGTCAGCTGCAGAAGATCTCCGAAAACAATGATGTGTTTGCCACCAAATAACACATCATACTCTGTTTTGAGAACTTCTTGCATTCTCAAATGCACAAAGGCAAGCATGACATTGGAAACCATGCTTACTTCGTCAATGATAAGAAGTTTCATTTTCCTCAAGATTCTTGAAACTTCACAACAAGCATCTCCAGATAGCTTGTGATATTGTAATTTGTTGTCATGCTCCACTGGCAGCATCAGTAAACGATGTAAAGTAATCCCTTTAATGTTATGTGCTGCCAGTCCAGTTGGAGTGGTGACAACACAAGACAGCGATGACTCAGTCCTTTCCTGCAAATAACATGAAATTGCTTTAATAAGGAAACTTTTTCCAGTTCCCGCTTCTCCACTCACGTACAGTCGGACAGGCTTCAACGACGTACATGAGCACTCTTTCTTCTCATGACTTAATCCATGATCAATTTGCATGGTAACTTCGTCATATATTTTCCTCTGCTCAACGTTGAGTTGTCTTTCCAACTCTTCTAAGTTAACCGCATCCTCCTGAGCATGTGCCATGGCTCTTTCCACTTCATTCATAGCAGTGGCAGCTTCATTTTCGATAACAGGTCCTCCTAGTGGATCCTGACTCAATGAAGCAGAACTCTGACTGTCCTGAGAACTATCTCTGGCAATCTCGGCTGCAATCGTTGCTTCCTGCTCAATTTCCGCATTCAACATTTCTACATATTTGGGAAAAGCAGGACATTCTATGGTCTCCTTGGCGGCAGTGAAAGAGTCTTCGTAACAGAGGAAATCTCCAAGCAGTTCCTCTTCTGCACGCCAAGGCTTGAAAAGTTGCAAAAGTGCTAAATAGAAAAACTCCTTTTTTTCACGAGATTCGCCACTCAATTTTCGATGGTTTACCAAGTGGCATTTTCTTTGCTTGACCAGACATCCCTCACTTCCAATTACAGCATACACTCCTTTCTCAGTATCTTCTTTGATGTTCCTCTTGAATATGTAATTTTGAAGAACCTCATACAGACAAACATTCTCGAGGTGACTGCTTCGATTTGGATAATATGTATCCAACATGTTAGTCTTCAAAATGTCGGTACTGTTTGGCTCCTTTTCCGCCAAATACTCAATTTCCCGCACAGGTTTCAGAACTCGATTACACGTTGCAGCAAGACCAAGACTCGCCCAAACGATACTCCTAGATTTGGCATAGAGACTTGCTGAAGACAACAGGTCAGAACATTCGTAAGCTCCGATTTCTCGATGCGACAACATCTTCAGACTGAAACTGTACAACTTCTTACTGAGGCTCTTTTCATGGGAAATGTCCTCCCACATATCCTTCAATTCTGTCTTCTCTTTTTTGGTGATGTAAGATGTCACATACCGAGCCACAGCCATACAGTTATCAGCCACAAACTGTATATCCATGTTAGCATTCCACATGGACAAAATCACCGGGTTGTAGTCGTTGATGTACTTGGACTCTTCGTTCCTCTTCAAATTGTATGTGTTTTTAGGAGATTTCTTCATCACATTATGTCGCAGCGAAGACATCAAACTGTTTACTCTTCCTTTAGAAATCACTGGTCGTGGAAAGCCGAAACGACATTTGGTGTAGAACTTGTCCTTGTTTCGGAATTTACCACGACAGTACTTTCCACATCGATGGCTTTGGAAACGTAGAACTTTTTCTCTTAGGCTTTTCTTCTCCTTTGCGTTTGGAACAGCACACGTAGAACACTGTTGTATGAAACTCATCACTGAGTCTTCTGGATCCGTTCCAAATTTAGGTGCATCCTTGATCCACAGCAGCATATGTATATGAGGAGCACCTCTTGCTTGGTACTCCTTTCTCCAGAAGAAATCCAACACCTCTCCAAGAGGTGGATTCTTCTTATTCATGATGAAAGACATCATAGCTTCAAATCTATGATTGAAGTACCTGCATACATTGACTGGATCCAAAGAGCACAGTTCTCCGGGTGTCTTCAATTCGATGTTTTCGATGTTTCCATTTGCCTCTCGTAGAAATTCAAGTAAGTCTTCCCAGCCATACTCGGCACAGCTCAGAGTGAGGAACCATGTGGGAGTTCCTAAGTTCCTCAGCATACATTTTAAATCACCATGACGACGGTACCAGTACTCATTAGTACCACGCTGACACGCCATGAGATTAATCAGATGACAATCTAAAATACTGTCTTGGACATTGACTTTATCCATAAAGTCACTTGCCGAGATGTTTTGCATGTGTATACCACTTTTCAAGATGTGGTTCACTGCATATGATAGTCCAGACAGATCGCTTTCAAACAGGAGATGAAACAAATAGGGAATACATTGTCGAAACCTAGCATCTCCTGCATACAATCGCAAAGTCCGGTATTCAGAAGCAGGAATTTGATGAGGTCGCTCATCATATCTTCCTCCCTGACCTGTTGGAAAAAGCTGTGGGAAACACCGAGCTTCCAAACTTTCCTCCCAAACACTAATGGGACTCCCTTTGGCTTGTTTCATTTGAAACAACTCAATAGCATTCCCCATGACTTCCTTGGAATGCAAAGGATGAACACTATAATGTTCATATATTTCTTCACTAGTAGAGGGTTCTACTTTCTCAATTTGACCAGCACACAAATCGCTATCCTCTTCCTCACTTACTTCCTCTTCTGCAACATATACATTCTTATAGTATTTTTTTTTTTTTCAAATACAATGTTGCCTTTTTGACTTTCCTAACATCCACTAAATCTTGCCATATTTTCTTATTCTTTGTCGGAACCCCATTAACTAAGATAACCAGAAGTTCCTCTTCCACTTTTTCTACTCCGATTGTGTTAATGTTTTTCTTCAAATCTAGAGGCAAATAAACAACTCTTCCCTTTAATCCTCTCTGTAAATCTGATGGAGGCAATTTCCCTGTCTTTGGCTCCATTCTTACAATAGCCTGAAAGGGATGGATACTTTGAATCAAAATAGATTCATAAGTTTTTAAATCCTTCATTTCAGAAGGAATCTCAACCAATTCCAGATTATTATGAACTGCTCTAGCAGGCATCTGGTTTTGATTTAATTTGTTACAACAATAAGTACACACACGTTGATCCAATCCCAAATCAAAACAATTTTCTACCATCAAGTATGTTGTGAAATCCTTCCATTCACTATTATTTTCCCTTTCACTTTTTGCATATAAATCCACTAACTTAGTCTGATTCTTATAATAAGTGCGTCGACAACACACACAAGTGAAATTTGGCCTCTCACTTGATTTCACCTGAAACGTCGCAATTTCCCTCTGAAAATTATCTGTACTGGAAACCTGTACACTATCTTCCACATTACCCTCTTCTTCTTGGTCAATTTCAACATTCTCCTCTTTACTTCCAAAGTAACAAAACTCAATTTCTTCACATATATTCTTCACATCTATTTCAGAACCATGCAAAAGAGCAGCGCATAATTGTTTAAGCATAATTGCTGGACTCTTAGCATAATACAACATTCTAACTAATTTCCTCACTTTATTATGATGCACTGCTAGCATCCTGAAATGATGAAAAACACTCTGGCATACTCTCCTGGAAAGACAAGCCAGTGAATGACTATGCAAACCTGTCACTTCTCTCACTCTGCAAGGATCTAATTCTTGCAACAACTTCATTTTCTGCTTCAAACTTTTCTTATTAAATGACCGTACAAAATCACAAAGCAAATTGATGGAATCCTGTCGCACACTGCAAATACTACTACACTTCCAGGTGTACACAGGACCCTTAGGACGTCTTCCTAAAACCTCATTACCTAACACCTCTTCTGTCTCTGTTGTCACAAGTTTTTCTTTTTCAACTGGACAACCATCTTTCACTTCATAAGCTCGACCACTGGTGTCAACTGCATGCACCAAATCATTATCCTGGAAATAACTCTCCTCATTAAAAAATGCCTCACAACTTGAACTATGCATCCATTCTCCCGAAAAAAACTTCACAAAAATTACTACGATTAACTATCTATTCCATCTACTATTTCTTTTGAAATCATAAATTGCATTGTTTAGCTTCCTAATTCTATTGATTATCAAAATAAATAACTTACGTTTAATTTCAAATGCCTGATCAATAACTTTCTCAACTATTTTTTTTCTCTTATAAAAAACCACTTTCTGTTGACCTTTCTTAATATTTTTTAACAAATTGCCAATTATCCTGTTGCGGAACATTCGTTTATGAATGTCCCTAAACTGTTGTTTCCTTCTACTATCATGCACAGAGTTATCTCTTGCTGTAGCAGTAACATTTTTCATTGGCCTTTCCTTTCCGTTTAAATTGCTTCTCTTTTTCTGGACTGAAACATTTTCTGTAGTAATATTTTTTTTACTACAAATATTTCTTATAAATGTTTTTGTACTCTTACCCGGTGCTTTCTTGGTGACTTGACACATTTTTTTGTTAGAGGACTGCTGCATTATGTCATGGTCCTGCTGTCTTTGACGTTTTGCAGCCTTTCTAAGTCTTTCTTTGGTTGGCATGCTTAAATCTTGAAATGATCTGCAGTTGAATCTGTGGTAAAATATAATAAAACATTTTATTAACCACTATTACCAAACAGTAAATCAATAACAGTCATCAAAAATTTAACACACTACTTGACATTTTTACATAGAATATTTTTTAGTGCTTGGCAAATTTAGAATACAGAAATAGCAGAAAAGAAATGGAATTCATATTCATTTTACCTGTGCTGTTTTATATGTGAATCTGATCTAATTTTATGAGCATATTTTAATATTTTATTGAAGACACTACACATAACCTGTTTTTGAAGGTGTCTTTATTTTTAAATGAAACGGTTTACATTTTTACTTTTCATTTATTATAAATTTTTAAAATAAATGTTTATAGTTCCATAGGCTCAAGCACGTCAGCTTCCCATCCTATGTCATACAATTCTGACAAATCTGCATCCTCATCATGTTCTTCTTCATCCTCAGGATTTAAATCATCCAATGGATCAACATCCACTGATGTTTCAATTACGAGTTCAATGATGAGGTCGAAATCAACTGATTGCTGATTGTCGCTTATGTTGATGTTGTCGTTATCTTTAAAGAAAGATAACAAAAATGAGATGTTGCAGAGTAAGAGACAAATCTCAGAGATTATAATAGTAAAATTGTTTAACAAGAGTAACATTTTGCAGCTATTATTTAGCCATGTCCAGCGATGCTGAGGAGGTGAAGCCTATGTCCAATTTTTCAGTGAACAGGACTCATCTCTTCTTAACCTTGGATAAGCCTCACCGACTCTGTGTCCCCTGCACATACTTAAATGTAAAGGGGCAGATTTATGTTAACTGGCACATCCCCAGGGATGCAGCAGTTAACGTGCACCGCTGCTCTGCCACCCATGGTGTGCCGCATTTACAATCAGATAGGACAATGCTGCGTCAAAACCCTGCGCCTGGTTGAAGCAGGCATAGGTCTTGACGCAGCATTGTGGAGATGGGGCACCCCTGAGCCTTGCTGGAGCTGCATCGCACTTGCGATGCAGCTCCAGCAATGCGCCACCTTTACGGCACAGATGCATCACGCATCTGTGCCATTTTTGCCCCATGGTGCGCCGCATTGTAAATGCAGCACACCATGGGTGGCGGAACAGTGGCGCAGAATGACTGGCACATCCCTGGGGATGCGCCAGTCATCATAAATCTATCCCTAAGCTTCTTATCTTGTTGGAGATGAAGTGAGGCCTGTCTTGCAACATGGTGCATCTTTTGCATCACTGCTGCATCGGTTTCATGTGGCACGTTTTTTTCACAGCATGACACATCTGCCTAGATGCATCAATTTGTAATTTTGTCGCCACATAGCAAATCTTTTGCACCGCCACTGCGTGACAAAAGTGACGCACAGTGGCGCAAAAGAGGCATACACCTATCATAAATCTGTCCCTAGCATTTTAAATGATTAATTCAGGATGACGATAAGGTGTGGCCTATCCAGAGGTTTGTTTAAGGTGAGGCCTACTCAGGGTTGCAGATCAAAGTTACGCTTGTTGAAGAATACAGAGCAGATAATACATGTAAAGGCCTACCAATGAAGTAAGTGATGTCCACTTCACTCTTGAACAAAGGCCAGACCTCTGTTGTGTCCATGGACAGACCTAAACTTCATCTGCACAATGTCATTCGTAAACTTAGGAAACACAGGTGATGAAAGCGTTTTTTGATTGCCTTTGCAGCATGTTTGGGTCACTTTTAACATGGCTATGTAACTCAAACAATCAAAATCTGAATTTGCCAAGCACAGGTGGGAGCATATTTACAAGGAATTTGCACCACGGGGAAAGGTCTTTTAATTTAAAATGGGAAAAATAACATCAGAGACACTCAAATGCCTTATAAAGAAGCATACACCATTATGTCCTTGTCATAAATTTTAAAACCATTCCTTTACCTCAAAAACGATTTTCAAGTCATAATTTGAAAACACTGCACATGGGGAAATGACTTAAAATGTCCTTAAGACACATGAAAGCGTTTTTTGATTGCCTTTGCAGCATGTTTGGGTCACTTTTAACATGGCTATGTAACTCAAACAATCAAAATCTAAATTTGCCAACCACAGGTGGGAGCATATTTACAAGGAATTTGCACCACGGGGAAAGGTCTTACATTAAGATGGGAAAAATAACATCAGAGACACACAAATGCCTTATAAAGAAGCATACACCATTATGTCCTTGTCATAAATTTTAAAACCATTCCTTTACCTCAAAAACGATTTTCAAGTCATAATTTGAAAACACTGCACATGGGGAAATGACTTAAAATGTCCTTAAGACACATGAAAGCGTTTTTTGATTGCCTTTGCAGCATGTTTGGGTCACTTTTAACATGGCTATGTAACTCAAACAATCAAAATCTAAATTTGCCAAGCACAGGTGGGAGCATATTTACAAGGAATTTGCACCACGGGGAAAGGTCTTACATTAAAATGGGAAAAATAACATCAGAGACACTCAAATGCCTTATAAAGAAGCATACACCATTATGTCCTTGTCATAAATTTTAAAACCATTCCTTTACCTCAAAAACGATTTTCAAGTCATAATTTGAAAACACTGCACATGGGGAAATGACTTAAAATGTCCTTAAGACACATGAAAGCGTTTTTGATTGCCTTTGCAGCATGTTTGGGTCACTTTTAACATGGCTATGTAACTCAAACAATCAAAATCTAAATTTGCCATGCACAGGTGGGAGCATATTTACAAGGAATTTGCACCACGGGGAAAGGTCTGACATTAAAATGGGAAAAATAACATCAGAGACACTCAAATGCCTTATAAAGAAGCATACACCATTATGTCCTTGTCATAAATTTTAAAACCATTCCTTTTCCTCAAAAACGATTTTCAAGTCATAATTTGAAAACACTCCACAGCTCCTATGCACAAAAACACCCTGTCAGTACTAATACTTCACATTTTCTCCAATTACAATTACTCAAAGAAACAAAATCTATTTGTAAAACACTTGAGACAAAGCAACATTTTAAAAACACAACTTTCTTCATAATTTTCTCCTTAAAGCACACTATTCTCTATCTAAATTAAATAAATCTTTTCTCACCTTAGCAAATACTTTATGAGTTTCAAAACAGTCTCAGAAACACACCAATTTGTCTTTAGCAGAGCAAAAGGTATGCACACCAGAGGCTGGAACCAACAATGGCACAGAAATGCTGTAATTCTTCACACATATCTCTCATGTCACCCAATCAAAACTCTTCCCTCACTTTTTTCAAATCAAAACCCTTCCCCCCTCTGCCCTCTCTGCCTTTTTTGCATAGCAACCACCTCTTGGAAGACCTCTGGTGTTTGCAAGTTCACACAACAATGTTTCAATTGAACTCTGAACTCTCAGTGCACCTGCATATCCAGTGCAATCTTTCATTTAATGATTTTTTATTGACCATTCAAAATACATCTTTCAAAGAACTCATCCATGCACCCTAACTTTCTGTTTTCAGCAATCAAAATCCACCAATCACTGTTACTGCTTCATTAACACAGAAACTCCACAGTTTTTTTCATTTTAAACTCTTATTTTTTCAACTGCCATTTCATTGCCACACTTCATCTGACTGCAGCAGAACCTTCTCTCACCATGTTTTCTGTCTGGATTGTTGGACATAGTTACATCTATTGGGCTCAGAGGTATGCTGAGAACAGAAATTTACCTAACCTCAATTTACAAGATGTGGAAATTAAGTGGTTTGGCCACAGAGGATTAAAATGTCACCAATTGATACCATTGGTGAAAACCTTTATGCATTTGCCAAAACCTGACCTGTTAATTGTGCACTGTGGAGGTAATGATTTGGGCACTTTGACTGGGGTAGGTCTGGAAATGCTTTTAAAGGACACCTTTGAGCAATTGATGGCACTTTTTCCTCAAACTGCCTTGGTATATTCAAATATATGCCAAAGACAGAAATGGAGGTGGTCAAACCAATTTTGTCCACAAATTGAGAAGTCGAGGAAGCATGTAAACAAATCTGTTTCAGCTTACATGAGAGACCATGGAATGGGCTCCATGTACAACAATAACTTGCGTTACTACATGCAAGATATCTACAGAGGAGATGGAGTTCACTTCTCAGATGAGGGCAACAGAATTTTCATTCTGAATTTAAGACTGTGCATTGGTACCTACTTATAAGTACCTAAATGTACCATAAACCCAAAAGCTCTTCTCAGAGCTACCCTACATCTGATCACTCACAATTATTATTTTACTCTAACTTTTTTCACTAATTTTCAACAAAGTACGCTCCCCGGGGCGCTACCCGGTACGCGAACCGGAAGCTAACCTCGCGAAAATTTTTAAAAAAATGTGTTTTTTTCGCACATATAAGCCTCCTCAGTCACCCTCAGAAAACCTAGGGGTTCAAGATAAGTCTACCGTGCCCCCTTCTACCCATTCTGAACATTATTTGCCCTCCATCTTGTATCTTAATTCGACCGAAACACAAAATGGTGGACTCCCGTAACGCTTCAGGTTCGCGTACCGGGGCGCTCGCCAGTTCGCGTACTGGGGCGCTCCCCGGGAAGCGCTCCATCAAAAAAAGGTGGGAAAGTAATTTACAGAAAAACGACTGGAGACACTTTCACCAAATATAGATTAGCTCATACTACATACCAATCCCTATCATTTTCACAAATTTGATTGAAATTCCATTTAGCCATTTAGCCTGTAGACCTCTCTAAATACCGTGAGGTAAATTACTTCACAAAACACATCTGAAGTGTTGGAATTGACAACCAATGAAAATGTTACTTTCATTTTCTACTTTTTTTACCTGACATTTGATTGGTTATATACCTGAATATATATAAAGGAAGAGAAGGAAACACAGCCATTTTGACTACTACTTCTTGTTGTACATTTCAATAGGATTTTCACTAATTACTTCAACTTCTTTGTAAAGGTAAGTTGTTATTTTAAAAACTGAAGTATATTGTGCACTATAAGTTAATATGGTAAACTTTTTCTGATAGTTATATACTATCCCTCTGTAGTAGTTATAGATTTAGATAGACTTCTCTGTTATAGTTATGGATGGAGTTAGGTTTCTCTTGTATAATTATGAATTTACTTACGTTAAATCACATACACTTTTTTATATTCCTACTTCCACTCTGATACTATACACTGCCCAAAGATAAATTCACTGATAAAAACTGCCTATCTAAAATTAATCCCAACAGTGCCCTATCTCTACTAATATATATTTTTTTATCCAAATTTCAGGCAAAATGGAAGGCGAACACAAAGTTTCATTTCAAATTGTCCTGCAAGAGAGCAGCCAAGAAATAATTGATCCAAATTATATAGAATTTATGGATGAAACTTGGGACCAAGAACTACTGCAATGTGTGCAAGCAGTAGATGACCTCCTTCAAAATGAGGACATTTTACACACTCAGAGATTACAAGCTATGTTCAATGAAAATAACGACATTTCAGACAGTGAAATGTTAGAAATGTTATTAAATTTTGAAACACAATCACAATAATAAATAATTGCTTAAAAAATAAAGAAATTAAAAAATAATCAACAAAACCAACAATCAATTAACATACAGTATTTGAAAAGTCTATCATTCTTTTTTCCTTATAGTACGCTGCCCAGAACGCTTCCCGGTCATTTGAGATGTCATCAGTGATGTCATCAGTGATGTCACTGACCATGTCATGAATGATGTAATATGTGACATGATCAGCAGTGGATTGCGGGTGCGCGATATATAGTTAGTGCAACTAACTATATATGGAATTTCAATGGTTTTGTGTGAGTAAAATAAGGTTTTTTAAATGCTAATTCCTAACTATATATGGTCTATAACCTATGGTTTTTTCAGTGAATTTCAATGGTTTTTTAATAGCAAATATCATAAGCTGTCGAATGTCAAGTACGTGGTAAGTAAAAACATTTTCGTGTTTATGCACACTGATCTGCTTTGAATGCTGCCCCCCACCCCTCATTTCTATTAGGAGTACTCTCTCTTTGCAGATAGTGAAGGGTAGTTAACGCAGGCCTTTGACCCCGTTGTAATCCGTCGTGCCTGCTTCTCTCTCCATTTGATTGATTGTTCTCTTTGGTTCATTCTCTATTTACAAACAAGCACAGAGTCGCAATACTCTGTTTAGTCTTTGCAGATAGCGAAAAATCGTGTAAAAAAACAAAAGGAATCGAGCAAAATCAGTAGGCCACTAATGGGATCTCTTTTTGACCTCCCTAAAATAGAAACATTAGGAACAACCTGTTGATAATACCAATGTGTATGTACATAAGCGGCGTTCATTTGTGTTCACAGTACCCCTTGTTGATTGTTTGAATCGAGCATTGAATTGTTCGAAGTTGGTTCTCTTAAGAATCTTCTCTGCCTGCAAACGAGGAAGAATAGGAATATTCTCTCTCCCTTTGCAGATAGTGAAGGGTAGGTAACGCAAACCTTTAACACGTCGTGCCTATTTCGTTCCTCATTGATTGATTGTTTCCCCAAACATTGACTGTTTGGGAATTGGTTCTTTTTGGAAGTATTCCCTGTTTGCAAATATACGTAGGAAAATCTTTGCAAATAGTGAAAGGGTACGTAATGCGGACCTTTCTCCCCCGTTGTAATCTGTCATGCCTATCTACTCCCCACTGATTGATGCACCTGTTTCACCCGGACCATTTACTAGAGATACGTCATCTGGCCCGACCAGAGAGCACCCCTAGTGAAAAGGACATATGCAATAATAACGAAGTGATCACTGTATCCTGTTAACAGAAACTTTAGCATGAAACAACCTGGAAAGAAAAGAATAGGAAAACGAAAATCAGTAGGCCACTGATGAACATGAACTTTTATTAAACAACGAACAAAGAAACGATAACATAACGTAATGATAAAACCTATTAATGTCCTAGAAACAAGAAAACGTTAGAAATATGCCAGTGGTGAGAGACCAGAAAAACAGTAAGAGAAACCAAATCACCCCTCGCTGTCCCACCGCCTGCCACGCCAAAAAAATCGATAGACTAGGGAAAATGCAAGTCAGTAGAACATCCGCCCCCACTCTGGAAACTTCCAAGGTGGGGCAGGGTTGCGGCTACGCCCAGCCGGGAGCAGCCTATATAAGGCGGGTCCTGCTGCCACGCCTCGGCCAGGAGATCCTAACGTAGGGTGTAGCCGGAGGAGAGGCCGAGGCCAGCGGGACCCGGCCAGGGGATTGCCTTTACAACGCTGAAGAGTTGCAGGGGGGGGAATGTCTCCTCGACCCTCCCCTCTCTCTCCCAGTCCGGCCGCGGTGGCCCTTGAGAGTTTCAGGTAGTCCCGCCACATGCTCTTCCGGTCCGGCCACCAACGGTCGGGGGGCCGAGGCCGACGGGATCCGGCTGCAGCCGATAAACCAAGGAACCCGTTCATGGGGCCAGAGCAAGGGGCGTCCGGCCGACATCCACCGGAAGCCCGGCCCGAAGACGGACGGGACACTTCTTCTTTCTTGAATAATGGCTTTGACAACACTGGGGGGGGATGTCTTGCACATGCCTCCGACCCCCCCCCTCGTCCTCATCGCCTGGTCCGGCCATAACAAATCTCAAGCGAGACGCCGTGGGGTGCACTGGGAGGGAGAGACGATGCGAACAGGCCTCTCCCGCCTCCCCAGTGGAGGCTTCCCACCTGCACCCTCAGTGCTCCAAGCGCCCGGAAAAGGGTTCTTCCACTGTGGCGATGCTGCAACGTCTCGCCCGGCAGGGTGGAGCCCGTCCGCTCATTTGACCCCGCGATCGCCAGTAGCTACCGAACTCTCAAAATGGCGATCGACCTGGCAAGAGCGGGCCCAGCATAAAGAAATGGCCCGGTCACTGGTTGACTCCACCACCGTACTCCTCCACGACCTTGAAGATTCTAGAGGAGCCGCGGGAGTCTCCGACCCCCGCAGACACCCCCGATGGGGAATGACTGCCATGATCGCCCGTGGAGTGACGAAACTGTATCCGCGGGATGTCCGCGCTCCCATGCTGGCGCCAGCCTCACTTTGAATTACTAGAATCCTGCAGACCTCAGTTCCGGTGAAAGCACAGTGTGACCCGGTAGGAAAAATTGTTGCACCCCCTCCCCTTTTTGACTGATAGTTCAAACCACCGATCCTTTCCTTTGCCCTTTTAACGGAACTTTGGACTGCCTCCCCCTCTTTTACATTTTCTAGAGAAAACAAAACATTAACCACTACATTAGCATAGCAGTTGACACCAGAACTGTTTTCAAATTGAAAACCAACAACATCTTCAACAGAATCCTTTTTGTTTCTGCTGTGACCCTGCTACAGCACAGGCATTGTCCCCAGCAGTAATTCTGCAATGCCGGTAAGAATAGCTGTGGTGCCTACTGGACTCACTCACCCCCGCGGCGCCCCACGCCGTTATTTGCTAGGCGGCAACTTACTAGACATCACTTTCGTGCCATCTAGATTTCAGCGCGTTCTGCTGCCTTGGAACTATTCGCACAACAGACTGCTACTGACGACCCACCCCCAGGCAACATCTTCTGAATTTTCATAATTTGAAAGAACTAGTAACATGTCCTCATCAGGAATTCAAAAGAAATTGCCACGGTCTCTTCATTGTTTAAATGTTTTTACTGTTTTTGTTTTGTTGTATATATTTATATGTTATTAAAGTTTGATATTCCTACTACTTTGTTGGAGTGCTATATATTTTTAATGTGACACATAATTGTAAAAACTTTGATGTACAAAGAGTCATTCCTGGAATCTTCCGCTTCAGGCTCGGTCCCCTCCCCAATCATAATACAGGATGGTTTTCAGATAGTAGGAACACGTGTGGTGTGACGGATCTCATCGGGTGTGGGCCTTGATCTACTATAACTCCTTTGAAGAGGGGTGATTCTTTACAGCTGGAGCCATAAACTACATCTGCAGGGCTAGCTGATAGCCTGGACAATCGGACACAGAGGAAGAGGAGTGTCAGAGGGTGCGGTAGTGAATAGGGCGAAAGGGAGGTGTCGGGCGGGCACAGAGTGTGATTCTCAGGGAAGAGCAGCGCAGATGGGGGGAGGTTTATTGCCCATGCATAAGACAGAGAGCGGGGGTGACCAGTGCCTGGGGAAGATGCTTGCGAGGGTGGGGAGCCATGCTACGAATCGACAGCGTGCAGAGAGTGGGTCTGGTCAAGGCATCTAAAATGGCTGCCGTGCACGACAAAAGTGTGGCATTTCAAAAAAGGCAAGATGGCGCAAACAATGTTTTTCAACACTTCCTCATTTCCTTCGAATCGAACGTTAACAGACGTTGGTGCATATTACCAAAGTTAAGCGATATTTATCGCTAACGATGCTTACCAACGAATTTTTTACCGCTAAGCATCGTCAGAAATTATCGAAGATAAACCTTGCTATTATCAAGGTTTATCACAAATGCGATAAAAAACGGCCGCAATGCATGAATATCGCTAAAAAGTCAGCGATATTCATGCATTACCGAGCTAATGCTCTTAGCCATGTTATCCACCTCCCATTGGATAACATGGCTAAGAACTGCTCAGGGCAGGTGTTACTTTTTGGAGATATTCGCGCTTAGCGCGAATATCTCCAAAAGTTGGTAATAGGAGATATATATCTTGCATGTTGTAATGCAAATTATTGTGGTATATGGAACTCATACCATAATCTCTCAGGAAAGCAGAAACTGATCCTTTTGGGACCGCCTGAGAAGGCCTAGGGGGTGAGGGGTACTCTACTTTGCCCCCTTTTCACGTTCCGAACTATTTTATTTTACTCTCTTCTGTAATTACACAAAATAGCAGCGATAAGATGCATCAGAGACACACAGTGAGAGAAAGGAGGCCGGAGATGAAGAAGAGATGACAAATACACATTGGAGATAATATAGTGGGAGAAGGGAAGTAAATATGAGTAAACTTACCATGTAACATAAAAATGTTGCACTCTATACTATAAGTCTCATTTTATACTACAATCACTTCGCTACAACCTCATAAATTAAAAATAAAAATGAATAATGTCTCAAACAATTTTTGATTTCTAAATATAAATTTATTCTTCAGAATTTTCTAAATTTGAAAGAACTAGTAACATGTCCTCATCAGCAATTTCCTCTTCAATCATCTCATCTGGAATCTCCTCATTAAAAGTCTGCAATGATGATTCTTGTAACTCTATGGTCTCCAAACATTCGATAAATTCGCCATCAACAGATTGATCAAAAAAATCATTCAAGTCATCTCCTCCTTGTGACAATATTTCATTATTGGTGCTGTCAATTTCAATCAATGTAGTGGAATCATTCAAGTCATCTCCTCCTTGTGACAATATTTCATTATTGGTGCTGTCAATTTCAATCAATGTAGTGGAATCATTCAAGTCATCTCCTCGTGACAATATTTCATTATTGGTGCTCTCAATTTCAATCAATGTAGTGGAATCATTCAAGTCATCTCCTCCTTGTGACAATATTTCATTAATGGTGCTGTCAATTTCAATCAATCTAATGAAATCATTCAAGTCATCTCCTCCTTGTGACAATATTTCATTATTGGTGCTCTCAATTTCAATCAATGTAGTGGACAATTCAAAAGAAATTGCCACGGTCTCTTCATTGGGAGCCATTTTATTTTGAAATTGCTTGCTGTAAATTGCAGAAAAAAATAATCACTTTCATTTATCGTTTTTAGTAATACATAATATAAAACTAACTTTATCAAGTATTTAGTATAACAGAAGGACTGCAAATAAATAACAGAAAACATTTTTCAAATTATCTTCAAGTGTACAACATAGTTCCCCTTACAAAGAAATTGCCACGGTCTCTTCATTGTGAGCCATTTTATTTTGAAATTGCTTGCTGTAAATTGCAGAAAAAAAAATCACTTTCATTTATCGTTTTTAGTAATACATAATATAAAACTAACTTTATCAAGTAATTAGTATAACAGAAGGACTGCAAATAAATAACAGAAAACATTTTTCAAATTATCTTCAAGTGTACAACATAGTTCCCCTTACAAATTAACAACTCACCTTTTTAAAAGTAGGAGAAGTGTTAGTACTGTGTAAATCAAACACCAGAAATTCACCACCAAAAATTCCTCACAAATGTACCTCAGACAGTAGTATCACAAAATGGCTGTGGTTTCCTCTCATTTGAGATATATACATAACCAATTAACTTTAATCACACACAAATACAAAACCAAAGTAACATTTTAATTGGTTCTAAATTTCAACACTTTCAAATGTGTTTTCCCCATGCAATTTTCCATAGGACATTTACATACGTCTACAGCCTGAATGGCTGAACGGAATTACACCAAACTTGGCAAAATGGTACATCAAACCTAAGAGGTCAGGAAGGATCTACTATGCCCCCTTATGGTCATTTGCCCCTTCGCTTTGGCCTCCTCTTGTCTCTCGATCCTACCGAGAGACAAGATGGCGGCCGCTACGGACTGTTTGTAATGTTGACAGACGCCGGAGAACCAATCAGCTTCGCAAAGCTCCGTAACGCGAAAAGTACGCGAAGCGGAGCGCTGTTACAGATATATATCTTTTTTTGAACGTTAATTTCTCAAAATCCACTGGAGCACATATATTGAGACCTAGCAAAGGCACATCGGGCTACCAGTCCCTAATATTTTGCCAAGTTTCGTGCAAATCCATTCAGCCGTTCGATTATTGACATTTAGATACGTCTACAGCCTGAATGGCTGAACGGAATTACACCAAACTTGGCAAAATGGTACATCAAACCTAAGAGGTCAGGGAGGATCTACTATGCCCCCTTATGGTCATTTGCCCCTTCGCTTTGGCCTCCTCTTGTCTCTCGATCCTACCGAGAAACAAGATGGCGGCCGCTACGGACTGTTTGGAATGTTTACAGACGCCGGAGAACCAATCAGCTTCGCTTCACAAAGCTCCGTTGCGCGCAAAGTACGCGAACTGGAGCGCTGCCCGGTCCGCTGTTACAGATATATATCTTTTTTTAAACGTTAATTTCTCAAAATCCACTGGAGCACATATATTGAGACCTACAAAAGGCACATCGGGCTACCAGTCCCTACAATTTTGCCAAGTTTCGTGCAAATCCATTCAGCCGTTCGGGCTAAAAGTGAGGCCAACCGCCCTATGGAAAACTCAATGTTAAAAACACGTTTTGGGACCCCCCTTTTTTCTCGACCCCCCCTGGACGAACCCCCCCCCCCAATTTTCAGGGGCGCTCAGAAACAAAATGTGCCATTTTCCTGAAAATTTCAGCCAATTCCGTCCACAAACGCCAAAGTTATTAGACATAGAATTTTCAAAAATCCCATAGAGAAAAAATCCTAACTATATATACCTACTGGCGGTCGCCAGTAGGTATATATAGTTAGGATTTTTTCCCTATGGGATTTTTGAAAATTCTATGTCTAATAACTTTGGCGTTTGTGGACGGAATTGGCTGAAATTTTCAGGAAAATGGAACATTTTGTTTCTGAGCAGCCCCTGAAAATTTGGGGGGGGTTCGTCAAGGGGGGGCCGAGATAAAAGGGGGGTCCCAAAACGTGTTTTTCCAATGGTAATTTCCATAGGGCGGTTGGCCTCACTTTTAGCCCGAACGGCTGAATGGATTTGCACGAAACTTGGCAAAATTGTAGGGACTGTTAGCCCGATGTGCCTTTGCTAGGTCTCAATATATGTGCTCCAGTGGATTTTGAGAAATTAACGTTCAAAAAAAGATATATATCTGTAAGCGCGCTCCAGGCAGCGCTCCGGTTCGCGGACTTTACGCGTAACGGAACTTCGCGAAGCGAAGCTGATTGGCTCTCCGGTGTCTGTCAACATTCTAAACAGTCCGGAGCGGCCGCCATCTTGTCTCTCGGTAGGATCGAGAGACCAGAGGAGGCCAGAACAAAGGGGGAAATGACCATAAGGGGGCATAGTAGATCCTCCCTGACCCCCTAGGTTTGATGTGGAGGCTTTAAAAGGGCCCCGCGGGGCAAAAAAAAAAAAAAAACATTTTTGTTTTTTGCGTGGGGAGCGCCCGGTTCGCGAACCGGGGAGCGTACTATGAGGAAAAAAGAATGATAGACTTTTAAAATATTGTATGTTTATTGATTGTTCGTTTTGTTGTTTTTTTTGTTTTTTTTATTTAAGTAGCAATATGTAGGTAGCAATGCAGAGTCAAAAAATTAATATACACCGTCTCCTTTGTAGATATCTTGCATGTTGTTTCAGAAGTTATTGTGGAATATGGAATCCATATCATAGTCTGTCAGGAAAGCAGAAAGAACATGGAGGCAGGAGATGAAAAAGAGTTGTTAAATACACATTGGAGATAATATAGTTGGAGAAAGGAAGTAACTATGAGCAAAATTACTATGTAACATAAAAAAGTTGCACAGTATACTATAAGTCTGACTTTACATTATAATCAATTAGGTACTAGTTTATGAATTACATATAAAAATAATTAAAGTCTTGAACAATTTTTGATTATTAAATAATATTATTTTTGTGATTTTATTTTTGTGATTCTTTTTCGAAATTTAACAGAACATTTAACAACAAATTTTCGGAAATGTCCTCATTTTCAATCAGTGAATCTACTGCATCTACACATTGAACTAATTCATGGTCCCGTGATTCATCCATGAAATCTGAGTCATCATTGTCCTCAATAACTTCTTCTGTGTTGTTCTCCAGAACAATTTTGAAGGAAATAATCTGCTCTCCTTCCATTTTCTTGCTGTAATTTGCATAAAAAATAAATATATCAGTAGAGATAGGGCACTGTTGGGTTTAAGTTCAGACAGGTACTTGTGAGTTTATAACAGAAAAGTTATCTATGGGCACTGTATGGTTTCAGGCGTGAAGTAGTACTATTAAAAAGTGCCTGTGAAGAAGTCTAAGTAAATTCATAATTATAGCACAGAAACCTAAATCAATCCATAATTATAATAAACAAGCCTTTCTCAATGTCTAACTCTTACAGAGGGACAGTATATAACTATCTGAAAATGTTTTCCCAAATTAATTTAAAGTGCATAATATAGTTCTCCTTTCAAATTTATAAAATAACATCTTACCTTTTAAAAACAAGTTTAAGTTGTCAGTGAAAATGCACTTGCAATGTACTTCAGGAATTAGTAGTCAAAATGGCTGTGTTTCTCTCTCTTTTTTTTATATATATTCAGGTACATAACCAATCAAATGTTAGGTAAAAAAGTAGAAAATGAAAGTAACATTTTAATTGGTTGTCAATTCCAACACTTCAGATGTGTTTTGTGAAGTAATTTACCTCAGGGTATTTAGAGAGGTCTACAGGCTAAATGGCTAAATGGAATTCCAACTAAATTTGTGAAAATGGTAGGGATTGGTATGTAGTATGAGCTAATCTATATTTGGTGAGAGTGTCTCCAGTCGTTTTTCTGTAAATTACTTTCCCACCTTTTTTGATGGTGCGCTTCCCGGGGAGCGCCCCCGTACGCGAACTGGCGAGCGCCCCGGTGTCATACTCCCGCTGAGCGCCAATGACCTGCATGGGACTACATCTCCCAGAATGCCAAGGGGAAGCAGGAAGTGATAAATGAGACCTACAACCTGAAGAGGGCGTCGGATATTCGTGTTCCTTCCAGGATTGTTTTGGCTTGCTTTTGGATGTGCCTGTTGTTCCTGCCATTCTGTTCAGCGCTCATCGGTTTTGGTCAGGTCTTCGTGCTTCTTGCCAGAGAATCCACAAGGTACTGTGTTGTCAAGTTTATTTCAGGATGCCTTTAACCCACCAAATTGTGTTGTTTACACAGACATTACTCTGGGCTACACCTCACAGTTTTTAAGCCCCTTCTACGTGGTGTTTAAGACGAAGGGGGTACGTACGCTTAACATATATGCTATATATATATATTGGCTCATTCAATCACAGTATGTGAATGTATTCATGGAAGTGCGTTTGTGTTCGCAGGTGTGGTTGGTGTGGTCCCTATAGATGTATATACGCTGAAGTGGCTAAAGGTGAAGAGACTTATCTTCCCATGAGACCTGGTGTTTTTTATGGTTTACAGGTATATGGATATATGGTTAGAGTTTCTCGTATGTATGGTTTTTGTTCTTGTGTATGAAACACAACAGAAGAAGAGGTTCTTACTTTCCTTTTCTTTGTCGTTTCAGATCTCCCTCCCTGCTGTTCCCTCCCCTTCCCCGCGGGCTTTATTGCCCCCGTCTGATCCTTCCTTACCCTTTGGCTATTGTAGCATTCAGGGTTTGGATAGATCAGGAGGTGGCCTATCTTTGCATCACGCTGATCCTGAGGACGTATCCGGATAACACCCGGTACGCGAACCTTAAGCGTTACGGGAGTCCACCATTTTGTGTTTCGGTCGACTTAAGATACAAGATGGAGGGCAAATAATGTTCAGAATGGGTAGAAGGGGGCACGGTAGACTTATCTTGACCCCCTAGGTTTTCTGAGGGTGGCTGAGGAGGCTTATATGTGCGAAAAAAAACATTTTTTTTAAAAATTTCGCGAGGTTAGCTTCCGGTTCGCGTACCGGGTAGCGCCCCGGGGAGCGTACTTTGTTGAAAATTAGTGAAAAAAGTTAGAGTAAAATAATAATTGTGAGTGATCAGATGTAGTGTAGCTCTGAGAAGAGCTTTTGGGTTTATGGTACATTTAGGTACTTATAAGTAGGTACCAATGCACAGTCTTAAATTCAGAATGAAAATTCTGTTGCCCTCATCTGAGAAGTGAACTCCATCTCCTCTGTAGATATCTTGCATGTAGTAACGCAAGTTATTGTTGTACACGGAGCCCATTCCATGGTCTCTCATGTAAGCTGAAACAGATTTGTTTACATGCTTCCTCGACTTCTCAATTTGTGGACAAAATTGGTTTGACCACCTCCATTTCTGTCTTTGGCATATATTTGAATATACCAAGGCAGTTTGAGGAAAAAGTGCCATCAATTGCTCAAAGGTGTCCTTTAAAAGCATTTCCAGACCTACCCCAGTCAAAGTGCCCAAATCATTACCTCCACAGTGCACAATTAACAGGTCAGGTTTTGGCAAATGCATAAAGGTTTTCACCAATGGTATCAATTGGTGACATTTTAATCCTCTGTGGCCAAACCACTTAATTTCCACATCTTGTAAATTGAGGTTAGGTAAATTCCTGTTCTCAGCATACCTCTGAGCCCAATAGATGTAACTATGTCCAACAATCCAGACAGAAAACATGGTGAGAGAAGGTTCTCCTGCAGTCAGATGAAGTGTGGCAATGAAATGGCAGTTGAAAAAATAAGAGTTTAAAATGAAAAAACGGTGGAGTTTCTGTGTTAATGAAGCAGTAACAGTGATTGGTGGATTTTGATTGCTGAAAACAGAAAGTTAGGGTGCATGGATGAGTTCTTTGAAAGATGTATTTTGAGTGGTCAAGAAAAAATCATTAAATGAAAGAATGCACTGGATATGAGGTGCACTGAGAGTTCAGAGTTCAATTGCAACATTGTTGTGTGAACTTGCAAACACCAGAGGTCTTCCAAGAGGTGGTTGCTATGCAAAAAAAGGCAGAGAGGGCAGAGGGGGGAAGGGTTTTGATTTGAAAAAAAGTGAGGGAAGAGTTTTGATTGGGTGACATGAGAGATATGTGTGAAGAATTACAGCATTTCGGTGCTTTTGATAGCTGCAGACTCTGGAGTGCATACCTTTTGCTCTGCTGAAGACAAATTGGTGTGTTTCTGAGACTGTTTTGAAACTCAAAGTATTTGCTAAGGTGAGAAAAGATTTCTTTAATTTAGATAGAGAATAGTGTGCTTTAAGGAGAAAATTATGAAGAAAGTTGTGTTTTTCAAATGCTGCTTTGTCTCAAGTGTTTTACAAATAGATTTTGTTTCTTTGAGAAATTGTAATTGGAGAAAATGTGAAGTATTAGTACTGACAGGGTTTTTTTGAGCATAGGAGCTGTGGAGTGTTTTCAAATTATGACTTGAAAATCGTTTTTGAGGAAAAGGAATGGTTTTAATATTTATGACAAGGACATAATGGTGTATGCTTCTTTATAAGGCAATTGAGTGTCTCTGATGTTATTTTTCCCATTTTAATGTAAGACCTTTCCCTGTGGAGCAAATTCCTTGTAAATATGCTCCCACCTGTGCATGGCAAATTTAGATTTTGAATGTTTGTGTTACATAGCCATGTTAAAAGTGACAGAAACATGCTGCAAAGGCAATCAAAAAATGCTTTCATGTGTCTTAAGGACATTTTAAGTCATTTCCCCATGTGCAGTGTTTTCGAATTATGATTTCAAAATCGTTTTTGGGGAAAAGGAATGGTTTTTAAATTTATGACAAGGACATAATGGTGTATGCTTCTTTATAAGGCATTTCAGTGTCTCTGATGTCATTTTTCCCATATTACATTAAAAGACCTTTCCCCGTGGAGCACATTCCTTGTAAATATGGTCCCACCTGTGCATGGTAAATTTAGATTTTGACTGTTTGAGTTACATAGCCATGTTAAAAGTGACCCAAAAAAGTTGCAAAGGCTTTAAAAAAACACTTTCATGTGTCTTAAGGACATTTTAAGTCATTTCCCCGTGGGCAGTGTTTTCAAATTATGACTTGAAAATCGTTTTTGAGGTAAAGGAATGTTGTTAAAATTTATGTGCGCCATATGCCCCCAAATTTCTTTTTCAGGGGTGCAGCAGGGTGTTCTTGAGACACCCCTGCACCTTTGGAAAAATTCCTAATTTGCGATGAGCTAATTGCTAATCGCAAATTGCACCTTCATTCCTATGGGCCTCCTGGCCCATGGAAATGAATGGGTAATTTGCAATTAGCAATTTGCTCATCGCAAATTAGGAATGGTAAAGAATCGCTATTTATTCCTTAAAATTCGCTATTTAGGAAATGCAAAATAGTTTGATGATACATATGGCGGTTCATCTCCAACAAGATAAGAAGCTTAGGGATACATTTATGATGACTGGCGCAATGAAGTGGACTTCACTTACTTCATTGGTAGACCTTTACATGTATTATCTCCTCTGTATTCTTCATCAAGCGTAACTTTCATCTGCAATCCTGAGTAGGCCTCACCTTAAACAAACCTCTCGATAGGCCACACCTTATCGTCATCCTGAATTAATCATTTAAAATGCTAGGGACAGATTTATGATAGGTGTATGCCTCTTTTGCGCCACTGTGCGTCACTTTTGTGATGCAGCGGCTGTGCAAAAGATTTGCTATGAGGCGACAAAATTACAAATTGATGCATTTAGGCAGATGTGTCATGGTGTAAAAAACACCGTGCCACATGAAACTGGTGCAGCAGTGATGCAAAAGATGCACCATGTTGCAAGACAGGCCTCACTTGGGGCCATATGTATCAAGCTAATTAGCATTTGCAAAGGCCGAAATTCTGTGAATTTCGGCCTTTGCGAATGCTAATTAGACAAATGGTATGTATCAAACAAGTTTGATGCAAAATAAGGAATAGCAAAATTTGCTATTCTTTATTTTGCGATTGCACTGAAGGATTTGCAAATTTTGTGATTTCTTAAATGCAATGTATCAAACAAAAAATATGCAAAAAATGCCATTAAGGATTTGCAAATTACCACCAACTTCTAGTTGGTGGTAATTTGCGAATTCTTTTCAAAAAGCTTTTTTTCCAAAAACAAAAGGTGCCATATGACGCCCATACATGCCCTTAGGGCATGTATGTGCGCCATATGCCCCCAAATTGCTTTTTCAGGGGTGCAGCAGGGTGTTCTTGAGACACCCATGCACCCTTGGAAAAATTCCTAATTTACGATGAGCTAATTGCTAATCGCAAATTGCACCTTCATTCCTATGGGCCTCCTGGCCCATGGAAATGAATGAGTAAATTGCAATTAGCAATTTGCTCATCGCAAATTAGGAATGGTAAAGAATCGCTATTTATTCCTTAAAATTTGCTATTTAGGAAATGCAAAATAGTTTGATGATACATATGGCGGTTCATCTCTAACAAGATAAGAAGCTTAGGGATAGATTTATGATGACTGGCGCAATGAAGTGGACATCACTTACTTCATTGGTAGGCCTTTACATGTATTATCTCCTCTGTATTCTTCATCAAGCGTAACTTTAATCTGCAATCCTGAGTAGGTCTCACCTTAAACAAACCTCTGGATAGGCCACACCTTATCGTCATCCTGAATTAATCATTTAAAATGCTAGGGAAAGATTTATGATAGGTGTATGCCTGTTTTGCGCCACTGTGCGTCACTTTTCTGATGCAGCGGCGGTGCAAAATATTTGCTATGAGGCGACAAAATTACAAATTGATGCATTTAGGCAGATGTGTCATGGTGTAAAAAAAAGTGCCACATGAAACCGATGCAGCAGTGATGCAAAAGATGCATCATGTTGCAAGACAGGCCTCACTTGGGGCCATATGTATCAAGCTAATTAGCATTCGCAAAGGCCAAAATTCTGCGAATTTCGGCCTTTGCGAATGCTAATTAGACAAATGGTATGTATCAAACAAGTTTGATGCAAAATAAGGAATAGCAAAATTTGCTATTCCTTATTTTGCGATTGCACTTAAGGATTTGCAAATTTTGCGATTCCTTAAATGCAATGTATCAAACAAAAAATATGCAAAAAACTTCTAGTTGGTGGTAATTTGCGAATTCTTTTCAAAAAGCTTTTTTTCCAAAAACCAAAAGGTGCCATATGACGCCCATACATGCCCTTAGGGCATGAATGTGCGCCATATGCCCCCAAATTTCTTTTTCAGGGGTGCAGCAGGGTGTTCTTGAGACACCCCTGCACCCTTGGAAAAATTCCTAATTTGCGATGAGCTAATTGCTAATCGCAAATTGCACCTTCATTCCTATGGGCCTCCTGGCCCATGGAAATGAATGGGTAATTTGCAATTAGCAATTTGCTCATCGCAAATTAGGAATGGTAAAGAATCGCTATTTATTCCTTAAAATTCGCTATTTAGGAAATGCAAAATAGTTTGATGATACATATGGCGGTTCATCTCTAACAAGATAAGAAGCTTAGGGACAGATTTATGATGACTGGCGCATCACCAGGGATGTGCCAGTCATCCTGCGCCGCTGTTCCGCCACCCATGGTGTGTTGCATTTACAATGCGGCGTAGCATGGGGCAAAAATGGCACAGATGCGTGACGCATCTGTGCCGTAAAGGTGGCGCATTGCTGGAGTTGTATCGCAAGTGCGATGCAGCTCCAGCAAGGCTCAGGGGTGCCCCATCTCCACAATGTTGCGTCAAGACCTATGCCTGCTTCAAGCAGGCGCAGGGTTTTGACGCAGCTTTCTCCTATCTGATTGTAAATGCGGCACACCATGGGTGGCAGAGCAGCGGTGCACGTTAACTGGTGCATGCCTGGGGATGTGCCAGTTAACATAAATCTGCCCCTTTACATTTAAGTATGTGCAGGGGACACAGAGTCGGTGAGGCTTATCCAAGGTTAAGAAGAGATGAGTCCTGTTCACTGAAAAATTAGACATAGGCTTCACCTTCTCAGCATTGCTGGACATGGCTAAATAATAGCTGCAAAATGTTACTCTTGTTAAACAATTTTACTATTATAATCTCTGAGATTTGTCTCTTACTCTGCAACATCTCATTGTTGTTATCTTTCTTTAAAGATAAAGACAACATCAACATGAGCGACAATCAGCAATCAGTTGATTTCGACCTCATCATTGAACTCGTAATTGAAACATCAGTGGATGTTGATCCCTTGGATGATTTAAATCCTGAGGATGAAGAAGAACGTGATGAGGATGTAGATTTGTCAGAATTATATGACATAGGATGGGAAGCTGACGTGCTTGAGCCTATGGAACTATAAACATTTATTTTAAAAATTTATAATAAATAAAAAGTAAAAATGTAAACCGTTTAATTTAAAAATAAAGACACCTTCAAAAACAGGTTATGTGTAGTGTCTTCAATAAAATATTAAAATATGCTCATAAAATTAGATCAGATTCACATATAAAATAGCACAGGTAAAATGAATATAAATTCCATTTCTTTTCTGCTATTTCTGTATTCTAAATTTGCCAAGCACTAAAAAATCTTCTATGTAAAAATGTCAAGTAGTGTTTTAAGTTTTTGATTACTGTTATTGATTTACTGTTGGGTAATAGTGGTTAATAACATTTTTTAATATATTTTACCACAGATTCAACTGCAGATCATTTCAAGATTTCACCATGCCAACCAAAGAAAGACTGAGAAAGGCTGCAAAACGTCAAAGACAGCAGGTCAATGAAAAAAAGCAGCAGTCCTCTAACAAAAAGATTTGTCAAGTCACCAAGAAAGCACCGGGTAAGAGTACAAAAACATTCATAAGAAATATCTGTAGTAAAAAAAATATTACTACAGAAAATGTTTCAGTCCAGAAAAAGAGAAGCAATTCAAATGGAAAGGAAAGACCAATGAAAAATGTTACTGCTAGAGCAAGAGATAACTCTGTGCATGATAGTAGAAGGAAACAACAGTTTAGGGACATTCGTAAACGAATGTTCCGCAACAGGATAATTGGCAATTTGTTAAAAAATATTAAGAAAGGTGAACAGAAAGTGGTTTTTTATAAGAGAAAAAAAAATTGAGAAAGCTATTGATCAGGCATTTGAAATTAAACGTAAGTTATTTATTTTGATAATCAATAGAATTAGGAAGCTAAACAAGGCAATTTATGATTTCAAAAGAAATAGTAGATGGAAGAGAATAGTTAATCGTAGTAATTTTTGTGAAGTTTTTTCTGGAGAATGGATGCATAGTTCAAGCTGTGAGGCATTTTTTAATGAGGAGAGTTATTTCCAGGATAATGATTTGGTGCATGCAGTTGACACCAGTGGTCGAGCTTATGAAGTGAAAGATGGTTGTCCAGTTGAAAAAGAAAAACTTGTGACAACAGAGGCAGAAGAGGTGTTAGGTAATGAGGTTTTAGGAAGACGTCCTAAGGGTCCTGTGTACACGTGGAAGTGTAGTAGTATTTGCAGTGTGCGACAGGATTCCATCAATTTGCTTTGTGATTTTGTACGGTCATTTAATAAGAAAAGTTTGAAGCAGAAAATGAAGTTGTTGCAAGAATTAGATCCTTGCAGAGTGAGAGAAGTGACAGGTTTGCATGGTCATTCACTGGCTTGTCTTTCCAGGAGAGTATGCCAGAGTGTTTTTCATCATTTCAGGATGCTAGCAGTGCATCATAATAAAGTGAGGAAATTAGTTAGAATGTTGTATTATGCTAAGAGTCCAGCAATTATGCTTAAACAATTATGCGCTGCTCTTTTGCATGGTTCTGAAATAGATGTGAAGAATATATGTGAAGAAATTGAGTTTTGTTACCTTGGAAGTAAAGAGGAGAATGTTGAAATTGACCAAGAAGAAGCGGGTAATGTGGAAGATAGTGTACAGGTTTCCAGTACAGATAATTTCCAGAGGGAAATTGCGACGTTTCAGGTCAAATCAAGTGAGAGTCCAAATTTCACTTGTGTGTGTTGTCGACGCACTTATTATAAGAATCAGACTAAGTTAGTGGATTTATATGCAAAAAGTGAAAGGGAAAATAATAGTCAATGGAAGGATTTCACAACATACTTGATGGTAGAAAATTGTTTTGATTTGGGATTGGATCAACGTGTGTGTACTTATTGTTGTAACAAATTAAATCAAAACCAGATGCCTGCTAGAGCAGTTCATAATAATCTGGAATTGGTTGAGATTCCTTCTGAATTGAAGGATTTAAATACTTATGAATCTATTTTGATTCAAAGTATTCATCCCTTTCAGGCTATTGTAAGAATGGAGCCAAAGACAGGGAAATTGCCTCCATCAGATTTACAGAGAGTATTAAAGGGAAGAGTTGTTTATTTGCCTCTAGATTTGAAGAAAAACATTAACACAATTGGAGTAGAAAAAGTGGAAGAGGAACCTCTGGTTATCTTAGTTAATGGGGTTCCGACAAAGAATAAGAAAATATGGCAAGATTTAGTGGATGTTAGGAAAGTTAAAAAGGCAACATTGTATTTGAAAAAAAATAATAAATACTATAAGAATGTATATGTTGCAGAAGAGGAAGTAAGTGAGGAAGAGGATAGCGATTTGTGTGCTGGTCAAATTGAGAAAGTAGAACCCTCTACTAGTGAAGAAATATATGAACATTATAGTGTTCATCCTTTGCATTCCAAGGAAGTCATGGGGAATGCTATTGAGTTGTTTCAAATGAAACAAGCCAAAGGGAGTCCCATTAGTGTTTGGGAGGAAAGTTTGGAAGCTCGGTGTTTCCCACAGCTTTTTCCAACAGGTCAGGGAGGAAGATATGATGAGCGACCTCATCAAATTCCTGCTTCTGAATACCGGACTTTGCGATTGTATGCAGGAGATGCTAGGTTTCGACAATGCATTCCCTATTTGTTTCATCTCCTGTTTGAAAGCGATCTGTCTGGACTGTCATATGCAGTGAACCACATCTTGAAAAGTGGTATACACATGCAAAACATCTCGGCAAGTGACTTTATGGATAAAGTCAATGTCCAAGACAGTATTTTGGATTCTCACCTGATTAATCTCATGGCGTGTCAGCGTGGTACTAATGAGTACTGGTACCGTCGTCATGGTGATTTAAAATGTATGCTGAGGAACTTAGGAACTCCCATATGGTTCCTCACTCTGAGCTGTGCCGAGTATGGCTGGGAAGACTTACTTGAATTTCTACAAGAGGCAAATGCTAACATAGAAAACATCGAATTCAAGACACCCGGAGAACTGTGCTCTTTGGATCCAGTCAATGTATGTAGGTACTTCAATCATAGATTTGAAGCTATGATGTCTTTCATCATGAATAAGAAGAATCCACCTCTTGGAGAGGTGTTGGATTTCTTCTGGAGAAAGGAGTACCAAGCAAGAGGTGCTCCTCATATACATATGTTGCTGTGGATCAAGGATGCACCTAAATTTGGAACGGATCCAGAAGACTCAGTGATGAGTTTCATACAACAGTATTCTACGTGTGCTGTTCCAAACGCAAAGGAGAAGAAAAGCCTAAGAGAAAAAGTTATACGTTTCCAAAGCCATCGATGTGGTAAGTACTGTCGTCGTAAATTCCGAAACAAGGACAAGTTCTACACCAAATGTCGTTTCGGCTTTCCACGACCGGTGATTTCTAAAGGAAGAGTGAACAGTTTGATGTCTTCGCCGCGACATAATGTGATGAAGAAATCACCTAAAAACACATACAATTTGAAGAGGAACGAAGAGTCTAAGTACATCAACGACTACAACCCGGTGATTTTGTCCATGTGGAATGCTAACATGGATATACAGTTTGTGGCTGATAACTGTATGGCTGTGGCTCGGTATGTGACATCTTATATCACCAAAAAAGAGAAGACAGAATTGAAGGATATGTGGGAAGACATTTCCCATGAAAAGAGCCTCAGCAAGAAGTTGTACAGTTTCAGTCTGAAGATGTTGTCGCATCGAGAAATCGGAGCTTACGAATGTTCTGACCGGTTGTCTTCAGCAAGTCTCTATGCCAAGTCCAGGAGTATCGTTTGGGCGAGTCTTGGTCTTGCTGCAATGCGTAATCGAGTTCTCAAACCTGTGCGGGAAATTGAGTATTTGGCGGAAAAGGAGCCAAACAGTACCGACATTTTGAAGACAAACATGTTAGATACATATTATCCAAATCGAAGCAGTCACCTCGAGAATGTTTGTCTGTATGAGGTTCTTCAAAATTACATATTCAAGAGGAACATCAAAGAAGATACTGAGAAAGGAGTGTTTGCTGTAATAGGAAGTGAGGGATGTCTGGTCAAGCAAAGAAAATGCCACTTGGTAAACCATCGAAAATTGAGTGGCGAATCTCCTGAAAAAAAGGAGTTTTTCTATTTAGCACTTTTGCAACTTTTCAAGCTTTGGCGTGCAGAAGAGGAACTGCTTGGAGATTTCCTCTGTTATGAAGACTCTTTCAATCCTGCCAAGGAGACCATAGAATGTCCTGCTTTTCCCAAATATGTAGAAATGTTGAATGCGGAAATTGAGCAGGAAGCAACGATTGCAGCCGAGATTGCCAGAGACAGTTCTCAGGACAGTCAGAGTTCTGCTTCATTGAGTCAGGATCCACTAGGTGGACCTGTTATCGAAAATGAAGCTGCCACTGCTATGAATGAAGTGGAAAGAGCCATGGCACATGCTCAGGAGGATGCGGTTAACTTAGAAGAGTTGGAAAGACAACTCAACGTTGAGCAGAGGAAAATATATGACGAAGTTACCATGCAAATTGATCATGGATTAAGTCTTGACAAGAAAGAGTGCTCATGTACGTCGTTGAAGCCTGTCCGACTGTACGTGAGTGGAGAAGCGGGAACTGGAAAAAGTTTCCTTATTAAAGCAATTTCATGTTATTTGCAGGAAAGGACAGAGTCATCGCTGTCTTGTGTTGTCACCGCTCCAACTGGACTGGCAGCACATAACATTAAAGGGATTACTTTACATCGTTTACTGATGCTGCCAGTGGAGCATGACAACAAATTACAATATCACAAGCTATCTGGAGATGCTTGTTGTGAAGTTTCAAGAATCTTGAGGAAAATGAAACTTCTTATCATTGACGAAGTAAGCATGGTTTCCAATGTCATGCTTGCCTTTGTGCATTTGAGAATGCAAGAAGTTCTCAAAACAGAGTATGATGTGTTATTTGGTGGCAAACACATCATTGTTTTCGGAGATCTTCTGCAGCTGACACCAGTGAAAGGGCAACCTGTGTTCAAAATGCTCACGCATGAAGATACCAGGAAGTGCCTAGGGAGCATTGGCAATGTCAATATATGGTTAAACTTCAATTATGCTGAACTGCATGAAAATATGCGTCAGGCGAAGGATGAAGTTTACAAGACTATTCTACAAGATGTTAGAATTGGAAAAGTGACCGAGCATGGGAAAGAAGCTTTACATGCACGGTTACTCACAAATTTATATCCAGAACAAGATGTTGTGCCTGAGAATATTTTTCAGAAAATTACTGAGAAGAAATCTGGAATATGTTTGATGCCAACTCTTGCAGAATGTGCCAAATTCAACCACAAAATGTTGCATTTAGAAAAGCAAGAGATTGTGAAACTGGAAGCTATTGATAGAGTAGAGCATATGGGATCAACAATTATTTTGTCTGAGAATTTGAAAACAAAATTGGATTCATTAGAGAAGACTATATCTAAAACTGCAGGTTTTGAAAAGACTCTGAATGTGTGCTTGAACTGCCGTATAATTTTAAGAAGGAATTTACATGTTGAAAGAGGTCTGGTAAATGGATCAATGGGTAATGTTGTTGATTTTGTAAAATACAGAAATAGAGATGGAATTGAATTTTTAAAAATTAAATTTGATGGCATTGAGGAAGTACAGCTAATTGGTCGTTGTTCTGCTAGATTTTTGCTTGTAAAAGACTTATATGTTCGCCGTAAGCAGTTTCCTGTTTGCTTGGCATATGCAGTGACAATCCATAAATCGCAAGGTTTAAGTGTAGACAGTGCATTGGTGAATATTGGCAGTTCTGTGTTCAAGGAGGGTATGGCATATGTGGCATTGTCACGAGTTAGAACTTTATCGGGATTGTACTTGATTGAGTGTGATGTCACAAACATTTGTGCGGATCTAGATTGTGTTAAGGAATACAATAGGTTAAGAAGAGAGTATGCGCCACATTTGCCTCAATATCCTTTGTTTGAGAAACGTGTGGCAGGCCGGAAACGAAGAAATGTGACCAATACTGGGGAGGTTGTAGCAAAAAGACGAAAAATCGATGAACCTGAAATTATAAGCAGAAACAAAAAGAATTCTGTTGAAGATGTTGTTGGTTTTCAATTTGAAAACAGTTCTGGTGTCAACTGCTATGCTAATGTAGTGGTTAATGTTTTGTTTTCTCTAGAAAATGTAAAAGAAGAGATTGTGGTCAATTCTGATAAAGATTTTGCAGTTTGTTAAATTCTGTGTTAGAGAAATGTAGCACTGATAGAACAAAAATAGAAAGTGTGTCTGAAATTCGAAATCTGTTAGACAGATGTTCAGGCCAAACACAATTCTCTCAAAATATTCAGCAAGATTGTCAGGAGTTTTTAATGTATATGCTTGATGTATTGCATGCTGAAGGTGTAGATGTAGATCACCTGTTTGGGCTTTCTTATCAATGGCAGCATGACTGCGAGAACTGTAGGGTATCAAGTACTACTAGTGTAGACTCAGAAAGATTTATATATTTAACTTTGCCAGACAGTAAATCAGTCTCTTTTAATAAACTAGTAAAAGCAGCTGATCACAACATGGAGTGTAGCCAATGTAAATCTGAAATGATGTCCACATTATTTATACGAACATATGGCCAGTATGTTATTTTAATGTTCCAACGATGTAGGCCTGATGGAACAAAATTGACAACTTTAATTAAAGATTTTGTGGCTTCACAGTTGTCAATATCAGGAAGGACTTTTGTAACTGCAGCAATTATATATCATGACGGTCCTTCAATAACATCAGGACATTACACAGCTTATTTAAAGTCTAGAAATGGCTGGTCATTCTGCAATGATTCTGTTTTAATTTTCACAAAAAAATTGCCGTATGACCTTAAAAACTCTTACCTGGTGTTTTTAAAACCAAAATTTTAGGGAAAGAATCTCAGGATGTGCTCTGAGGAATTTCAAGAAGTTCTAATGGCTCCTACACGATTTGGCCTTGAGGATAAGTGTAGTACAGAGACATAACTTCTTACCATAACACTGGATGTCATGGAGAAATAAGTGCACTTTGAATGAGTTCAGAAAAACTGTTTCTTTTTATAAGCTAATTGAAGCAGCCAATCAAAACATGGAGTAGAGGGAATGTAAGTCTGCAATGCTGTCTACTGTTTTACATTGCTTTGTGATTAAAAGTGATGTAGAGAATTAAATAATTGTAGTAGTCATAGAGGTAGTGTAAGTCTGCTTCATAGTAAGCAGTATCAGTGTCATAGGAAATGTAGAACATGACTGAGCAAGAAGGGGAAGATATTACTAGTCCAGGATTGTGAAAATGATCTTCAACATTTTAATTGTGAAAGTTGCGGAAATACAACATGACGGGATTGGCTTACAAGAATTCTAAGAGTTATAAATGGCTCAGACATGATTTGGCCTTGTGGAAACGTGTGGTAGAGAGCAAGAAGTCATTTATTGTATGTAACATGTTTTTCAAAACGATGGAGGTTTTCTTTCAGAAAGTGGCGGTCTGAAAGTAATAACAGCACAAAAGAGTGTAAGCTGTTCATAGGACATCCTTCGACGTCATGGAAAGTAAGTTAACTTTAAGGAGTTCTGAATTCTGATTTGTTATGTTGTATGGGTTTTTTAAACACAATCATTTTGATTGTGTTTTTTTTTTCCCCGCTGTTACATGATGAATACCTTCAAGTCACTGTTTTTAGTGAAATTTGATACATTCTGAGAACAGCAAAAATAAACCATTTAACATGTATAATTAATTCTGTACTGTTTGCAGTTATTATGTACATTTAGAACTGTGTAGGAGGCATGGAGAAGGAGAGGCGTCTGTAAGTGTCAAAGTTGTTGCATACAGTGCTCATATTCTACGTAGTCTTTCATATGATAGACTACATTTCCACAATGAGATACCTAAGCAAAGGAAACACAGGTGATATGATTGTGGAATGAGCAAAATAAATTGCACGTTTTTCAATTATATTACCTGTGTTTCCTAACATTACACATCACATTGTGTAGATGAGGTTTAGGCCTGTTCCTGGAGACAGAGGAGGTCTGACATTTGTTCAAGAGTGCAGTGGACATGACTCACTTCGTTGGTAGGCCTCCACATGTATTTTCTCCTCTGTATTCTTCAACAAGCATAAATTTGATATGCAATCCTGAGTAGGCCTCACCTTAAACAAACCTCTAGAGAGGCCACACCTTATCGTCATCCTGAATCAATCATTTCAAATGTTAGGGACAGATTTATGATAGGTGTATGCCTCTTTTGCACCACTGTGCGTCACTTTTCTGATGCAGCGGCGGTGCAAAAGATTTGCTATGAGGCGACAAAATTACAAATTGATGCATCTAGGCAGATGTGTCATGCTGTAAAAAACCCGTGCCACATGAAAGCGATGCAGCAGTGATGCAAACCATGCACCATGTTGCAAGACAGGCCTGACTTCATCTCCAACAAGATAAGAAGCTAAGTCTTCCGTAAATGTCAAAATTGATGTATATACTGCTCAACTTCTATGTACTCTTTGATATGCTAGACTCCATCTGCACTATGAGATACCTAACCAAAGGCAACACAGGTGATGTGATTGTGAAATGAGGAAAAGAAACTCCACATTTTTCAATTACATCACCTGTGTTTCCTAAGTTTACGAATGACATTGTGCAGATGAAGTTTAGGTCTCTCCACGGACACAGAAGAGGTCTGGCCTTTGTTCAAGAGTGAAGTGGACATGGCTTACTTCATTGGTAGGCCTTCACATGTATTATGTCCTCTGTTCTCTTCAACAACTCGAAATTTCATTTGGAACCCTGAGTAGGCCTCATCTCAAACAAACCTCTGGATAGGACACATCTTATTGGCATCCTGAAACAAACATTTAAAATGTTAGTGTCTTGCGACACTTTTGTGAAACAACAGCAGTGCAAAAGATGCACCATTTTTTAAGATAGGCCTCACTTCATCTGCATCAAGATACTGTTAGTTTAAAATGTATATCTTTAGGACTGTGTAGGGGGCCTGGAGAAGCAGAAGCTTCTGTAAGTGTCAAAGTTGTTGAAAAACTGTGTGTCCTTCAATCTTTTACCTTGTCTTTTCTAATTTTTAAATACATGTTTTAATATTTTTCAAATGTTTGTTCTCTCTTTCACAGATTGAAAGTATAAAAACAAAAAGTGAGTAAGTTAATGACAATTATAAGGTAAATGTTTTGTACTCTTTTCGTTACATTTCTATCACATTCACCTACTAGTAGTTTGACAGCTTCATTTCTTTAACCCTCAGTTTCCTGCCTTTGCTACTTCCCTCATTCCTTTCTCTATTACCTACTTACTCTACTCCTTCCACTCCTTTTCTCAGTCCCTCTCTTCTCAAAGTTACTCACTCTTGTTCACTCACTCCGTCTCTATTACTCTTAGTGTCTTTGACTGATCACTCTTTCACTCCTTGTTCTTTATGCTTCTTCTGTGTAGTTGAAGCACACTAAGGGGTATATTATGAACATAGCCAATAAAATTATTGCTGTTTTTATTGGCAGAAAAGTGTTGCAAAAGTGGTTTCAGCGGCAGTTTTCCGCCGCAAAAGCAGCTTTAGCGACACATTTCTGCCGATAAAAGCTGCAAAACTTTTATTGCCTATGTTGATGATATGGCTCTATGTTATTTACATTTCTTTGCTGTTTCAATTAATCTTTTTCTGTTATTTTTTCATTTTTGTTTTCTGTTTTTTCTCTCTGTTATTCCACATGTTTTACTCTGATTTTGAACATTCACTCACATTCTCCAAGAAACTCTTCTTTGTTATTGTTCTACTCTCTTTTTTTTCTTTCACTTCCTTATCTATTTTGTTTTTCACAATTATACCCTCTTCCATCTTTTCTTCGGTAAATAGATCTATTAAACAGTATCTCTGGTTTACTCCCTATAGCTGTCTTTCTTTTAACATTACTCTCTGTTTACTTCCCTTATACTTACTCTTCTTTTTTTTAAGCGAACGGGGAAGCGAACTAAAAGAAATAGAGGTTGCCAGAGTGCTAAACATTCTAGCAATTTTTTTTTGAAAGGAGAGGTAGTTCTGAAAAGAACTTTTTTTTAATGTTTTTGTTGTTTTATATATTTAATTTTTTGTGAACATTTTTTGTTTTTTTTTTGTATTTTTTGAACAGTTTTATGTTTTTTTTTGTTTTTGATGGAGGGGAAACAACAAAAAACAGGCATTGAAAAGGGCTCAACAGGAGCAAAAAAAAAATTACTGTCTGGGGTGGTTAGGGCAATTGTGATTTACATAAGCTACGTTGATTAACGTAATGCTCATGTTACCACATGATATCAATGCACCGCAGTACAGACAAGTATATTTCATATGCGCAAAATTCTCCTGGATGTTTGGCACGGTTTCCCGTGCCTCTGCTGCTGTCAACGATATTAGTGATGTTGACCTGGCCACAGGAGTTGTTGTTGGGTTATCTTCCATGTCACGCATCTCCGCCCGGCTGCAGTTCAATGGATGCCACCTGTTCATGTGACGATGCATTGTATAGTTTCCGTAGCTATATTTTTTATCAGTGCCTCTAGATAACCGGTCTTTGCAAATCAGGCAGGTGACATACCTAGCATTTACTTTTTTTTGCCCTCGAGGGAGTGAAAAAAACTGCCAAATAAAGCTGGCTTTCCGACGGGAAACCCGGGGCACCTCCTGTAAGAACTGTGGTCCTTCGGTCTCCTCTTCCTCTAGTTCATCCTCTTCCTCCTCTGTCTGGCTGATAAACTGGGGAGGTGGTCCTCTCTTCCCATGAGGAGGTGGAGGTGGTGGTGGGGGTGCACCAGCTGAAGCAACTACTGAAGCCATTGCTCAACTATCACAAATGGTCTTCCTCTCACAAAGATGAAAGTCAGAGTGAGGAAAGAAGGAGGGGTTTTCATCATTTGGGAAAAACAATAGTTCTAAACCAATCAAAAGTGTTATTTTTAGGTCACCTGACCTAGCCTTACATCATTATGAAACCAAAAAGGGATTGAACCAATGAAAAGATTTATTAACAAGTCACATGACCTCTTACGCTTAAGTTACGCGCTGCGGAACGCGCCCCGGATCGCTTCCGGGTCGCTGCGCTTCGCGCCTCGGTTCGCGCTCCGGAGCACTTCCGGGTGCGCTAACGCGGCGCGTCATAAGACGCATTACGCGGCAACGCGATACGTCGCGCTTTCGCGAAGCGCCGCGGATCGCTTCCGGGGAGCTGCGCTTCGCGTCTCAGTTCGCGTACCGGAGCACTTCCGGGTGCGCTAACGCAGCGCGTCATAAGACGCATTATGCGACAACGTGATACGTCGCACTTCCGCGACGCGTCACGATGTTGATTTCTAACGCGGCAGTTGCGCTAATGGAACGTTTACCGGTTCGCGGACTGGGTCACGGCATCAAGATGAGCTAACGGAAAGCTTCCCGGTTCGCGAACCGGGAGCGAACAAAAAAAAAGTATTAAAAAAAAATGATTAATAAACATATAAAATATATGTTTGGATTTAAAGAAGAATACATTTTACAGCTACAGATATTAGCTTTTAAAAACCCAATGAAATTCACTGAAAAAACCATAGGTTATAGACCATATATAGTTAGGAATTAGCATTTACAAAACCTTGAAAATTCACTGAAAAAACCATAGGTTATAGACCATATATAGTTAGGAATTAGCATTTAAAAAACCTTATTTTACTCACACAAAACCATTGAAATTCCATATATAGTTAGTTGTACTAACTATATATCGCGCACCCGCAATCCACTGCTGATGATGTCACATATTACATCATTCATGACATGGTCAGTGACATCACTGATGACATCTCAAATGACATCACTGATGACATCACTGATGACATCTCAAATGACATCACTGATGACATCACTGATGACATCTCATTTGACATTACTGATCACATCACTGATGACATCATTCATGTGATAATACGATGAACCTCTTCAGACTCTAATATAACCTTAGATACACTCAGTGTAAACAGACACTCATAGACTGTCACTCATCCATGGAGTTACTCAGACACTTAGTCAGTCATGCAAAGAATCAATCACACCTCCATTTCCTCAACTATACAGTTATACACACCTTACTTATTCAAACATATACTAAAACATATTTACTCACTTATACAATCCTGGATACAAGTTCACAATGATCCATACAGCCACTCACACATTCACTGGCTCTTATGCACAGTTATTTATATATGTCAACTCTCACATGTACTGTATTTTACATATGTACTTACTTTAACATGTAGCACTGAGATATCCATTCACTCACCAATACACTCATGCACACAGTCAACCGCCCATACAGCTGTTTCCACATGCACTTTTGAACCCATACATCTAGTGAATCAACTGCTCACACATCTATGCACAGAGTCATACACCTCCCAGCCACCCACACACACACTCAGTCTCCCATACAAATGCTTGGGCAACCAATCAATAACCCATACAGTTAATCATATAGCTACTGATCAACACATGCAGCAGTTTACAGAACAACAGACATAATGATGCACAAATTAAGACAGTTTAGTCACTAACCCATGCACTCAGTGAGACACATTTAATCAGTCACTCATACAGTCAGTCATGCCCCTACTAAATCCTTCATCAAGACACTTATACATCCACTCATTCTTCAATATGTAAGACATATTTTAACTTTACACATTTATACAGTCACTGAATGTAGTCATCAGTGATGTCATCAGTGATGTCATTTGAGATGTCATCAGTGATGTCATCAGTGATGTCATTTGAAATGTCATCAGTGATGTCACTGACCATGTCATGAATGATGTAATATGTGACATCATCAGCAGTGGATTGCGGGTGCGCGATATATAGTTAGTACAACTAACTATATATGGAATTTCAATGGTTTTGTGTGAGTAAAATAAGGTTTTTTAAATGCTAATTCCTAACTATATATGGTCTATAACCTATGGTTTTTTCAGTGAATATATATATATATATATATATATATATATATATATATATATATATATATATGTCGTTATTCTTTGAAAGTTTCTGTCTTTTGCCTCTTTTGGCTAGAATTCAGTGGCCTCTCACATTTACATCTTTTTAATTTGTCAACATGTATTAATATGTGTGGCTCATTTTGCTTATTTTTGAATAGTTATGTTGCATTTTGATTGTCATATTTGCTGATCAATGACAAAGTCCATTTGGTTAACATTATTTTGTTTGCGTTTTCATGAATTTCAAAAAATGAAAAACAAGTCTGTCTACTATGTTTATCAGTAATGCAGAGAGGGCGTGCACACTTTTTTGAATTGTCCCACCTTTATTTTTCATTATAAATTGTCCTTGTGTTTCTGAGCGCGTTATGTGAACAAGCTCCCTAGTGGAGTGAAACGCGTCGTCTTTTATTGAATAAAAACGTCATCCTGCAACTCACTTGAGGAGTAATTCTTTTTTGCAACTACCACTCGCTACATTGGAAAAGGATAGCCGGAGGTCCATACCTGCTTGGTTCCGCCGACCACTGACGGAACAGGAGTGTTTCCTCATACATATATATATATATATATATATTACCTACTGGCGGTCGCCAGTAGGTATATATAGTTAGGATTTTTTCTCTATGGGTTTTTTGAAAATTCTATGTCTAATAACTTTGGCGTTTGTGGACGGAATTGGCTGAAATTTTCAGGAAAATGGCACATTTTGTTTCTGAGCAGCCCCCGAAAATTTTGGGGGGGTTCGTCAAGGGGGGGCCGAGAAAAAAGGGGGGTCCCAAAACGCGTTTTTCCCATGTTAATTTCCATAGGGCGGTTGGCCTCACTTTTAGCCCGAACGGCTGAATGGATTTGCACGAAACTTGGCAAAATTGTAGGGACTGGTAGCCCGATGTGCCTTTTGTAGGTCTCAATATATGTGCTGCAGTGGATTTTGAGAAATTAACGTTTAAAAAAAGATATATATCTGTAACAGCGGACTGGGCAGCGGCCCAGGACGCGGACTTTTCGCGCAACGGAGCTTTGTGAAGCGAAGCTGATTGGTTCTCCGGCGTCTGTCAACATTCCAAATAGTCCGTAGCGGCCGCCATCTTGTCTCTCGGTAGGATCGAGAGACAAGAGGAGGCGAAAGCGAAGGGGCAAATGACCATAAGGGGGAATAGTAGATCCTCGCTGACCCCCTAGGTTTGATGTGGAGGTTTTAAAAGGGCCCCGCGGGGCAAAAAAAAATAATAATAATAATAATCGAACGGCTGAATGGATTTGCACGAAACTTGGTAAAATATTAGGGACTGGTAGCCCGATGTGCCTTTGCTAGGTCTCAATATATGTGCTCCAGTGGATTTTGAGAAATTAACGTTCAAAAAAAGATATATATCTGTAACAGCGCTCCGCTTCGCGTACTTTTCGCGTTACGGAGCTTTGCGAAGCTGATTGGTTCTCCGGCGTCTGTCAACATTCCAAACAGTCCGTAGCGGCCGCCATCTTGTCTCTCGGTAGGATTGAGAGACAAGAGGAGGCCAAAGCGAAGGGGGAAATGACCATAAGGGGGCATAGTAGATCCTTCCTGACCTCTTAGGTTTGATGTACCATTTTGCCAAGTTTGGTGTAATTCCGTTCAGCCATTCAGGCTGTAGACGTATGTAAATGTCCAATGGAAAATTGCATGGGGAAAACACATTTGAAAGTGTTGAAATTTAGAACCAATTAAAATGTTACTTTGGTTTTGTATTTGTGTGTGATGAAAGTTAATTGGTTATGTATATATGTCAAATGAGAGGAAACCACAGCCATTTTGTGATACTACTGTCTGAGGTACATTTGTGAGGAATTTTTGGTGGTGAATTTCTGGTGTTTGATTTACACAGTACTAACACTTTTCCTACTTTTGAAAAGGTGAGTTGTTAATTTGTAAGGGGAACTATGTTGTACACTTGAAGATAATTTGAAAAATGTTTTCTGTTATTTATTTGCAGTCCTTCTGTTATACTAAATACTTGATAAAGTTAGTTTTATATTATGTATTACTAAAAACGATAAATGAAAGTGATTATTTTTTTCTGCAATTTACAGCAAGCAATTTCAAAATAAAATGGCTCACAATGAAGAGACCGTGGCAATTTCTTTTGAATTGTCCACTACATTGATTGAAATTGAGAGCACCAATAATGAAACATTGTCACAAGGAGGACATGACTTGTATGATTCCATTAGATTGATTGAAATGGACAGCACCAAGAATGAAATATTGTCACAAGGAGATGACTTGAATGATTCCACTACGTTGATTGAAATTGAGAGCAGCAATAATGAAATATTGTCACAAGGAGGAGATGACTTGTATGATTCCATTAGATTGATTGAAATGGACAGCACCAATAATGAAATATTGTCACAAGGAGGAGATGACTTGAATGATTCCACTACATTGATTGAAATTGAGAGCACCAATAATGAAATATTGTCACGAGGAGATGACTTGAATGATTCCACTACATTGATTGAAATTGACAGCACCAATAATGAAATATTGTCAGAAGGAGGAGATGACTTGAATGATTTTTTTGATCAATCTCTTGATGGCGAATTTATCGAGTGTTTGGAGACGATAGAGTTACAAGAATCATTATTACAGACTTTTCATGAGGACATTGCTGATGAGGACATGTTACTAGTTCTTTCAAATTTAGAAAATTCTGAAGAATAAATTTATATTTAGAAATCAAAAATTGTTTGAGACATTATTCATTTTTATTTTTAATTTATGAGGTTGTAGCGAAGTGATTGTAGTATAAAATGAGACTTATAGTATAGAGTGCAACATTTTTATGTTACATGGTAAGTTTACTCATATTTACTTCCCTTCTGCCACTATATTATCTCCAATGTGTATTTGACATCTCTTCTTCATCTCCGGCCTCCTTTCTCTCACTGTGTGTCTCCGATGCATCTTATCGGTGCTATTTTGTGTAATTACAGAAGAGAGTAAAATAAAATAGTTCGGAACGTGAAAAGGGGGCAAAGTAGAGTACTCCTCACCCCCTAGGCCTTTTTAGGCGGTCCCAAAAGGATCAGTTTCTGCTTTCCTGAGAGATTATGGTATGAGTTCCATATACCACAATAACTTGCATTACAACATGCAAGATATCTATCTCCTATTACCAACTTTTGGAGATATTCGCGCTAAGCGCGAATATCTCCAAAAAGTAACACCTGCCCTGAGCAGTTCTTAGCCATGTTATCCAATGGGAGGTGGATAACATGGCTAAGAGCATTAGCTCGGTAATGTATGAATATCGCTGAGTTTTTAGCGATATTCATGCATTGCGGCCGTTTATTATCGCATTTGTGATAAACCTTGATAATAGCAAGGTTTATCTTTGATAATTTCTGACGATGCTTAGCGGTAAAAAATTCGTTGGTAAGCATCGTTAGCGATAAATATCGCTTAACTTTGGTAATATGCCCCAACGTCTGTTAACGTTCGATTCGAAGGAAATGAGGAAGTGTTGAAAAACATTGTCTGCGCCATCTTGCCTTTTTTGAAATGCCACACTTTTGTCGTGCACGGCAGCCATTTTAGATGTCTTGACCAGACCCACTCTCTGCACGCTGTCGATTCGTAGCATGGCTCCTCACCCTCGCAAGCATCTTCCCCAGGCACTGGTCACCCCCGCTCTCTGTCTTATGCATGGGCAATAAACCTCCCCCCATCTGCGCTGCTCTTCCCTGAGAATCACACTCTGTGCCCGCCCGACACCTCCCTTTCGCCCTATTCACTACCGCACCCTCTGACACTCCTCTTCCTCTGTGTCCGATTGTCCAGGCTATCAGCTAGCCCTGCAGATGTAGTTTATGGCCTCAGCTGTAAAGAATCACCCCTCTTCAAAGGAGTTATAGTAGATCAAGGCCCACACCCGATGAGATCCGTCACACCACACGTGTTCCTACTATCTGAAAACTATCCTGTATTGTGATTGGGGAGGGGATCGAGCCTGAAGCGGAAGATTCCAGGAATGACTCTTTGTACATCAAAGTTTTTACAATTATGTCTCACATTAAAAATATATAGCACTCCAACAAAGTAGTAGGAATATAAAACTTTAATAACATATAAATATATACAACAAAACAAAAACAGTAAAAACATTTAAACAACGAAGAGACCGTGGCAATTTCTTTTGAATTATCCAATAGATTTATTGAAATTGACAGCACCAATAATGAAATATTCTTGTCAGTAGCGGTCTGTTGTGCGAATAGTTCCAAGGCAGCAGAACGCGCTGAAATCTAGATGGCACTAAAGTGATGTCTAGCAAGTTGCCGCCCAGCACATAACGGCGTGGGGCGCCGCGGGGGTGAGTGAGTCCAGTAGGCACCACAGCTATTCTTACCGGCATTGCAGAATTACTGCTGGGGACAATGCCTGTGCTGTAGCAGGGTCACAGCAGAAACAAAAAGGATTCTGTTGAAGATGTTGTTGGTTTTCAATTTGAAAACAGTTCTGGTGTCAACTGCTATGCTAATGTAGTGGTTAATGTTTTGTTTTCTCTAGAAAATGTAAAAGAGGGGGAGGCAGTCCAAAGTTCCGTTAAAAGGGCAAAGGAAAGGATCGGTGGTTTGAACTATCAGTCAAAAAGGGGAGGGGGTGCAACAATTTTTCCTACCGGGTCACACTGTGCTTTTACCGGAAGTGAGGTCTGCAGGATTCTAGTAATTCAAAGTGAGGCTGGCGCCGACGTCCCGCGAATACAGTTTCGTCACTCCACGGGTGATCATGGCAGTCATTCCCCATCGGGGGTCGGAGACTCCCGCGGCTCCTCTAGAATCTTCAAGGTCGTGGAGGACTACGGTGGTGGAGTCAACCAGTGACCGGGCCATTTCTTTATGCTGGGCCCGCTCTTGCCAGGTCGACCGCCATTTTGAGAGTTCGGTAGCTACTGGCGATCGCGGGGTCAAATGAGCGGACGGGCTTCACCCTGCCGGGCGAGACGTTGCAGCATGGCCACAGTGGAAGAACTCTTTTCCGGGCGCCTGGAGCGCTGAGGGTGCAGCTGGGAAGCCTCCACTGGGGAGGCGGGAGAGGCCTGTTCGCACCGTCTCTCCCTCCCAGTGCACCCCACGGCGTCTCGCTTGATATTTGTTATGGCCGGACCAGGCGATGAGGACGAGGGGGGGGGTCGGAGGCATGTGCAAGACATCCCCCCCCAGGGTTGTTGCAGCAATTATACAAGAAAGAAGAAGTGTCCCGTCCGTCTTCGGGCCGGGCTTCCGGTAGATGTCGGCCGGACGCCCCTGGCTCTGGCCCCATGAACGGGTTTCTTGGTTTATCGGCTGCAGCCGGATCCCGTCGGCCTCGGCCCCCCGACCGTTGGTGGCCGGACCGGAAGAGCATGTGGCGGGACTACCTGCAACTCTCAAGGGCCACCGCGGCCGGACTGGGAGAGAGAGGGGAGGGTCGAGGAGACATTCCCCCCCCCTGCAACTGTTCAGCGTTGTAAAGGCAATCCCCTGGCCGGGTCCCGCTGGTCTCGGCCTCTCCTCCGGCTACACCCTACGTTAGGATCTCCTGGCCGAGGCGTGGCAGCAGGACCTGCCTTATATGGGCTGCTCCCGGCTGGGCGTAGCCGGAACCCTGCTCCACCTTGGAAGTTTCCAGAGTGGGGGCGGATGTTCTACTGACTTGCATTTTCCCTAGTCTATCGATTTTTTTGGCGTGGCAGGCGGTGGGACAGCGAGGGGTGATTTGGTTTCTCTTACTGTTTTTCTGGTCTCTCACCAATGGCATATTTTAACGTTTTCTTGTTTCTAGGACATTAACAGGTTTTATCATTACGTTATGTTATCGTTTCTTTGTTCGTTGTTTAATAAAAGTTCATGTTCATCAGTGGCCTACTGAGTTTCGTTTTCCTATTCATTTCTTTCCAGGTTGTTTCATGCTAAAGTTTCTGTTAACAGGATACAGTGATCACTTCGTTATTATTGCATATGTCCTTTTCACTAGGGGTGCTCTCTGGTCGGGCCAGATGACGTATGTCTAGTAAATGGTCCGGGTGAAACAGGTGCATCAATCAGTGGGGAGTAGATAGGCATGACAGATTACAACGGGGGAGAAAGGTCCGCATTACGTACCCTTTCACTACTTGCAAAGATTTTCCTACGTTTATTTGCAAACAGGGAATACCTCCAAAAAGAACTAATTCCCAAACAGTCAATGTTCGGACAATCAATCAATCAATGAGGAATGAAATAGGTACGACGTGTTAAAGGCTTGCGTTACCTACCCTTCACTATCTGCAAAGGGAGAGAGAATATTCCTATTCTTCCTCGTTTGCAGGCAGAGAAGATCCTTAAGAGAACCAACTTCGAACAATTCAATGCTCGATTCAAACAATCAACAAGGGGTACTGTGAACACAAATGAACGCCGCTTATGTACATACGCATTGCTATTTTCAACAGGTTGTTCCTAATGTTTCTATTTTAGCGAGGTCAAAAAGAGATCCCATTAGTGGCCTACTGATTTTGCTCGATTCCTTTTGTTTTTTTACACGGTTTTTCGCTATCTGCAAAGACTAAACAGAGTATTGCGACTCTGTGCTTGTTTGTAAATAGAGAATGAACCAAAGAGAACAATCAATCAAATGGAGAGAGAAGCAGGCACGACGGATTACAAAGGGGGCAAAGGGCTGCGTTAACTACCCTTCACTATCTGCAAAGAGAGAGTACTCCTAATAGAAATGAGGGGTGGGGGGCAGCATTCAAAGCAGATCAGTGTGCATAAACACGAAAATGTTTTTACTTACCACGTACTTGACATTCGACAGCTTATGATATTTGCTATTAAAAAACCATTGAAATTCACTGAAAAAAACATAGGTTATAGACCATATATAGTTAGGAATTAGCATTTACAAAACCTTGAAAATTCACTGAAAAAACCATAGGTTATAGACCATATATAGTTAGGAATTAGCATTTACAAAACCTTGAAAATTCACTGAAAAAACCATAGGTTAGAGACCATATATAGTTAGCTGGACATTTTATTGACATAAAACCAATGAAATTCCATATATAGTTAGTTGCACTAACTATATATCGCGCACCCGCAATCCACTGCTGATGATGTCACATATTACATCATTCATGACATGGTCAGTGACATCACTGATGACATCACTGATGACATCTCAAATGACATCACTGATGACATCACTGATGACATCTCATTTGACATCAATGACCACATCACTGATGATATCATTCATGTGACAATACAATGCATCTCCTCACATTTTAATATAACCTCTGTTTCACCCAGTGTTAAAAAGAGTATAATTTTTGAAACCATTGACACACCAATACTAGTTACTACATACGCACTCACTGATTGCTACGTCTACACACACCTTCACTCATTCACCCATACAATCATTCATACATACAATCACTCATCTTTACAACACTATCATATGCACTCATACACCTATACAGACACTCACAGTCTGCCACTCATCCATGGAGTTACTTACACACCTAGTCAGTCCTGTAAAGAATCAATGAGACTTCCATTTTCTTGTCTATACAGTTAAACATAGAGCACCTTACATTTTCAAACATGTACTAACACATACTTAGTTTCTTATACAATCATTGATACAAGTACAGATTGATCTGCACAGAGTCACACACCTCCCAGCTAGCCACACACACACTCAGTCTCCCATACAAATACTTGGGCAATCAATCAATAACCCATATAGTTACTCATATAGCTACTGATCAACACATGCAGCAGTTTACAGAACAACAGACATAATGATGCACAAATTAAGACAGTTTAGTCACTAACCCATGCACTCAGTGAGACACATTTAATCACTCACTCATACATTCAGTCATGCACCTACTAAATCCTTCGTCCAGACACTTATACATCCACTAATTCTTCAATATGTAAGACATATTTTAACTTTACAGACTTATACAGTCACTGGATGTAGTCATCAGTGATGTCATTTGAGATGTCATCAGTGATGTCATCAGTGATGTCATTTGAGATGTCATCAGTGATGTCATCAGTGATGTCACTGACCATGTCATGAATGATGTAATATGTGACATCATCAGCAGTGGATTGCGGGTGCGCGATATATAGTTAGTGCAACTAACTATATATGGAATTTCATTGGTTTTATGTCAATAAAATGTCCAGCTAACTATATATGGTCTCTAACCTATGGTTTTTTCAGTGAATTTTCAAGGTTTTGTAAATGCTAATTCCTAACTATATATGGTCTATAACCTATGGTTTTTTCAGTGAATTTTCAAGGTTTTGTAAATGCTAATTCCTAACTATATATGGTCTATAACCTATGGTTTTTTCAGTGAATATATATATATATATATATATATATATATATATATATATATATATATATATATATATATATATAAAGGTGCCCTATCGGCGAATGGCACTCAGACGCAAACAGAAGGTAAAAGTCCTTTATTTATTCGGTATGGGTGCTTGCAGCCTGCTGAATCTTTTCACGGTCTTTACATCACATGTGCCTGACGCATTTCAAAGTAATAAACTCCTTCCTAAGAGGCCGGTGGTGTGAAGAAAAGCATAGTCCGGGACCTCACAGCTCCCTAAATACAACAAATTGCGCGCCCCCTGATGGGCTGCTATATGTTAGACTGCGCAGAGTGTTATGGGAATTGCAGCTCCGGACGGAATTTAGTTCCGTTACATTTGCTGATGTGCCGCTGGCAATTACAGCCCACAGTTGAGCCCCAGCAGGGAGGGCCACACTCAATCCATTGCAGGCGCCCCACTTGACGAGGCCGATGTTTAAAGACCCCTGTAGCCCCCGGTTTTGGAGTGGTGCACGTTCAGCGGCAGGACGGCCGCCAAAATCTGTCTGCTTCAAAAGTGCCCGATCGGCGAACGGCACTCAGACGCCAACAGAAGGTAAAAGTCCTTTATTTATTCGGTATGAGTGCTTGCAGCCTGCTGAATCCTTTCACGGTCTTAACATCACATGTGCCTGACGCGTTTCAAAGTAACGAACTCCTTCCTCAGAGGCCGGTGGTGTGAAGAAAAGCATAGTCCAGGACCTCACAGCTCCCTAAATACAACAAATTGCGTGCCTCCTGATGGGCCGCTATATGTTAGACTGCTCAGAGTGTTATGGGAATTGCAGTCCCGGACGGAATTTAGTTCCGTTACATTTGCTGATGTGCCGCTGGCAATTACAGCCCACAGATGAGCCCCAGCAGAGAGAAGCACCCTCAATCCATTGCAGGCGCCCCACTTGATGAGGCCGATGTTTAAGGACCCCTGTAGCCCCCAGTTTTTAAGAGTGGTGCACGTTCGGCGGCAGGACGGCCGCCAAAATCTGTCTGCTTCAAAAGGTGCCCGATCGGCGAACGGCACTCAGACGCCAACAGAAGGTAAAAGTCCTTTATTTATTCGGTATGGGTGCTTGCAGCCTGCTGAATCCTTTCACGGTCTTAACACCACATGTGCCTGACGCGTTTCAAAGTAATAAACTCCTTCCTCAGAGGCCGGTGGTGTGAAGAAAAGCATAGTCTGGGACCTCACAGCTCCCTAAATACAACAAATTGCGCGCCCCCTGATGGGCTGCTATATGTTAGACTGCGCAGAGTGTTATGGGAATTGCAGTCCTGGCCGGAATTCAGTTCCGTTACATTTGCTGATGTGCCGCTGGCAATTACAGCCCACAGATGAGCCCCAGCAGGAAGAAGCACCCTCAGTCCATTGCAGGCGCCCCACTTGATGAGGCCGATGTTTAAAGACCCCTGTAGCCCCCGGTTTTGGAGTGGTGCACGTTCGGCAGCAGGACGGCCGCCAAAATCTGTCTGCTTCAAAGGTGACCGATCGGCGAACGGCACCCAGACGCCAACAGAAGGTAAAAGTCCTTTATTTATTCGGTATGGGTGCTTGCAGCCTGCTGAATCCTTTCACGGTCTTAACACCACATGTGCCTGACGCATTTCAAAGTAATAAACTCCTTCCTCAGAGGCCAGGTGCGTGGGTAGCGCCCGGTTCGCGAACCGGGAAGCGTTCTGGGCAGCGTACTATAAGGAAAAAAGAATGATAGACTTTTCAAATACTGTATTTTAATTGATTGTTGGTTTTGTTGATTATTTTTTAATTTTTTTATTTTTTAAGCAATTATTTATTATTGTAATTGTGTTTCAAAATTTAATAACATTTCTAACATTTCACTAGTTTATGAATTACATATAAAAATGATTAAAGACTCAAATAATTTTTTAATATTACATATAATTTTATTTTTCGGATTGTTTTTCAAAATTTAATAGAATGTCTAACATTTGACTGTCAGATATGTCCTCTTGTTGAGTGAACATAACTTCCCACATTTGACCGTCATCATAATGAAGTAAATGATCCACAGATTCTACACATTGAACTAATTCATGGTCCCGTGATTCATCCATGAAATCTGAGTCATCATTGTCCTCAATATCTTTTTCTGTGTTGTTCTCCAGAACAATTTCGAAGGAAATATTCTGCTCACCTTCCATTTTATTGCTGTAATTTGCATAAAAAATAAATATATCAGTAGAGATAGGGCACTGTTGGGTTTAAGTTCAGACAGGTACTTGTGAGTTTATAACAGAGAAGTAATCTATGGGCACTGTATGGTTTCAGGCGTGAAGTAGTACTATTAAAAAGTGCCTGTGAAGAAGCCTAAGTAAATTCATAATTATACCACAGAAACCTAAATCAATCCATAATTATAATAAAGAAGCCTTTCTCAATGTCTAACTCTTACAGAGGGATAGTATATAACTATCTGAAAATGTTTTCAAATTTATAAAATAATATCTCACCTTCTAAAAACAAGTTTAAGTTGTGAGTGAAAATGATCTTGCAATGTAGTTCAGGAAGTAGTAGTCAAAATGGCTGTGTTTCTCTCTCTTCCTTTATATATATTCAGGTACATAACCAATCAAATGTCAGGTAAAAAAAGTAGAAAATGAAAGTAACATTTTAATTGGTTGTCAATTCCAACACTTCAGATGTGTTTTGTGAAGTAATTTACCTCAGGGTATTTAGAGAGGTCTACAGGCTAAATGGTTAAATGGAATTTCAATCAAATTTGTGAAAATGGTAGGGATTGGTATGTAGTATGAGCTAATCTATATTTGGTGAAAGTGTCTCCAGTCGCTTTTCTGTAAACTACTTTCCCACCTTTTTTGATGGTGCGCTTCCCAGGGAGCGACCCGGTACGCGAACTGGCGAGCGCCCCGGTACGCGAACCTTAAGCGTTACGGGAGTCCACCATTTTGTGTTTCGGTCGAATTAAGATACAAGATGGAGGGCAAATAATGTTCAGAATGGGTAGAAGGGGGCACAGTAGACTTATCTTGACCCCCTAGGTTTTCTGAGGGTGGCTGAGGAGGCCCATATGTGCGAGAAAAAAAACATTTTTTTAAAAATTTAGCGAGGTTAGCTCCCGGTTCGCGTACCGGGTAGCGCCCCAGGGAGCGTACTTTGTTGAAAATTAGTGAAAAAAGTTAGAGTAAAATAATAATTGTGAGTGATCAGATGTAGGGTAGCTCTGAGAAGAGCTTTTGGGTTTATGGTACATTTAGGTACTTATAATTAGGTACCAATGCACAGTCTTAAATTCAGAATGAAAATTCTGTTGCCCTCATCTGAGAAGTGAACTCCATCTCCTCTGTAGATATCTTGCATGTAGTAACGCAAGTTATTGTTGTACACGGAGCCCATTCCATGGTCTCTCATGTAAGCTGAAACAGATTTGTTTACATGCTTCCTCGACTTCTCAATTTGTGGACAAAATTGGTTTGACCACCTCCATTTCTGTCTTTGGCATATATTTGAATATACCAAGGCAGTCTGAGGAAAAAGTGCCATTAATTGCTCAAAGGTGTCCTTTAAAAGCATTTCCAGACCTACCCCAGTCAAAGTGCCCAAATCATTACCTCCACAGTGCACAATTAACAGGTCAGGTTTTGGCAAATGCATAAAGGTTTTCACCAATGGTATCAATTGGTGACATTTTAATCCTCTGTGGCCAAACCACTTAATTTCCACATCTTGTAAATTGAGGTTAGGTAAATTCCTGTTCTCAGCATACCTCTGAGCCCAATAGATGTAACTATGTCCAACAATCCAGACAGAAAACATGGTGAGAGAAGGTTCTCCTGCAGTCAGATGAAGTGTGGCAATGAAATGGCAGTTGAAAAAATAAGAGTTTAAAATGAAAAAAACTGTGGAGTTTCTGTGTTAATGAAGCAGTAACAGTGATTGGTGGATTTTGATTGCTGAAAACAGAAAGTTAGGGTGCATGGATGAGTTCTTTGAAAGATGTATTTTGAGTGGTCAAGAAAAAATCATTAAATGAAAGAATGCACTGGATATGAGGTGCACTGAGAGTTCAGAGTTCAATTGCAACATTGTTGTGTGAACTTGCAAACACCAGAGGTCTTCCAAGAGGTGGTTTCTATGCAAAAAAGGCAGAAAGGGCAGAGGGGGGAAGGGTTTTGATTTGAAAAAAAGTGAGGGAAGAGTTTTGATTGGGTGACATGAGAGATATGTGTGAAGAATTACAGCATTTCTGTGCTTTTGATAGCTGCAGACTCTGGAGTGCATACCTTTTGCTCTGCTGAAGACAAATTGGTGTGTTTCTGAGACTTTTTTGAAACTCAAAGTATTTGCTAAGGTGAGAAAAGATTTCTTTAATTTAGATAGAGAATAGTGTGCTTTAAGGAGAAATTTATGAAGAAAGTTGTGTTTTTCAAATGTTGCTTTGTCTCAAGTGTTTTACAAATAGATTTTGTTTCTTTGAGAAATTGTAATTGGAGAAAATGTGAAGTATTAGTACTGACAGGGTTTTTTTGTGCATAGGAGCTGTGGAGTGTTTTCAAATTATGACTTGAAAATCGTTTTTGAGGAAAAGGAATGGTTATAATATTTATGACAAGGACATAATGGTGTATGCTTCTTTATAAGGCAATTGAGTGTCTCTGATGTTATTTTTCCCATTTTAATGTAAGACCTTTCCCTGTGGAGCAAATTGCTTGTAAATATGCTCCCACCTGTGCATGGCAAATTTAGATTTTGAATGTTTGCGTTACATAGCCATGTTAAAAGTGACACAAACATGCTGCAAAGGCAATCAAAAAACGCTTTTATGTGTCTTAAGGACATTTTAAGTCATTTCCCCATGTGCAGTGTTTTCAAATTATGATTTGAAAATCGTTTTTGGGGAAAAGGAATGGTTTTAATATTTATGACAAGGACATAATGGTGTATGCTTCTTTATAAGGCATTTCAGTGTCTCTGATGTCATTTTTCCCATATTACATTAAAAGACCTTTCCCCGTGGAGCACATTCCTTGTAAATATGGTCCAACCTGTGCATGGTAAATTTAGATTTTGACTGTTTGAGTTACATAGCCATGTTAAAAGTGACCCAAAAAAGTTGCAAAGGCTTTAAAAAAACACTTTCATGTGTCTTAAGGACATTTTAAGTCATTTCCCCGTGGGCAGTGTTTTCAAATTATGACTTGAAAATCGTTTTTGAGGTAAAGGAATGTTGTTAAAATTTATGTGCGCCATATGCCCCCAAATTTCTTTTTCAGGGGTGCAGCAGGGTGTTCTTGAGACAACCCTGCACCTTTGGAAAAATTCCTAATTTGCGATGAGCTAATTGCTAATCGCAAATTGCACCTTCATTCCTATGGGCCTCCTGGCCCATGGAAATGAATGGGTAATTTGCAATTAGCAATTTGCTCATCGCAAATTAGGAATGGTAAAGAATCGCTATTTATTCCTTAAAATTCGCTATTTAGGAAATGCAAAATAGTATGATGATACATATGGCGGTTCATCTCTAACAAGATAAGAAGCTTAGGGATACATTTATGATGACTGGCGCAATGAAGTGGACATCACTTACTTCATTGGTAGACCTTTACATGTATTATCTCCTCTGTATTCTTCATCAAGCGTAACTTTCATCTGCAATCCTGAGTAGGCCTCACCTTAAACAAACCTCTGGATAGGCCACACCTTATCGTCATCCTGAATTAATCATTTAAAATGCTAGGGACAGATTTATGATAGGTGTATGCCTCTTTTGCGCCACTGTGCGTCACTTTTGTGATGCAGCGGCGGTGCAAAAGATTTGCTATGAGGCGACAAAATTACAAATTGATGCATTTAGGCAGATGTGTCATGGTGTAAAAAACACCGTGCCACATGAAACTGATGCAGCAGTGATGCAAAAGATGCACCATGTTGCAAGACAGGCCTCACTTGGGGCCATATGTATCAAGCTAATTAGCATTTGCAAAGGCCGAAATTCTGTGAATTTCGGCCTTTGCGAATGCTAATTAGACAAATGGTATGTATCAAACAAGGATATATGACGTTACAACGCGGACTTTTACCACGCAGACCATTACCACGCATTTTTTACAACGCAGGACCCTTTACCACGCATACCATTACAACGCTGGTATTTACAACGCAGGTACTATTACAACGCATACCATTACAACGTAAGTATAGGTAAGTAAATAATATGGTAAAATAATTATTAATAACATTTTTTTAAATTAATAAATTATTATTTTAATATTTAATATTTTAATTATTTATGTTAATATTTAATTATTAATTTTTAAATATATATGTTAAAAATACCCCTGTACCCCAAAACCCAAACCCAGCCCAAAAACCTAAAAATACCCCTGAACCCCAAAACCCAAACCCAGCCCTGAACCCTAAAAATACCCCTGTACCCCAAAAACTGAAAACTGACCCTGAACCCTAAAAATACCCCTGTACCCCAAAAACTGAAAACTGACCCTGAACCCTAAAAATACCCCTGCACCCCAAAAACTGAAAACTGACCCTGAACCCTAAAAATACCCCTGTACCCAAAAACTGAAAACTGACCCTGAACCCTAAAAATACCCCTTTACCCAAAAACTGAAAACTGACCCTGAACCCTAAAAATACCCCTTTACCCAAAAACTGAAAACTGACCCTGAACCCTAAAAATACCCCTTTACCCAAAAACTGAAAACTGACCCTGAACCCTAAAAATACCCCTTTACCCAAAAACTGAAAACTGACCCTGAACCCTAAAAATACCCATTTACCCAAAAACTGAAAACTGACCCTGAACCCTAAAAATACCCATTTACCCAAAACCCAAACCTAAAATATTTTAAATAAAATTATATACTTACCAATACTTACGTTGTAATGGTATGCGTTGTAAAAGTACCTGCGTTGTAAATACCAGCGTTGTAATGGTATGCGTGGTAAAGGGTCCTGCGTTGTAAAAGTTGCGTGGTAATGGTAGGTCGTGGTAAAAGTTGCGTGGTAAAGGTTGTATACCATCAAACAAGTTTGATGCAAAATAAGGAATAGCAAAATTTGCTATTCCTTATTTTGCGATTGCACTGAAGGATTTGCAAATTTTGTGATTTCTTAAATGCAATGTATCAAACAAAGAATATGCAAAAAATGCCATTAAGGATTTGCAAATTACCACCAACTTCTAGGTGGTGGTAATTTGCGAATTCTTTTCAAAAAGCTTTTTTTCCAAAAAACAAAAGGTGCCATATGACGCCCATACATGCCCTTAGGGCATGTATGTGCGCCATATGCCCCCAAATTTCTTTTTCAAGGGTGCAGCAGGGTGTTCTTGAGACACCCCTGCACCCTTGGAAAAATTCCTAATTTGCGATGAGCTAATTGCTAATCGCAAATTGCACCTTCATTCCTATGGGCCTCCTGGCCCATGGAAATGAATGGGTAATTTGCAATTAGCAATTTGCTCATCGCAAATTAGGAATGGTAAAGAATCGCTATTTATTCCTTAAAATTCGCTATTTAGGAAATGCAAAATAGTTTGATGATACATATGGCGGTTCATCTCTAACAAGATAAGAAGCTTAGGGATACATTTATGATGACTGGCGCAATGAAGTGGACATCACTTACTTCATTGGTAGACCGTTACATGTATTATCTCCTCTGTATTCTTCATCAAGCGTAACTTTCATCTGCAATCCTGAGTAGGCCTCACCTTAAACAAACCTCTGGATAGGCCACACCTTATCGTCATCCTGAATTAATCATTTAAAATGCTAGGGACAGATTTATGATAGGTGTATGCCTCTTTTGCGCCACTGTGCGTCACTTTTCTGATGCAGCGGCGGTGCAAAAGATTTGCTATGAGGCGACAAAATTACAAATTGATGCATTTAGGCAGATGTGTCATGGTGTAAAAAAAACGTGCCACATGAAACCGATGCAGCAGTGATGCAAAAGATGCACCATGTTGCAAGACAGGCCTTTGCGAATGCTAATTAGACAAATGGTATGTATCAAACAAGTTTGATGCAAAATAAGGAATAGCAAAATTTGCTATTCCTTATTTTGCGATTGCACTTAAGGATTTGCAAATTTTGCGATTCCTTAAATGCAATGTATCAAACAAAAAATATGCAAAAAATGCCATTAAGGATTTGCAAATTACCACCAACTTCTAGTTGGTGGTAATTTGCGAATTCTTTTCAAAAAGCTTTTTTTCAAAAAAACAAAAGGTGCCATATGATGCTCATACATGCCCTTAGGGCATGTATGTGCGCCATATGCCCCCAAATTTCTTTTTCAGGGGTGCAGCAGGGTGTTCTTGAGACACCCCTGCACCTTTGGAAAAATTCCTAATTTGCGATGAGCTAATTGCTAATCGCAAATTGCACCTTCATTCCTATGGGCCTCCTGGCCCATGGAAATGAATGGGTAATTTGCAATTAGCAATTTGCTCATCGCAAATTAGGAATGGTAAAGAATCGCTATTTATTCCTTAAAATTCGCTATTTAGGAAATGCAAAATATTTTGATGATACATATGGCAGTTTATCTCTAACAAGATAAGAAGCTTAGGGATAGATTTATGATGACTGGTGCATCACCAGGGATGTGCCAGTCATCCTGCGCCGCTGTTCCGCCACCCATGGTGTGCTGCATTTACAATGCGGCGCAGCATGGGGCAAAAATGGCACAGATGCGTGACGCATCTGTGCCGTTAAGGTGGCGCATTGCTGGAGTTGTATCGCAAGTGCGATGCAGCTCCAGCAAGGCTCAGGGGTGCCCCATCTCCACAATGTTGCGTCAAGACCTATGCCTGCTTCAAGCAGGCGCAGGGTTTTGACGCAGCTTTCTCCTATCTGATTGTAAATGCGGCACACCATGGGTGGCAGAGCAGCGGTGCACGTTAACTGGTGCATGCCTGGGGATGTGCCAGTTAACATAAATCTGCCCCTTTACATTTAAGTATGTGCAGGGGACACAGAGTCGGTGAGGCTTATCCAAGGTTAAGAAGAGATGAGTTCTGTTCAGTGAAAAATTAGACATAGGCTTCACCTGCTCAGCATCGCTGGACATGGCTAAATAATAGCTGCAAAATGTTACTCTTGTTAAACAATTTTACTATTATAATCTCTGAGATTTGTCTCTTACTCTGCAACATCTCATTGTTGTTATCTTTCTTTAAAGATAAAGACAACATCAACATGAGCGACAATCACCAATCAGTTGATTTCGACCTCATCATTGAACTCGTAATTGAAACATGAGTGGATGTTGATCCCTTGGATGATTTAAATCCTGAGGATGAAGAAGAACGTGATGAGGATGCAGATTTGTCAGAATTATATGACATAGGATGGGAAGCTGACGTGCTTGAGCCTATGGAACTATAAACATTTATTTTAAAAATTTATAATAAATAAAAAGTAAAAATGTAAACCGTTTAATTTAAAAATAAAGACACCTTCAAAAACAGGTTATGTGTAGTGTCTTCAATAAAATATTAAAATATGCTCATAAAATTAGATCAGATTCACATATAAAATAGCACAGGTAAAATGAATATAAATTCCATTTCTTTTCTGCTATTTCTGTATTCTAAATTTGCCAAGCACTAAAAAATCTTCTATGTAAAAATGTCAAGTAGTGTTTTAAGTTTTTGATTACTGTTATTGATTTACTGTTGGGTAATAGTGGTTAATAAAATTTTTTAATATATTTTACCACAGATTCAACTGCAGATCATTTCAAGATTTCACCATGCCAACCAAAGAAAGACTGAGAAAGGCTGCAAAACGTCAAAGACAGCAGGTCAATGAAAAAAAGCAGCAGTCCTCTAACAAAAAGATTTGTCAAGTCACCAAGAAAGCACCGGGTAAGAGTACAAAAACATTCATAAGAAATATCTGTAGTAAAAAAAATATTACTACAGAAAATGTTTCAGTCCAGAAAAAGAGAAGCAATTCAAACGGAAAGGAAAGTTCAATGGAACATGTTACTGCTAGAGCAAGAGATAACTCTGTGCATGATAGTAGAAGGAAACAACAGTTTAGGGACATTCGTAAACGAATGTTCCGCAACAGGATAATTGGCAATTTGTTAAAAAATATTAAGAAAGGTCAACAGAAAGTGGTTTTTTATAAGAGAAAAAAAAAGTTGAGAAAGTTATTGATCAGGCATTTGAAATTAAACGTAAGTTATTTATTTTGATAATCAATAGAATTAGGAAGCTAAACAAGGCAATTTATGATTTCAAAAGAAATAGTAGATGGAAGAGAATAGTTAATCGTAGTAATTTTTGTGAAGTTTTTTCTGGAGAATGGATGCATAGTTCAAGCTGTGAGGCATTTTTTAATGAGGAGAGTTATTTCCAGGATAATGATTTGGTGCATGCAGTTGACACCAGTGGTCGAGCTTATGAAGTGAAAGATGGTTGTCCAGTTGAAAAAGAAAAACTTGTGACAACAGAGGCAGAAGAGGTGTTAGGTAATGAGGTTTTAGGAAGACATCCTAAGGGTCCTGTGTACACCTGGAAGTGTAGTAGTGTGTGCGCCAGGAGTCCATCAATTTGCTTTGTGGTTTTGTACGGTCGTTTAATAAGAAAAGTTTGAAGCAGAAAATGAAGTTGTTGCAAGAATTAGATCCTTGCAGAGTGAGAGAAGTGACAGGTTTGCATGGTCATTCACTGGCTTGTCTTTCCAGGAGAGTATGCCAGAGTGTTTTTCATCATTTCAGGATGCTAGCAGTGCATCATAATAAAGTGAGGAAATTAGTTAGAATGTTGTATTATGCTAAGAGTCCAGCAATTATGCTTAAACAATTATGCGCTGCTCTTTTGCATGGTTCTGAAATAGATGTGAAGAATATATGTGAAGAAATAGAGTTTTGTTACTTTGGAAGTAAAGAGGAGAATGTTGAAATTGACCAAGAAGAAGCGGGTAATGTGGAAGATAGTGTACAGGTTTCCAGTACAGATAATTTCCAGAGGGAAATTGCGACGTTTCAGGTCAAATCAAGTGAGAGGCCAAATTTCACTTGTGTGTGTTGTCGACGCACCTATTATAAGAATCAGACTAAGTTAGTAGATTTATATGCAAAAAGTGAAAGGGAAAATAATAGTGAATGGAAGGATTTCACAACATATTTGATGGTAGAAAATTGTTTTGATTTGGGATTGGATCAACGTGTGTGTACTTATTGTTGTAACAAATTAAATCAAAACCAGATGCCTGCTAGAGCAGTTCATAATAATCTGGAATTGGTTGAGATTCCTTCTGAATTGAAGGATTTAAATACTTATGAATCTATTTTGATTCAAAGTATCCATCCCTTTCAGGCTATTGTAAGAATGGAGCCAAAGACAGGGAAATTGCCTCCATCAGATTTACAGAGAGGATTAAAGGGAAGAGTTGTTTATTTGCCTCTAGATTTGAAGAAAAACATTAACACAATTGGAGTAGAAAAAGTGGAAGAGGAACCTCTGGTTATCTTAGTTAATGGGGTTCCGACAAAGAATAAGAAAATATGGCAAGATTTAGTGGATGTTAGGAAAGTTAAAAAGGCAACATTGTATTTGAAAAAAAATAATAAATACTATAAGAATGTATATGTTGCAGAAGAGGAAGTAAGTGAGGAAGAGGATAGCGATTTGTGTGCTGGTCAAATTGAGAAAGTAGAACCCTCTACTAGTGAAGAAATATATGAACATTATAGTGTTCATCCTTTGCATTCCAAGGAAGTCATGGGGAATGCTATTGAGTTGTTTCAAATGAAACAAGCCAAAGGGAGTCCCATTAGTGTTTGGGAGGAAAGTTTGGAAGCTCGGTGTTTCCCACAGCTTTTTCCAACAGGTCAGGGAGGAAGATATGATGAGCGACCTCATCAAATTCCTGCTTCTGAATACCGGACTTTGCGATTGTATGCAGGAGATGCTAGGTTTCGACAATGCATTCCCTATTTGTTTCATCTCCTGTTTGAAAGCGATCTGTCTGGACTGTCATATGCAGTGAACCACATCTTGAAAAGTGGTATACACATGCAAAACATCTCGGCAAGTGACTTTATGGATAAAGTCAATGTCCAAGACAGTATTTTGGATTCTCACCTGATTAATCTCATGGCGTGTCAGCGTGGTACTAATGAGTACTGGTACCGTCGTCATGGTGATTTAAAATGTATGCTGAGGAACTTAGGAACTCCCACATGGTTCCTCACTCTGAGCTGTGCTGAGTATGGCTGGGAAGACTTACTTGAATTTCTACGAGAGGCAAATGCTAACATAGAAAACATCGAATTCAAGACACCCGGAGAACTGTGCTCTTTGGATCCAGTCAATGTATGTAGGTACTTCAATCATAGATTTGAAGCTATGATGTCTTTCATCATGAATAAGAAGAATCCACCTCTTGGAGAGGTGTTGGATTTCTTCTGGAGAAAGGAGTACCAAGCAAGAGGTGCTCCTCATATACATATGTTGCTGTGGATCAAGGATGCACCTAAATTTGGAACGGATCCAGAAGACTCAGTGATGAGTTTCAGACAACAGTATTCTACGTGTGCTGTTCCAAACGCAAAGGAGAAGAAAAGCCTAAGAGAAAAAGTTCAGCGTTTCCAAAGCCATCGATGTGGGAAGTACTGTTGTCGTAAATTCCGAAACAAGGACAAGTTCTACACCAAATGTCGTTTCGGCTTTCCACGACTGGTGATTTCTAAAGGAAGAGTGAACAGTTTGATGTCTTCGCTGCGACATAATGTGATGAAGAAATCACCTAAAAACACATACAATTTGAAGAGGAACGAAGAGTCTAAGTACATCAACGACTACAACCCGGTGATTTTGTCCATGTGGAATGCTAACATGGATATACAGTTTGTGGCTGATAACTGTATGGCTGTGGCTCGGTATGTGACATCTTACATCACCAAAAAAGAGAAGACAGAATTGAAGGATATGTGGGCAGACATTTCCCATGAAAAGAGCCTCAGCAAGAAGTTGTACAGTTTCAGTCTGAAGATGTTGTCGCATCGAGAAATCGGAGCTTACGAATGTTCTGACCGGTTGTCTTCAGCAAGTCTCTATGCCAAGTCCAGGAGTATCGTTTGGGCGAGTCTTGGTCTTGCTGCAACGCGTAATCGAGTTCTCAAACCTGTGCGGGAAATTGAGTATTTGGCGGAAAAGGAGCCAAACAGTACCGACATTTTGAAGACAAACATGTTGGATACATATTATCCAAATCGAAGCAGTCACCTCAAGAATGTTTGTCTGTATGAGGTTCTTCAAAATTACATATTCAAGAGGAACATCAAAGAAGATACTGAGAAAGGAGTGTATGCTGTAATAGGAAGTGAGGGATGTCTGGTCAAGCAAAGAAAATGCCACTTGGTAAACCATCGAAAATTGAGTGGCGAATCTCCTGAAAAAAAGGAGTTTTTCTATTTAGCACTTTTGCAACTTTTCAAGCCTTGGCGTGCAGAAGAGGAACTGCTTGGAGATTTCCTCTGTTACGAAGACTCTTTCAATGCTGCCAAGGAGACCATAGAATGTCCTGCTTTTCCCAAATATGTAGAAATGTTGAATGCGGAAATTGAGCAGGAAGCAACGATTGCAGCCAAGATTGCCAGAGACAGTTCTCAGGACAGTCAGAGTTCTGCTTCATTGAGTCAGGATCCACTAGGAGGACCTGTTATCGAAAATGAAGCTGCCACTGCTATGAATGAAGTGGAAAGAGCCATGGCACATGCTCAGGAGGATGCGGTTAACTTAGAAGAGTTGGAAAGACAACTCAACGTTGAGCAGAGGAAAATATATGACGAAGTTACCATGCAAATTGATCATGGATTAAGTCATGACAAGAAAGAGTGCTCATGTACGTCGTTGAAGCCTGTCCGACTGTACGTGAGTGGAGAAGCGGGAACTGGAAAAAGTTTCCTTATTAAAGCAATTTCATGTTATTTGCAGGAAAGGACAGAGTCATCGCTGTCTTGTGTTGTCACCGCTCCAACTGGACTGGCAGCACATAACATTAAAGGGATTACTTTACATCGTTTACTGATGCTGCCAGTGGAGCATGACAACAATTTACAATATCACAAGCTATCTGGAGATGCTTGTTGTGAAGTTTCAAGAATCTTGAGGAAAATGAAACTTCTTATCATTGACGAAGTAAGCATGGTTTCCAATGTCATGCTTGCCTTTGTGCATTTGAGAATGCAAGAAGTTCTCAAAACAGAGTATGATGTGTTATTTGGTGGCAAACACATCATTGTTTTCGGAGATCTTCTGCAGCTGACACCAGTGAAAGGGCAACCTGTGTTCAAAATGCTCACGCATGAAGATACCAGGAAGTGCCTAGGCAGCATTGGCAACGTCAATATATGGTTAAACTTCAATTATGCTGAACTGCATGAAAATATGCGTCAGGCGAAGGATGAAGTTTACAAGACTATTCTACAAGATGTTAGAATTGGAAAAGTGACCGAGCATGGGAAAGAAGCTTTACATGCACGATTACTGTCAAATTTATATCCAGAACAAGATGTTGTGCCTGAGAATATTTTTCAGAAAATTACTGAGAAGAAATCTGGAATATGTTTGATGCCAACTCTTGCAGAATGTGCCAAATTCAACAACAAAATGTTGCATTTAGAAAAGCAAGAGATTGTGAAACTGGAAGCTATTGACAGAGTAGAGCATATGGGATCAACAATTATTTTGTCTGAGAATCTGAAAACAAAATTAGATTCATTAGAGAAGAGTATATCTAAAACTGCAGGTTTTGAAAAGACTCTGAACTGCCGTATAATTTTAAGAAGGAATTTACATGTTGAAAGAGGTCTGGTAAATGGATCAATGGGTAATGTTGTTGATTTTGTAAAATACAGAAATAGAGATGGAATTGAATTTTTAAAAATTAAATTTGATGGCATTGAGGAAGTACAGCTAATTGGTCGTTGTTCTGCTAGATTTTTGCTTGTAAAAGACTTATATGTTCGCCGTAAGCAGTTTCCTGTTTGCTTGGCATATGCGGTGACAATCCATAAATCGCAAGGTTTAAGTGTAGACAGTGCATTGGTGAATATTGGCAGTTCTGTGTTCAAGGAGGGTATGGCATATGTGGCATTGTCACGAGTTAGAACTTTATCGGGATTGTACTTGATTGAGTGTGATGTCACAAACATTTGTGCGGATCTAGATTGTGTTAAGGAATACAATAGGTTAAGAAGAGAGTATGCGCCACATTTGCCTCAATATCCTTTGTTTGAGAAACGTGTGGTAGGCCGGAAACGAAGAAATGTGACCAATACTGGGGAGGTTGTAGCAAAAAGACGAAAAGTCGATGAACCTGAAATTATAAGCAGAAACAAAAAGGATTCTGTTGAAGATGTTGTTGGTTTTCAATTTGAAAACAGTTCTGGTGTCAACTGCTATGCTACTGTAGTGGTTAATGTTTTGTTTTCTCTAGAAAATGTAAAAGAAGAGATTGTGGTCAATTCTGATCAAAGATTTAGCAGTTTGTTAAATTCTGTCTTAGAAAAATGTAGCACTGATAGAACAAACATAGAAAGTGTGTCTGAAATTCGAAATCTGTTAGACAGATGTTCAGGCCAAACACAATTCTCTCAAAATATTCAGCAAGATTGTCAGGAGTTTTTAATGTATATGCTTGATGTATTGCATGCTGAAGGTGTAGATGTAGATCAGCTGTTTGGGCTTTCTTATCAATGGCAGCATGACTGCGAGAACTGTAGGGTATCAAGTACTACTAGTGTAGACTCAGAAAGATTTATATATTTAACTTTGCCAGACAGTAAATCAGTCTCCTTTAATAAGCTAGTAAAAGCAGCTGATCACAACATGGAGTGTAGCCAATGTAAATCTGAAATGATGTCCACATTATTTATACGAACATATGGCCAGTATGTCATTTTAATGTTCCAACGATGTAGGCCTGATGGAACAAAATTGACAACTTTAATTAAAAATGTTGTTGCTTCACAGTTGTCAATATCAGGAAGGACTTTTGTAACTGCAGCAATTATATATCATGATGGTCCTTCAATAACATCACGACATTACACAGCTTATTTAAAGTCTAGAAATGGCTGGTCATTCTGCAATGATTCTGTTTTAATTTTCCAAAAAAAATAGCCGTATGACCTTAAAAACTCTTACCTGGTGTTTTTAAAACCAAAATTTTAGGGAAAGAATCTCGGGATGTGCTCTGAGGAATTTCAAGAAGTTCTAATGGCTCCTACACGATTTGGCCTTGAGGATAAGTGTAGTTCAGAGACATAACTTCTAACCATAAGACTGGACGTCATGGAGAAATAAGTGCACTTTGAATGAGTTCAGAAAAACTGTTTCTTTTTATAAGCTAATTGAAGCAGCCAATCAAAACATAGAGTAGAGGGAATGTAAGTCTGCAATGCTGTCTACTGTTTTACATTGCTTTGTGATTAAAAGTGATGTAGAGAATTAAATAATTGTAGTAGTCATAGAGGTAGTGTAAGTCTGCTTCATAGTAAGCAGTATCAGTGTCACAGGAAATGTAGAACATGACTGAGCAAGAAGGGGAAGATATTACTAGTCCAGGATTGTGAAAATGATCTTCAACATTTTAATTGTGAAAGTTGCGGGAATACAACATGACGGGATTGGCTTACAAGAATTCCAAGAGTTATAAATGGCTCTGACACGATTTGGCCTTGTGGAAACGTGTGGTAGAGAGCGAGAAGTCATTTATTGTATGTAACATGTTTTTCAAAACGATGGAGGTTTTCTTTCAGAAAGTGGCGGTCTGAAAGTAATAACAGCACAACAGAGTGTAAGCTGTTCATAGGACATCCTTCGACGTCATGGAAAGGAAGTTAACTTTAAGGAGTTCTGAATTCTGATTTGTTATGTTGTATGGGTTTTTTAAACACAATCATTTTGATTGTGTTTTTTTTTCCCCGCTGTTATATGATGAATACCTTCAAGTCACTGTTTTTAGTGAAATTTGATACATTCTGAGAACAGCAAAAATAAACCATTTAACATGTATAATTAATTCTGTACTGTATGCATTTATGATGTACATGTAGAACTGTGTAGGAGGCATGGAGAAGGTGAGGCTTCTGTAAGTGTCAAAGTTGTTGCATACAGTGCTCATATTCTACGTAGTCTTTCATATGATAGACTACATTTCCACAATGAGATACCTAAGCAAAGGAAACACAGGTGATATGATTGTGGAATGAGCAAAATAAATTGCACGTTTTTCAATTATATTACCTGTGTTTCCTAACATTACACATCACATTGTGTAGGTGAGGTTTAGGCCTGTTCCTGGAGACAGAGGAGGTCTGACATTTGTTCAAGAGTGCAGTGGACATGACTCACTTCGTTGGTAGGCCTCCACATGTATTATCTCCTCTGTATTCTTCAACAAACCTAAATTCCATCTGCAACCCTGAGTAGGACTTACCTGAAACAAATCTGTGCATAGGTTACACCTTATTGGCATCTTGAAACAATCATTTAAAATGTTAGGATCCGATTTATGGTGGCCGTGCGCCTCTTTTGCTGCATTGTGGGTCACTTTTGTGTAAAAGATGCACCATGTTGCAAGATAGGTTTCAGTTCATCTCCAGCAAGATACCATCAGTTTAAAATGTATATAATTAGCACTGTGTAGGGGGCACGCAGAAGCTGAAGCTTTTGTAAGTGTCAAAGTTGTTGTATGCAGTGGTGCACTTCTGGGTACTGTTTAATATGCTGCACTACATCTGCACTATGAGATACCTTAGCCTAGGCAACACAGGTGATGTGATTGTGAAATGAGGAAAAGAAACTCCACATTTTTCAATTACATCACCTGTGTTTCCTAAGTTTACGAATGACATTGTGCAGATGAAGTTTAGGTCTGTCCACGGACACAGAAGAGGTCTGGCCTTTGTTCAAGAGTGAAGTGGACATGACTTACTTCATTGGTAGGCCTTCACATGTATTATCTCCTCTGTATTCTTCAACAACTCGAAATTTCATTTGGAACCCTGAGTAGGCCTCACCTCAAACAAACCTCTGGATAGGACACATCTTATTGGCATCCTGAAACAAACATTTAAAATGTTAGTGTCTTGCGACACTTTTGTGAAACAACAGCAGTGCAAAAGATGCACCATTTTTTAAGATAGGCCTCACTTCATCTGCATCAAGATACTGTTAGTTTAAAATGTATATCTTTAGGACTGTGTACGGGGCCTGGAGAAGCAGAAGCTTCTGTAAGTGTCAAAGTTGTTGAAAAACTGTTTGTCCTTCAATCTTTTCCCTTGTCTTTTCTAATTTTTAAATACATGTTTTAATATTTTTCAAATGTTTGTTCTCTCGTTCACAGATTGAAAGTATAAAAACAAAAAGTGAGTAAGTTAATGACAATTATAAGGTAAATGTTTTGTACTCTTTTCGTTACATTTCTATCACATTCACCTACTAGTAGTTTGACAGCTTCATTTCTTTAACCCTCAGTTTCCTGCCTTTGCTACTTCCCTCATTCCTTTCTCTATTACCTACTTACTCTACTCCTTCCACTCCTTTTCTCAGTCCCTCTCTTCTCATAGTTCCTCACTCTTGTTCACTCACTCCATCTCTATTACTCTTAGTGTCTTTGACTGATCACTCTTTCACTACTTGTTCATTATGCTTCTTCTGTGTAGTTGAAGCACACTAAGGGGCATATTATCAACACAGCCAATAAAATTATTGCTGTTTTTATTGGCAGAAAAGTGTTGCAAAAGTTGTTTTAGCGGCAGTTTTCCGCTGCAAAAGCGGCTTTAGCGACACATTTCTGCCGATAAAAGCTGCAAAACTTTTATTGCCTATGTTGATGATATGGCTCTATGTTATTTACATTTCTTTGCTGTTTCAATTAATCTTTTTCTGTTATTTTTTCTTTTTTGTTTTCTGTTTTTTCTCTCTGTTATTCCACATGTTTTACTCTGAGTTTGAACATTCACTCACATTGTCCAAGAAACTCTTCTTTGTTATTGTTCTACTCTCTTTTTTTTCTTTCACTTCCTTATCTATTTTGTTTTTCACAATTATACCCTCTTAAATCTTTTCTTCAGTAAATAGATCTATTAAACAGTATCTCTGGTTTACTCCCTATAGCTGTCTTTCTTTTAACATTACTCTCTGTTTACTTCCCTTATACTTACTCTTCTTTTTAATTTTTTTGGTTCGCTCCCGGTTCGCGAACCGGGAAGCGAACTGGGAAGCGAACTAAAAGAAATAGAGCTTGCCAGAGTGCTAAACATTCTAGCAATTTTTTTTGAAAGGGGAGGTAGTTCTGAAAAGAACTTTTTTTTTAATGTTTTTGTTGTTTTATATATATATTTTTTTTTTGAACATTTTTTGTTTTTTTTGTATTTTTTGAACAGTTTTAGTTTTTTGTTTTTTTTTGATGGAGGGGAAACAACAAAAAACAGGCATTGAAAAGGGCTCAACAGGAGCAACAAAAAAAAATTACTGTCTGGGGCGGTTAGGGCAATTGTGATTGTTATAAGCTAGGTTGATTGAATTAATACTCATGTTACCACATGATATCAATGCACCGCAGTACAGACAAGTATGTTTCATATGCGCAAAATTCTCCTGGATGTTTGGCACGGTTTCCCGTGCCTCTGCTGCTGTCAACGATATTAGCGATGTTGACCTGGCCACAGGAGTTGTTGTCATTTGAGATGTCATCAGTGATGTCATCAGTGATGTCATTTGAGATGTCATCAGTGATGTCACTGACCATGTCATGAATGATGTAATATGTGACATCATCAGCAGTGGATTGCGGGTGCGCGATATATAGTTAGTACAACTAACTATATAGGGAATTTCAATGGTTTTGTGTGAGTAAAATAAGGTTTTTTAAATGCTAATTCCTAACTATATATGGTCTATAACCTATGGTTTTTTCAGTGAATATATATATATATTTCCCCAGCCGTCTGAGGCCACAATTCTGAACCTTTCAGGATTAGAAGGTTCGATGCTCAACATGCAAACAGAGCTGACTTTTGAAATTTCTCACTCAGAGATATTAATGACTGAAATAATTCTGCAAACGCTTGCCTGAAATAATTTTTAATGAATAACTCACCTGCACAAAGGACAGCATGCCCCACAATGCAGCCGGGGAGAGAGTGAGAGCAACACGCCCACGGAGGGAGGGTATGCCTAAAGACACCGGAAATGAATGTGCAGGCTACAGGTGTGCTGTTTGCTCGCCCAGGAAGAAGGGGCGTGAGGCCCCGAAACGCGTTGGCGATGGAATAAAAATAAACACGCATTTCAGAGGCTGGCTGCATTTCTTAGGCTGGATGGCAGAGCATCGAGTGTGATCCTCTAAAGCTAAAGGGCGATTTGTGGAGAACTTATACACGGCTGCCTGCGCCGTGGGAGGAAGCACCATCACCGGCTGGGACCCAATGTTTTCCCCAGCCGTCTGAGGCCACAATTCTGAACCTTTCAGGATTAGAAGGTTCGATGCTCAACATGCAAACAGAGCTGACTTTTGAAATTTCTCACTCAGAGATATTAATGACTGAAATAATTCTGCAAACGCTTGCCTGAAATAATTTTTAATGAATAACTCACCTGCACAAAGGACAGCATGCCCCACAATGCATCCGGGGAGAGAGTGAGAGCAACACGCCCACGGAGGGAGGGTATGCCTAAAGACACCGGAAATGAATGTGCAGGCTACAGGTGTGCTGTTTGCTCGCCCAGGAAGAAGGGGCGTGAGGCCCCGAAACGCGTTGGCGATGGAATAAAAATAAACACGCATTTCAGAGGCTGGCTGCATTTCTTAGGCTGGATGGCAGAGCATCGAGTGTGATCCTCTAAAGCTAAAGGGCGATTTGTGGAGAACTTATACACGGCTGCCTGCGCCGTGGGAGGAAGCACCATCACTGGCTGGGACCCAATGTTTTCCCCAGCCGTCTGAGGCCACAATTCTGAACCTTTCAGGATTAGAAGGTTCGATGCTCAACATGCAAACAGAGCTGACTTTTGAAATTTCTCACTCAGAGATATTAATGACTGAAATAATTCTGCAAACGCTTGCCTGAAATAATTTTTAATGAATAACTCACCTGCACAAAGGACAGCATGCCCCACAATGCATCCGGGGAGAGAGTGAGAGCAACACGCCCACGGAGGGAGGGTATGCCTAAAGACACCGGAAATGAATGTGCAGGCTACAGGTGTGCTGTTTGCTCGCCCAGGAAGAAGGGGCGTGAGGCCCCGAAACGCGTTGGCGATGGAATAAAAATAAACACGCATTTCAGAGGCTGGCTGCATTTCTTAGGCTGGATGGCAGAGCATCGAGTGTGATCCTCTAAAGCTAAAGGGCGATTTGTGGAGAATATATATATATATATACATATATATATATATATTACCTACTGGCGGTCGCCAGTAGGTATATATAGTTAGGATTTTTTCTCTATGGGTTTTTTGAAAATTCTATGTCTAATAACTTTGGCGTTTGTGGACGGAATTGGCTGAAATTTTCAGGAAAATGGCACATTTTGTTTCTGAGCAGCCCCTGAAAATTTTGGGGGGGTTCGTCAAGGGGGGGCCGAGAAAAAAGGGGGGTCCCAAAACGCGTTTTTCCCATGTTAATTTCCATAGGGCGGTTGGCCTCACTTTTAGCCCGAACGGCTGAATGGATTTGCACGAAACTTGGCAAAATTGTAGGGACTGGTAGCCCGATGTGCCTTTTGTAGGTCTCAATATATGTGCTCCAGTGGATTTTGAGAAATTAACGTTTAAAAAAAGATATATATCTGTAACAGCGGACCGGGCAGCGCTCTGGTTCGCGGACTTTTCGCGCAACGGAGCTTTGTGAAGCGAAGCTGATTGGTTCTCCGGCGTCTGTCAACATTCCAAACAGTCCGTAGCGGCCGCCATCTTGTCTCTCGGTAGGATCGAGAGACAAGAGGAGGTCAAAACAAAGGGGGAAATAACTATAAGGGGGCATAGTAGATCCTCGCTGACCCCCTAGGTTTGATGTGGAGGTTTTAAAAGGGCCCCGCGGGGCAAAAAAAAATAATAATAATAATAATCGAACGGCTGAATGGATTTGCACGAAACTTGGCAAAATATTAGGGACTGGTAGCCCGATGTGCCTTTGCTAGGTCTCAATATATGTGCTCCAGTGGATTTTGAGAAATTAACGTTCAAAAAAAGATATATATCTGTAACAGCGCTCCGCTTCGCGTAACGGAGGTTTGCGAAGCTGATTGGTCATTCTGTCACTGGGCTATAGTTGGGCTACATCTGGCTGATATTTGGGCTACATTTGTTTTTTTGTGTGTCTGGCGGCCATCTTTGGGCTACATTGGGCTACATTGGGCTTCATTGGGCTACATTCGGCTAATTAGCAAATAGCTCATCGCAAACTAGGAATGGTAAAGAATCGCTATTTATTCCTTAAAGTTCGCTATTTAGGAAATGCAAAAAACTTTGATGATACATATGGCGGTTCATCTCTAACAAGATAAGAAGCATAGGGATACATTTATGATGACTGGCGCATCACCAGGGATGTGTTAGTCATTCTGTGCCGCTGTTCCGTCACCTATGGTGTGCTGCATTTACAATGCGGCGCATCATGGGGCAAAAACAGCACAGATGCGTGATGTATCTGTGCCGTAAAGGTGGCGCATTGCTGGAGTTGTATCGCAAGTGTGATGAAGCTCCAGCAAGGGTCGGGGGTGCCCCTGTCGCAGGGTTTCTGTTCTCACACAGAACTGTGGACAGAGGATTGGAACCTCGGCGAATTAGGGTGTCCCAAAACTCACGTTAGTAATCAAAAACTCCTTAGCAAGCTAGGTACAGTGTCACATTGGATATAACAAACTCTCAATGTTTAGACAATCCAGAATATGAACTTATAGTACCTCAGGATACGTGGAACTCATGAACAGTCGGTCGTTATAGATTTCTTAGAAACCAGAACATGGAGTTAAGAAGAACAGATGTGTATTTGAAATGTTTATTTACTAATGCCGTCTTCTCAGGCGTAGTACCTTAGATAATAAAAGTACACATATTATCAGTAGCAAAATTACCAGCATAGTTACTAGTACATAAAAAGTGAATGGTGATAGTATGTTAACATGCTGTAAATGAATAAGAGTTAGCAACACTTATAAGCAGCCGCGGGCCGTGGAGGGAGTTACGGTGAGGCAGGGAGGCGGGGAGGGGGAGAAGCAGGGTGGAGAATACAAGTACACATATTATCAGTAGCAAAATTACCAGCATAGTTACTAGTACATAAAAAGCGAATGGTGACAGTATGTTAACATGCTGTAAATGAATAAGAGTTAGCTACACTTATAAGCAGCCGCGGGCCGTGGAGGGAGTTACGGTGGGGCAGGGAGGCGGGGAGGGGGAGGGGCAAGGTAGAGAGGGCTCCACCCTGCTTCTCCCCCTCCCCGCCTCCCTGCCCCACCGTAACTCCCTCCACGGCCCGCGGCTGCTTATATCTCACCCTCCCTAATACACATATTATATTATTTGCTAAGAAGGTCTCTTTGTGTTGGTTTAGGGCGTGCCCATACTTTAGTGTCTTAGATTTGAAGGAATCACATCAGCATACACCAGCTCTCTCTTCATGTGAACCGCATCAACTGTTGTGTATGTGTGTTCGGCAAAGCAATATAAAACCCGCCTCATGCCCAGAATTGGCAGAAGTTGCACTTATGTTATGAGTATGAAGTCGTGGAGATCAGACCTCATAACAATTCTGTATCGTGTTGTTCTTGAAACTTTAGCACTCGCTGTACAGATATAGTTTAACAAGTAAAGCAGATAGTAGACCAATAACATATTATTCTCATGTAAACCACGATGAACTACTAGGTGGAAAGCTAAAGCAACAACTAAGTGTTGTGTGCAGAAGTTGCAAAAAAGGAAAAATGGCGGTTAAACCGGTAATGAGCCCATGCTAACTTAACACGGTGTAAAGATATCCAGGACCTAGATGACACCTCCTCATGATCCGGAAACGAACTGAATAAGATAATAGAAGTGCCATCTCATGAGAGCAGATTGCAAGTTTATATGTGGACGGTCCGCAAGGTAAAGCATTAAAAACTAGGAAAATTTAATGCTAAAGAAAAATAAAACAGCCAAGTACTTTATCGAGTCTTAAGCCAATAGGCAAGGTAAATAATAAAAACTTGACAAATAAGTCAATGAATTGTCAATGAAATGCTAGTACTCAGCATATCAAACATGAAAAAGGTCTATGACATAACTGTGTATGCAAAATAAGCTGCAACAGCCTCCAATAGGAAGTCACCGTCTTCATCCGAAAACAGTTCAGCCATCCAATTTAAAAGCGGAAAAGAACATACGTGCTCTCCCAGCACCGGATCCTCTATCACCATCAGAGGACAGCTCGGTGGGTTTTCAAGAAAGCTCTGTTCCAAGAAAGACTGTGCTGCCGCCAGTAAATTCCAGAGACCAAGTAGTCCATGCATCAATGCCACAGCCATAATCCTTTCGCCAGGACAAACCAAGTCGTGAGTAATGATAGGAGTCATCAGCTGATTAAAGTCGACGTCAGGAGAAACCGGTCCGCAGAGACACAAATCAATGGCCCAATCGAAATCACAGGTCAGGCACTGAAATAGAGGCTGGACACAGGTGAAGTAGGAGAATCGAAAAGATAATCCATATGCCGTGCTTAATATCGCCAACGGCATTGTGCCATAATATTCTAGCATGCGATTGCGGAACAGTGTCAGCAGCTGCAGGGTGGGAGGTTGCATAGGAGGGACATCCATATTTAAAAATGTAAAAAAGCACAAGAGCGTCCGCTGGTAATGCAAGTAAAAATGCCAATCCACGAACCAGAGTGCAGAAAATAGAATGAAAGGAAGCAGGGATGACTCCAAAGATTTTCTCAAATGAAGTCACGAGACCACTGGTAACAACTTTAAAAAAGTGCGCCAGGGACTTTGTGGAGGATGCGTTAAAGATAGTCGGAAACAGGTTGCTGAAATTGAAAGGCAAATCTTAATTGAAAAGGGTGTGCACCTCTGTACGGGTGTTCGCTATGTGAAGTACGAAAGTTTCACGGGCCGAACTCAAGGCCACCTCTCTCTGAGACAAAAGAGCTCTTATTCTTGCCATGCCGTTGAAACGTGTCCCAAGGTTGGTATTTGTGGCCAGATTGAAAACTCCCTATGTTCATGTGTGGGAGGAAATAGAACATTTCTGCAGCAAATAACCCGTTCACTTACTGTTACGATAAAAGGAATACTTTTAATTAACTCAGAACAATCTTCATTATTGAGCATCAAATAACTACCATTTTCCAACAACTTGAACGTGGGGATGATAGCAGGAACTGGCGTGCCTTGCAACACGCAAGCCATATTTGGTCGGTGTTTGTTGCATGAACCGTGTAACTGTATGTGCCTACACATTAGTGAATGATCTGGCGTCTCAGTGCATTCCTCTCCATTCAGATAAACTTCTTGATCATCTTTGAAACATCTGTATGTGTATGGAAGCGACCAGACCTCATGAAGAAAAGCACTACCTAAAGGTTCATAACGACCTATTGGTATATATTTCATACAATTTGAAAACTTATATAAAGCAAAAGGCAGCGTTATTAAACCGTGGATAAGGCATGTTGCCAAAAAACCCGCAATCCTCTGCTGATGATGTCACTGAGCATGTCATGAATGATGTAATATGTGACATCATCAGCAGTGGATTACGGGTAATGGTATCTCTAGTTTACTCCCTTATAGCTGTCTTTCTTTTAACATAAGTGTCTGTTTCCTTCCCTTATACTTACTGTTTTTGGTTCGCTTCCGGTTCGCGTACCGGCGAGCGAACTGGGAAGCGAACTAAGAGAAATAGAGGTTGGCACAGTTCCAAATATTGTACCAATTTTTTAATAACGGGGAGGTAGTTCTGAAAAGAACTTTTTTTTTTATTTTTCTGAACATTTTTTTACTGTTTTTGAATTTTTCGGAACAGTTTTATATTTTTTTGGGTTTTTCTTGGAGGGGGCAATGAAAACGATTCATTGTAAAGGGCTCAACAGGAGCAACAAAACAAAAAAAAGAAGTATTTATTATTTTGGGCGTTTCGGACAAACTTGCATATGATAGTCAATAGCTCTGTTGATCAGAGTGATGCTTTTTTCTCCGTAGGAAATGAACCCATCGCAAAATGCGCAGATGTGTTTTACATCACCAAATCTCATTTGTATATTTGGCACCATCTCCCTGCCCTCTGGTCCCGTTACTTTCGGTACAACAGATCTTCTGGCCATAATAGGGAGATTATCTAGGTCGTTCCGAAACTGTGCAGCACTGTAGTTGTTAGGATGCCACCTAGTCATATGGCGATGCATTGTGTAGTTTCCGAAACTGTATTTTTTGTCGGTCCCTCTGGACAGTCTATCTTGACATATAAGGCAAGTTACGTATCTTGCATTTACTTTTTTCTGACCTTTGGGAATTTTAAAAAATTGCCAAATGAAGTTTTCTTTCCGGTGAGACGTCCTGGGCTGCTCAGGCAAAAACTGCCTCTCTTCGTGCTCGTCCTCCTGTTCCTCTTCTTCTTCTTCTTGTTGAATTATAACTTTAGCAGGTGGTCCACTCTTCCTTGGATGTGGTGGAGGTGGTGGGGAAGCACCAGCTGAAGCTACTAAAGAAGCCATTGCTCAGTGATCACAAAGGGTCTTTCTCTCACAATGATGAAAGTCAGAGTGAGGAAAGAAGGAGGGATTTTCATCATTTGGGAAAAACAAGAGTTCTCAACCAATCAAAAGTGTTCATTTTAGATTATATGACCTAGTCTTACATCATTAGGAAACCAAAAGTGAAATGAACCAATGAAAAGTGTTATTACCAAGTCACATGACTTGCTGTGTTTACGTTAAGCGCTTTGCAGGGCCTCCCGGTTTGCTTCCAGAAACCTGCGCTTTGCGACTCGCTTCGCGTACCAGTTCGCTAACGTAGCACGTCATATGACGTATCACGCGACAACGTGAAACGTCATGCGGACGGGAGGCGTCACGATGTTGTTTTCAAACGCGCCACTTGCGGTAAAGAAACGTTTACCGGCTCGCGGTCTATTTCGCGGCATCAAGGTCAGCTAACGGGAAGCTTCCCGATTTGCGAAGCGGGAACGAAGAAAAAAAAATATTTAAAAAAAAAATTATTCATAAACATATAAAATATATTTTTGGATTTAAAGAAGAATACATTTTACAGCTACAGATATTAGCTGTTAAAAAACCAATGAAATTCACAGAAAAAACCATAGGTTATGGACCATATATAGTTAGGAATTAGCATTTACAAAACCTTGAAAATTCACTGAAAAAACCATAGGTTATAGACCATATATAGTTAGGAATTAGCATTTACAAAACCTTGAAAATTCACTGAAAAAAACATAGGTTATAGACCATATATAGTTAGGAATTAGCATTTAAAAAACCTTATTTTACTCACACAAAACCATTGAAATTCCATATATAGTTAGTTGCACTAACTATATATCGCGCACCCGCAATCCACTGCTGATCATGTCACATATTACATCATTCATGACATGGTCAGTGACATCACTGATGACATCACTGATGACATCTCAAATGACATCACTGATGACATCACTGATGACATCTCATTTGACATCATTCTTGTGCTAATACGATAAACCTCTTCAGACTCTAATATAACCTTAGATACACTCAGTGTATACAGACACTCACACACTGCCACTCATCCATGGAGTTACTCACACACCCAGTCAGTCATGCAAAGAAACAATCTCACCTCCATTTCTTCAACTATACAGTTAAACACACCTTACTTATTGAAACATATACTAACACATATTTACTCTCTTATACAATCCCTGATACAAGTTCACAATGATCGATACAACCACTCACTCATTCAGTGGCTCTCATGCACAGTTATTTATATATGCCAACTCTCACATGTACTGTGTTTTACATATGTACTTACTATGACATGTAGCATTGAGATATCCATTCACTCATCAATACACTCATGCACACAGTCAACTGCCCATGTAGCTGTTTCCACATGCACTCTTGAACTCATACACCTAGTGAATAAACTGCTCACACATCTATGCATAGAGTCACACACCTTCCAGCCACCCCCACACAAACTCAATCTCCCATAGAAATACTTGGGCAACCAATTAATAACACATATAGCCTCTCGTATAGCTAATGATCAACACATGCAGCAGTTTACAGAACAACAGACATAATGATGCACAAATTAAGACAGTTTAGTCACTAACCCATGCATTCAGTGAGACACATTTAATCACTCACTCATACAGTCAGTCATGCACCTACTAAATCCTTCATCCAGACACTTATACATCCACTCAAGACATATTTTAACTTTACAGAAAAATACAGTCACTGGATGTTGTCATCAGTGATGTCATTTGAGATGTCATCAGTGATGTCATCAGTGATGTCACTGACCATGTCATGAATGATGTAATATGTGACATGATCAGCAGTGGATTGCGGGTGCGCGATATATAGTTAGTGCAACTAACTATATATGGAATTTCAATGGTTTTGTGTGAGTAAAATAAGGTTTTTTAAATGCTAATTCCTAACTATATTTGGTCTATAACCTATGGTTTTTTCAGTGAATATATATATATATATATATATATATATATATATATATATATATATATATATATATATATATATATATATATATTTATATTATCCCAAAATTGCCCAGCAATTGAGGCCGCACAATACTGCGAGGAAGGAAACATCCTTATACATGAGAAACAGACAGCTTCCGATTCCTTAATACATCCTGTTGCCTGACGCGTTTCGATGGACTTTCACCATCTCTTCAGAGGCCTCGTGAACAGGAAAAAGTAACGTGCAGGACTCACCACCCCTTGCATTATATATGTATTCTTTGATGTGGAGTTCAGGATAATACATCTATACTTCCTCTGTATGCACTAGCCTTTTGATATTTTGTCCAGTGCTTCATTTGTAAAAATACTAGTGTCAGGACCCTCATTAGGAGGGCATCGGAGCTTACACCACCCATTGCCCCTACCAGTGCTGCCAATGACAGTACCAATACAACTACTGACAATATCACCACTACAGTTGTATTCAGACGATTACAAACCCCCAAAGTTATAAGAATCGCTTGGGCGGCACGTATTAGTCATTTTTAATATATAAATATTAAATTAGTAAATAAATGTTGTGCTCGCTCATCTCAACTTAGACAAACAATGCCACCATGTTGTAGACTCTCATAAGTGCCGGAGTTGGCAATAAGATGCCGGTGCCGAACACCGGAAACCACCGGCTCAAATTAAGCACTGATTTTGTCCCTCATTATTCTGTCCAAGTTATTCTGATACCACAGTATTCCTATTCTTGATATTCCATAACACCATTACCCAAAAGAGATACCTAAGGATTTTGCTATAGTAACCAGGGGGTTGGGGGTGGTACCATTCCATGACTGCTAGATCAAAGTGACCTGGGCTAGCATTCTTTATTTCTACTAGCAATTAAGATTTCTGTTTTATTGGCATTCAGTTTGAGAAACATCCATTGCCTGCAGGCAGTCGTAATAGTGGGACAGTGATACAGGAGCATGATGGTGTAGGCGGATAATGAAAGGTGCCTCTTCTGCTTATGAAAAAGAAGTACAAGCAAAGGAACCAATAAGGTTGGAGAAAGTGTGAACATACAGGTTGAAAGTCATAGGTGACAATGATGAACCATGGTGGTATGTTTATGCAGGGATGTAGCTTCATGGGAGCTGGGGTGTTACTCCTTCTTTCCTTAACAGTGAATGCATTCTGGTAACTGGTAGTCAGGTTTGAGAGGACTCAATCAATTGTGACTGTGTCTGTGTTGGATTTCACTAGGGATTAGCAGCTCTGTGGAGACTGACATAAGTGACTGAATTTGCAGATTCATCATTTAGACCAACTGATCCTCCATCCCACACAAACACACTACAAGGCAAAGAAAAACAACAAAGTAATTAATGTTCAGTGAGAAGTCATGGCTTAGTAATGTCCCAACATAATGTTATCTCCACTTCCTCATCGTTTTTTTTATTTTTGAAATCTCGTTTCAACCGAAATCACACACAACAGTAGCGGCTGGTACCGGACCCAAGTGGTGAGGTGGGGGGATGAAAAAAGAAGAAAAAAAACACTTACCTCGCTACGGCTGGCCTGCCGGCGCCTCTCCTCCGTCCTCTTCTTCCAGTTTCCGATCCCAGCAACAGGAAGCACCCGGGCTCCCAGGCTCCCCTGAGCCAATTGCAACGCTGCAATGCAGCATTGTGATTGTTCTGAACGCTCAGATGGGGAATGGGAGGCTGGGCATGTTCCTCAATAGGCTGTATATTACAGCCTGGTGGGGAAAATGCAAAGTGTGCAGGACTGTTTGGCTGGATCAAGTGGGCCGACCAAGCAGTCTTGCACACTTAGGGAAAGCAAACCACTCCTCCACCTGCTCTGGCCAGCCCCGTCTCGCCCCGAGAGCGACTGACTACAATAGGAAAACGAAACTGATAATAAAGATACGTTATTATAATTTTATTTTTCCTCTTGAGCAGTGGGGCGGCACTCCTTCGCCTAAGCAGAGAAGCCACCACTAGCATACAATACTCCTTCATGTAGAGCACCTTACATGTAAGATAGCCCTAATGACAGAGAAATGTTTTCTATGAAGGGCTCCTTTGTCTTAGGCTCACACTATGTCAAATACCTAAAATAGAGTAAAATATTCTGGAGTTCACACACATACACATACAAAAGTTGTGCACACCGTACACTAACCTGCCAAACTGCCTTACTGCCTCTAGAATATGTAATATAGAGACTATTTTGATGTTCCTGTTCCACCTGGTGACCATGTTAAGGTGCTTGGCTGATGTTAGGCCCCAGTGGAAAAGGTACCTGGCTAAGGCACCTGCTCCCTGTGGAATGCTTGGATTCTCACTTCTACACTGTGATGGAGCGGGGATATTTAAGTCTCAAACGTCAGTGTAACCATCATACAAACTCCACCCATTGGTTATAAGGACCTTTTATTTGTTGACGTGGAGAGAGACCTAGGAGCAATCATTTACATACATTTCAATAGCAGTGAAGAGTGAAGAACAATGGGGCTCCACGGGAAACAACAAGGAGAATTGTAGTAGGTTTAAAAGATGTATTAACAAATTTAGCTAAATTAAGGACATTCATTCATTAAGTATTGAGACTTAAGCATCATTATTACAAGTTTAAATAGCCCCAGAGTCAATATGTCAGAAAAAGGTAAAATAGTACATTGACAAGAACTACACAAAGAATACAAACTCCTGTGTTCCATGAAGGAAACCCCCAATCTAAATTAAGCAAGTATAGGTCGGGAAGGCTTTTGGTTTAGCAAATAAAGTAAGGTGTCCACTTCAGAAAACCAAATAAAGGTCTGGCTATACTTATCACTGGCAGTGGCAGCCGTAGGAATACTGACTTATTATCACTATCCCCAATGTCACTATCAATTTATAATTTGTGTCTGTATGGAAGTACTTTGTTAGCGGAAGTCTATTGCCACGATTAAAATAGAGGCCAAGATTTTAGTGACAGATTTTCTTTTGCAAGCACTTTGTTTACAACACATAGATATTCAATCTTTAGTTATACATGAAGGGCTTCAAGACTGTTTACTTTTTCAAATAATGTTTATCCTCCCAGTGACACCCCTGACATTTCCCCACTGTCTACTCTTCCAATACCCTTTAAGCTTCCCTCTCCCGGTTTGTAGCATCAAGTTTGCTAGATAAATACACCACAGTGATGCTTGGGAAACCCAAGTAAGATGCCAAGTCTATCATCCTCCAAATTCAACCAATTGCAGGATACTTAAATCATACTTTGGAGATTGGTAAAACGTATTGCCTCTTTTTGCAATGAGTTACTTTTATTAATACTACGGAATGGTTTCTCTCAGGGAAATCTCCATTGAAATCATAAGCACTGAATTTTCCCAGAGCAGTTCTTTAAAATATTTTTCTTAGGAGTAGACATTCTCCTTATTTCAGGAACTCCAAGCTTAGCACATAATTTTGTTAAAAACGTTTTTCAGCCTATAAAGGAAGCTATATTGGCCAATTACTTAAATTTGTATTAAAATGGTCAACATATCATTAATAAAATAAGAAATATTTTCAGGAACTGGGTCATTTTCTTCTTAAAAATATCCACCATAAACCTTTTTTTTAAAGAAATGGAGAATAGATAATTAGACAATGTAGACATATAGGCTTCAGCACTGTAGACATAATAACTGACACTGCACCTTTAGGGGCTCACAGCCGTTGAGTGTCCCATCATGCCCTGCAGATGGCAGTTACCGCAGTTATTTTTTATGGCGCAAGAGTACCAGTAATAAAATGGAATGTGTATTAATAATCTTTGTCTCTTCCACTGGCAAGGAGGGTGGGTTGCTTATGATTTCAGTGGATATTCCCCTGAGAGAGAAATAGGATTACATTTAAGAAACCATTCTTGCTCTCTCGGGGGATCTCCAATGATAATTCTAAGCTCTGAAGAGAGTAGCAAGCCCATCCTACAAACAGCGGTGGAAGAGAAGAAGATGGACCATAGAAAAAACGAAGCAAAGAGATTACGGAGGGAAGCCTGTCCTACTTAAGCATCTGTTCTAGCATCTGAGTTCAAACAATAGTGCTCATGAAAGTATAAACAGATTTCCATGTAGCATCTTTTCAGATTTCTGCAACAGAAATATTTCTCGTTAAAGCAGCTGCTGCTGCCTTACCTCACGTAGAATGGGCCATGGTCTACCTGCCAGAGTTTTATTTGCTTTTTTATAGCATAAGAGGATGCAAGAATCTATTCACCTGGATATAGACTGTTTAGATGTGGCCAACCATGTATGTTCAGGACCATAATTTACAAACAATTGAACGGTCTTAAGTATATATTTTGTTTTATCTGTATAAAGTTTTAAGACCTTTCTCACATCCAAAGTGTGAAGAGATGTTTCTGCTGGAGTAGAGAGGTTCTGAAAGAAATTCGGTAAAGTAATGGTTTGATTAATGTGAAAATCTGAAACAACTTTGGGCAAGAATTTCGGATGAGTTCTCATTACAAAGTTATTGCTATGAAATATTCTAAATTGTTCATGAGAACATAAAGCTTGAATCTCACTAACTCGACGTGCTGATGTAATGCCCACGAAGAAAGCCCTTTTCCAAGAAAGGTGTTGTAATGGGGCTTTTTGAATAGGTTCAAAGGGGGTACAATGACTTGTGAAAGTACTACATTCAATTCCAAAGGAAACGAAAGGTGGAGGGAAAACCTTCTTGATACCCTCTTAGAAGCCTTTCATAGCTGGGACTTTCGAAAAAAGAGCGTTGTGAAGGACATTTTCTGTAGGCAGTCATAGCTGCTAACTGGACTTCAATAGCAAGAGAACTGTAACCCAGATTTGGCTAAATGAAGTAAGTATAGAAGTAAAGCTTCTTCTTGGCCCTCAGTAGGATTAATGTTCTTGTCGGAACACCAGGTGCAGAATGTCTTGCATTTAAAAGAGTAAGATGTATGCATTGTTGGACATTTAGCTTCTTTTAGAATGTTCATGCATTCTTGAGTAAATTCAAATGTCCATGTTGTACCGCTTTAGGACCCATGCTGCCAAACTCAAAGAAGAGAGATTGGGATGGATCTGGAATAGTAATTACTGATGGAATCAGGGTAGCGTAGACAAATTTACTGGACCAGTCAATCCATAGGGCATTCCCCAATGTCCCTGGTTTGTAAAAAACTTGAGGCAATGTTTGGGCATTTTTTATTTTCTGCAGTTGCAAACAGGTTTATATGAGTAAAACCCCAGGTGCAAAAGATTTTGTGACCGACGGCATCGTTTAGCACCCACTAATGGAGGGATTCCATCTTGAAGGATGGTAGGAAAGACTTCAGGGCCAAATAAACAGCTCTTAGCTTCCTGATTCCCGGAGTTGGAAGGTGATCCATGTGGGTTCCCCAATATACTAGAGAGGAATTGGTCACTATTGTTTGAGAGGGAATATCCTGATGAAAAGGCATCCCATGTAGGATATTTTTTGGCTTGCACCACCATTTGAGGTATTGTCTCACTTTGAGGTAAAGTGTGATCTTGCCTTCCCACTTGCCTGAGTAATGACTTCACTGATCCTCCAGACACTCTTGTAGTGATCTCATGTGGATACAGGCATTTGGGATCAGAAATATACATGATGTCATTAAGCCTAGAAGGGATGACACTTTCCGCACAGTTTTCTGAAAGACTTTCGGCAGAGTATCACACTTCAAATGTATGGATAAAAATCTCTTGTCTGAAGAAAACACTTTTGCTTTTATAGTGTTGATAGTTGCTCCTAGATAATTAAGAGACTGAACTGGTGATATGGTTGATTTCTGGTGATTGACAGGAAGACCTTGCCAATTGAGAGTAGAGACAGTGATTTGATAATGATGTTGTTCTTGTTGCCACGTTGACGCCTTGATAAGCCAGTCGTCTAGATATGGAGAGACAAATATTTAGAATTTCCTGTGATGCGTTGCGACCACTGCCATGCACTTCTGGGGGCTTTGTAAAGGTAGTGATCATGACCTACTACAAATCTCAGAAATTTGCAGTGTTTTCTTGTGATCAGGATGTCAAAATACACACCCTTAAGATCTATGGAATAGAGAAAGTCTCCTTGATGGATTTTAGGATAAATTTGATTTAAAGCAAGCATTCTGAATTTTTTTCTCTGTATGCATTTTCTTGCAACTTTCAGATCTAGTATGGGTCTGAATTAGTTTTTTGGACCTTTCTTTTTTACCATAAAATAATGAGAATAAATCCCTGTTCCCCATTGGTTGAGAGGCATGGGTTCCACCGCATGCTTCTGCAGAAGAATGTTCACTTTTGATCTCAGCATCTGTAGATGTTGATTAGATGGTTTTGACTGAATATTTGATGGAGGACTTGTGAATCTAAGACAATAACCATTCTGTACAATATTAACGAACCAGGCATTGTTTGTGATACATTTCCACTCTGTTGGATATTTGGAAATACTTCCCCCTACCAGAGTGGGTAAGGTGAAGCAGAGGCTCTTTGTTTGGAACCTGCTGGAGGTTTTCCTGCTTGAGCTGATTGGTGGTCACCTCATCCCTTTGGTTGGTGCCTTTGATGCTGCTGAAAATGTCTTTGTTACTGCTGTTAGCGGTGTCCTTGAAAACACGGAGGGGTTTTAACACTCCCTGCATTAAAACATCTCTCGTAAGGCTTGTAAGGGTGTTTTCTTAGTTCCTTACAATTTGCTAGACCAACTGCTCTCTTTTTCAGTTTTTATGCAAGCTATGTCCTTATCCATATGGCTTCCAAATAGGGTGTTACCTGAGAAAGGAAGGTTGAGAATCCTCTGTCGAGATTCTTGTTACAGAGCAGTGAAATTAAGCCAAGAATGTCGCTTGAGAGATAATCCATGGCAATATGCATGGGATGTTAGCAAAGATAATTTGGCAGCAGCGCTGATCACCTTGTTATAAACCATCATGACTTCATTTAAAATTTCTATGAATTCCTCCCTACGGTCTCTTGGAAGATCATCTCCAAATTGTTGAAAGGAGTCCCATAGGGATCCATCGTATCTGCCGAGGAGGGTGGATGTGCTCGCAGCTTTCATGTTGGTAGCTGCATACCTTGAGTCCCACCAATTCTAGTTTAATTCTTTCTTTGTCTGGTGGAACCACGGATGAAGGAGTAGTAAGTAGAATGGGTTTTCATTGCAGCCAAGATAACAACAGAGTCAGGAGGAGGATCTGATTGCAGAAGTAATGGGTCCTGCTCCAGAGCCTTGTATATGTTTTCTGAAGCCTAGATGGAGCTCCTTTGGCTGAAGCTGGTGTGAGTAAATTGCTGATTCTGACAAACATGGAACCAGAGGCAGAAGAGGTTGAGAAGCAGAATGTTGGTCAAGAGTCTCAAATATCACAGATGTAGTTGGCAATGGTATATATGACTTTTGTTGCTCATATGAGTATTTCTTGAAAAATAATTAAGTCAGCAATTGGTGAGACTCTTGGCTGAGGGGAATTGGTGAAAGTTGTGACGAGGAATGTTGAGAATGGTGACAGCGACGTCTGAAAGTACCTCTTGATCGAGATCTGTGGCACGGTCTAGATTTTGATAGAGGAGAGTTAGATCTCTGTGGAGTGGCTGGAGGTATCACTGGAGCGTCCAAAGGTACCACTGGCTGAGGGAGAGGCAGAGTTACAGCACCTAGAAATCTGGGTTGAAAACAAGCAAAATGGAGAGGACACACTTAAATATTCTGAATCAGAAGTTGATGGCAAACTTCTTGCTCTTTTTTTTCTAACCCCTTCAGCAGATTTTGTAGGTTTCGACATCGAAAGGCTTCTCAGCGTTGTGTCTTCTGTGTCTCAAAGTCATGGACTCTCTCAATGTTGAACGCCTCCTGTGTCTCAACATCATGGAATCCTTCGATGTCGACCTTCTCTATCTCTAATGTAATAATATCAAAGGGAGAGTGAGGATTAGAGCGCTAGTCCTTATCCCTTAGGTCATATGCTAAATCAATGAGAACTAGTCTGTCAAGACGTGATGAGAAACTCACAGCCGTGTGTTGTTAACAAAAAAAGAAAGTAAAATCTTCTTTCTTTTTAATGAAGCCCTCACCCACCAACCTAGTTGGTGGCATGCTTCATCAGCAGGCCCCCCTGGTGACACAGAGTGTGTCCCTGGTGTGCTACAAAGCCTGTATTACAGCAGAGCTGGTATATTTACAGAGTGTGCAGTGAAGGTGACGTGAAAGTGAAATTTAAAAGCTGTCTAGTGGTCCCATTACCCGAAGGGAGTAACTTTAATATTTGGGCCTCTGGCAGCAGTAAAAACAAGGCAACGGATGTAGGTGGAGTGGTATTTAGGAGACTTCTGCCTCCAGTGGGTGGTCTACATGTTTCAGCCAGGCCTTTACTATAAACTGGCTTTCCTCAGGACCTAGAAAGGTGAAAAGTGCGATCTATACTCCCTATTGTGTATGGATCGAAATATGTGTGGCACACGCTATGGTGCCCTATGTGTGAGAAGGCAGTTCCTTCTCAAAGCATTCCTGTACATACAAACATAAAATGACAAACAAACACATAGATTGGTAGTTTTAGGCACGGTGGCATGATCACATCGATAAAAATTAGCTGTTGTGTTTGTGGTAACAGCGATAAAATGACGGCACGGTGAAGATGTCATGGTAATATTATAATTATCGAAATATGCGCTATTGTGTGTGGTAAAGCACATAATGAGTGAGAATAGTAAAAAAGGATGGTTAGTCTCACACTAGCGATTAGCTATGAATGCCCCATGAGATTCCGGCAGAGGTACTGGCACTGTGGCGGGGAAAAGGAAGAAAAAGAGGGCGTGGTTGCCCTTTGTAAAACCTGGAAAGGAAAAGCTCTTAGCATGTTCGTAGCGGGAGAGCCGTGCCTCGTGATCTACTTACTACTTGTATGCACTGGACCTGCATGAACACCTATGTTGCTGCATCAGATCCCCGTGGATAATGGACCCGGGAGGTGTAGCTGTTTAAGTACCTTCATGGTTGCTCAGCTGTCTCTCATTAACAGGTACACCCGAGTAGTGTCTGTCAGGAAAAAAGACATAGACAAAAGACTTCGCGCTCCCAGTGCGGCCTGTACTAGTGACGTTGAGGTGGTCGGTCGTCATGGAGACTGAGCCGCCTTGCGTATACACTCCCCAATAGTTATAACGGTGACAAAAGAAAATGAAATTGAAATTATGGAAAACAAAACGCAACATAATGCACTGGGGTTTATCTTAACAGGGGTGCGAGTTGAACTACCGGCACCGATCTGGGTGTGTCCGTGGGGGTGACGTTGGGTGAGGTTACGCCGGTCCTCCCTGGAACCCGTCATGGAAAAGTGGCAAAGGCTGTGTGCGTTAAGGTCAAAACGCAACAAAATGTGCTGGGGTTTATCCTAACAGGGGTGAGAGTTGGACTACCGGTACCGATCTGGGTGTGCCCGTGGTGGTGATGTCGAGGTTACGCCGGTCATCCCGGGAACCCGTTAGGTCCCATCATGGAAAAGTTTCAAAGACTATGTGCGTTAAGGTCAAAGGGTATGCTGGCCTAACATAACAGCTATGGTACGGCTATGCGCCAAGGATTACGTGTGTAATTATTAGGCTCTTAAGGTAAAGGGCATGTGTAATTTTAACACTAAGAGCATGTTTTTGTCCATGAAGGTTGCGTCATCTCAGAGGGTGAGGATGACGGGTCACTGGAGGATGGTGCTCTTGATGGAAATGCTCCAGGGTGGTAGTGAACAGACAAGGTGGTGGCAGTTCAAGTTGATCTTCTTATGGGTTGATGCTGTGCCACGGGATGGAATCGTTTAGTTCCTCATGCTGGGTGAACAGGTGGTAAATCCATTGTTGTTCTTCAGCATGCAAGAACCTATAGTTATTCTGATTGGTGTAGTCAAATTGTTCAATGACTGTCCATGACATGACGTTTGGAGTATGTCCATGTTGCAGGTGTTGGTCCGTGAGGCGACTGATGTTTTTTTGTTATGGTATTGTGCTTCTGTGTTTGACTATTCGTGTCCTGACTTTTCGTGTTGTCATGCCTATGTAGCGTAGGTTGCACGGACACTGGATTAAGTATACTTCATTGGATGAGTTGCAGTTGGTGTGCTGTAACTGTTTCCAGGTTTTTCCTGGTTCCAAATCAAGGGTTTTGGATGAACATGTGAGGTGGCACACGCTGCAGTAATTGCAGGGGTATTGTCCCGTTATTTTTGGGAGGCCCCACGTACTCAAAAGAGTGTTGGTGGTAGATTTGTGGGGTGTCTTAGGGTGTTTGGACACCAATCTATCCTTCAGGCTACTCCCTTGTTTGTAGGCGAAGAGGGGTAGTTCCCAATTCCTGGTTCCTGAGTTTATAATGCACCAGTTCTTCCTGATGATGTTGGACACTTTGTTGGAGGTTGCATTGTAGGTTGTGACACAGGTCATAGGTGGGCAGGCTGCTTCTCGTGTCGTATTTTATAGAAGTGCTTCGCGTTTTGGTTATGGGCTCTTTTTTTTGTTTTCTCGATGATTTTCCAAGGGTAGCCACGTTCCTGTAGTTTGGAAACAAGACTGGCAGATTGTTTGTTGCAGTCTGTGATTTTGTTACAATTTCTGCGGATGCGTAGAAATTGTCCAAAGGGAAGGTTTTCCCTCAGGGCTTGTGGGTGGAAGCTGTCGAAGTGAAGGAGGGCGTTTCTGGCCGTCGGATTGTAGTATGTGTTGGTGGTCAGTGTCCCAGCCTCAGCTGATATATTGAGATCCAAGAATGCCAGTGTGGTATGGCTCGATGTGCTCGTGAAACGGAGGTATGGATCTCTCCCGTTAAGCCACGTTAGAAAAGATGCCAAAGAGTCTGTGTTGCCTTCCCAGATCATGAAAATATCATCAATGTACCGCCGCCACACTTTAAAGTTGGTAGAATGTGGGTTTGTGGGTGACGATATGTGAGTCTGTTCGAAGTGGTGGACATAGAGACCTGCCACACTTGGAGCGAACATGCTCCTCATGGAAGTTCCATTGGTTTGTAAGTAAAATTCACCTTCGTATTCAAAGTAATTTTCTTTGAGGGTGAGTGTTGCACACTTGAGGATGAATTCTCTGGGAGTGTGGTATTCCCAGGGTGTGTCCATAAGTATGTAATTGAGGACTCGTAATGTGGCGTCTTGAGGAAGACTTTTTTTTTAATTTTTATTTCTTTATTGCTGTTTTTAAGGTTCACTTCACATGTTGGTACTGTAATATTTTACAGACAACTCTGAATAATAAGCCTTACAATCCCTGTACAGCATCAGTTAGTCCAATTTGGGTTGTCTTTGAAGTGTGTACCGAACCGGCAATTAGTATAAACATTGTCATTAGCAATCGTATGAACTTGTAACTGAACACCCTCCCCTCCCAACTTCCCCCTCCCTACCGGGCCCACCCACCCAGAGGTCCATCTAACTACATCTCAATCAGAGCCAACCACAGCACCGAGACCGCCCTCATCGCAGCCACCGACGACATCCGGACCCTGCTCGACAAGGGGGAAACAGTGGCCCTCATCCTCCTGGACCTCTCCGCTGCGTTCGACACGGTCTGCCACCGCACCCTAGTCCAGCGCCTCAGCAACATCGGTATCCAAGAGAAGGCACTGGAGTGGATCATCTCGTTCCTCGCCGGAAGAACACAAAGAGTCCGCCTCCCCCCGTTTCGCTCCGAGGCCACCGAAGTCATCTGCGGCGTCCCGCAAGGATCTTCACTCAGCCCCACCCTCTTCAACATCTACATGAAACCTCTCGCAGCCATCGCACGCCAGCACAACCTCAACATCATCTCTTACGCCGACGACACCCAGCTGATCCTCTCCCTCACCAGAGACCCCGACACCGCCAGAACCTGCCTACACGAAGGGATGAAAGACGTCGCCGAGTGGATGAAGGACAGCCGCCTGAAACTGAACTCGGACAAGACGGAAGTCCTCATCCTGGGATCTTCGCCCTCCGCCTGGGACGACTCCTGGTGGCCCCCAGCCCTGGGCACCGCACCCAAGCCAACTGACCACGCACGCAACCTGGGCTTCATCCTGGACCCCTCCCTCTCGATGACCAGACAAGTCAACGCCGTCTCCTCATCGTGCTTCAACACCCTGCGTATGCTTTGCAAGATCTTCCGCTGGATCCCGACCGAGACCAGGAAGACTGTCACCCAGGCACTTGTCACCAGCCGACTGGACTACGGAAACGCCCTCTACGCCGGAACCACAGCCAAGCTACAGAAAAGACTCCAGCGCATCCAGAACGCCTCCGCCCGACTCATCCTGAATGTCCCCCGACGCAGCCACATCTCCAGCCACCTGAGGAACCTGCACTGGCTCCCCGTCGACAAGAGGATCACGTTCCGGCTCCTCACCCACGCACACAAGTCTCTCCACGACCTGGGCCCCAAGTACCTCAACGACCGCCTGACCTTCTACACGCCCACCCGCCAGCTACGGTCCAGCAGCCTCGCCCTCGCAGCCGTACCACGCATCCGAAGAGCCACCGCCGGAGGAAGATCCTTCTCTTACCTGGCTGCCAAGACTTGGAACTTCCTCCCCATCCACCTTCGGCTGACCCAGGACCATCTCGCCTTCAGGAAACAACTCAAGACCTGGCTGTTCGAGCAGTAGCATACCCCTCCCCCCAAGCGCCTTGAGACCCTCCCGGGTGAGTAGTGCGCTATACAAATGGCATGATTGATTGATTGATTGAATCAGGGGTATCCTCCCGTCTCACCCTCTGTCTGGGGGATGCAGTCCCCACATGACTAACACCAGTCAACACAGTCTGTGTAGAATTCGGGGAGCTCCTTCCTATCTCCTGGACCATTAGCACCCGCGCCTGCAATACTTCCAGGAGTTTGGCATCCCTCCTAGTACTGCGTATGTGCCCCTCCTCCGCTAGTGCCCATTCCTTCAGGTCCGCTTTCCAGTTCGCTACCAGCGGCCCACTCTGTGCCAGCCAGTGAATTGCTATTTGTCGCCTAGCTGTCACAAGACCCAACACCAGGAACTTCCTGCTGGTTTTTTCGTTTAGGGTCCCGGGGAATCAGTCCAAGGAGACAAGTACGTATCTCTAGGGCAACTCTCCATCCCGTTATTCTGTGCAGGTCCTCTAGGATAGCTGTCCAGTATGTCTGAATCATCGGACACAACCAAAACCATGTGTGGGAAATCTGCCTGTGCATAGTGGCATCTGGGGCACCATGGATCCCTCGAGCTATCAATGGTGTGTAGGCGCTTGGGTGAGAGGTATGCCATGTGGACCATATTGTATTGCATCTGCTTAAATCTTTTGGAAACCCCCACCTTACGTATGCCCCCATACATTTTTCCCCATTCTCGTGGTATGATCTCCTGTGGGCTCACTTCCTGCCATCTACCTTCTATTTTGAGAGGTGCGCATTTCCTGTTGTCCTGTAATGCCCTGTACAGATGAGTGACAAGTTTCTGCCCTCCCGACATGGCTATCATCGTGACCAGACTATGTGCATGTTCTGGGGCTTCTGGGAATGTAGACCTTAGATGTCGTGCCGTTGCCGCTATTTTGGCTACTGTAAGAATTGCTCCGGTCCCAGCTCAAAAGAGTCTACTGCTACTTGGTATGTTATGAACTGTTGTTCAGGGTAGAGGTCCGCCAGCATAAGACAGCCTCCCGCCTTCCATTTGTCGGTAGACATAACACGGTCAATGAGCGGGAAAGGCGGCATCAGCGTGCTGTAATTGGAACGCAAAATAATAAAGTTCAAGGTCAGGGATTTCTAAACCGCCCCTACCCCAAGTACGTTTCATGACTTCTAGGCTCACCCAACGTTTTCCATTCCACTGCAGTTGTATAAGCATTGCATCGAGGTCCCTGAAGACCTGGTGTGGGAGTTCAAAGAAAGAGCCCTGCATTGTGAAGAGACATTGGGGCAACACCACCATTTTAATCAGGGCGATCTTCCCCATCAACGAGAGCCTGAGTGTGTTCCAGAAGTCAATACTTCCTCGGAGACCCTTGAGTATCCTCCCCATATTATGTTGGTAAAAAACTTCTCTGTCCCTAATGATCCAGAGCCCGAGGTAACGCAACGTATCTGACACCCACGGAAGCCCCATCTCTGGGAGTGGAACCCCGCCCCTCTCAGCCTCCGACCCAACCGGATATAGTTGTGATTTAGTGTTATTGACATAGAGTCCCGAGGCCTCGTCAAACTGACCCATAGCCGCCAGCAGTATCGGAAGTGAGTGGGTTGATCCCGCAGATACACCAGAGCATCGTCTGCATATAGTGATACTATATGTTCCAAGGCCCCAATCTGGATACCCTGCCCCTGGAGGACCCTACGGAGGTGGCACGCTAATGGCTCCATCGCCAGGGCGAACAGCAGGGTGGAGAGCGGACACCCCTGTCGCGTCCCCCTGGCTATCGATATCGCATCTGAGACATAGCGTCCCATGTGGACCCTTGCCACTGGCTGAGTATAGAGAAGTCTCAACCAATACACAAATCCCTCACCGATCCCCATCTTTAGGAGCACTTGCCATAGATATTCCCACCTGAGCGAGTCAAACGCCTGTTTGATATCGAGGAATACCAGAGTATTCTGTTCGGCCCTGCCCTCTAGTGATTGCATGACATGGGCAAGACAGCGGATATTCCGCAGCGCGTTCCTTCCTGGAATAAAACCGGACTGGTCGTCATGTACCAATTGCCTGAGATATGGAAGTAATATGTTGGCCAGCACCTGACTAATAATCTTAAGGTCGACATTGAGCATTGAGATTGGCCTATAAGAGCGGGTAGTAAGGGGTCCTTCCCCGGCTTGGGGATCATCACAATCAGTGCCTCACGCATGGAGGCAGGCAGGCAATGTCTCACCGGCCTCCTTAACAATGTCCAGGAGCCTAGGGATCAGGACTCCTCCAAACTCTTTATATAGCTCCGCTGCCATGCCATCCATTCCAGGGGACTTAGCTGTTTTCAAATGAGCGATCGCCACTCTCACCTGCTCCCCTCTGAAAGGCTCCCCCAGGGATTCCTGACTGTCCGTGTCAAGGCAAGGTAGATCCATCTCAGTAAGGTAGGCTTCCAAAGCCTGTGGGGCGACATTGGACTTTTGGAGGTGTGTGGTGAATACTGTGTTGATCTCATGCTGGGTGTAAACCAATCGGCCCGACCAGCTTGAAGGGCCAGTATCGGGAGAGGCTGTGTCTCCACCCTAATCAAGCGCCCCCATAGGCGCCCGGCTTTGTCACCCTCTGTGTACCACCGAAGTCTGCTCATGGTCCTATTGTACTTGCCCAATGACTCCCATAGATCCCCTATCTTTTGTCGCTGCTCCGTCCATTTGGCCGGCCCCTCCGGATCTGTGGGAATGTCTGCCTCTAGGGTCTTCAAGCATTCCTCCTGTTGTTTTAGGTCCTGTTCTAACACTCTCCCTACCCCCACCTCTGTGGACATACATATCCCCCTCAGCATACTTTCATTGCGTCCCATTCAAACGCACTTGAGCTAGCTGTATTCCAATTCACCTCAAAATTACCTTACAACCCTGCCACGATCGCCTCCTTATAAACCGGGTCCGTTAAAGCTTCAGTGTTAAGACTCCACAACGGTAGTTTGGAGCGTGGGTGGCCCAAAGTGTAGGCCACCTGCAGGGGGGAGTGATCGGACAGATATCGGGCCAGGTACTGTGTCTCTAGAATCTGACCGGCCGCCGTTTCCTGTATGAAACAATAGTCCAGCCTGCTATACGTATTAGCTGCCGGAGTATAACAGGAGTATACCCGACTATCAGGGTTGCGGTGCCGCCATATATCTAGTAAGTGATCGTTGCTAATCATCTGGCATAGGGCTTCCTGTGTCTTGGGTTTAGCATCTACCTTTGGGGGGTGCCTATCCCGTTCCCCATATAAGGCACAATTAAAGTCTCCTGCTATAATGAGTTCCACGTCAGGTGTCAGGTCTAATTTCCCCAGAACCTTAGCCAAAAATTCCCCGTCATCGGTGTTTTGAGCATAAACATTCACTAAACACATGAGTCTCCAATCCAGCAGTGCCTTCCAGTTCAGATTGAGTTTCTTGGACGAGGCACAATGGGGAAAACTGATTTTGCATCGGTATGCCCCTCCGCTCTTCTCTCAGGGTGCCATCCAGCCCCACCATGATGCGACCTCCGTCTGGTGTCCCCTGTGACACGGGCCGTTGTCTTCCAGTACGACCAGGCCGGTTCCGTTGTCGACCGCTCCGTCTCCTCTGTTCGTGCCATGCTTGATGTTGATCTTGCTCCTCCAGGCCCATCGAATCCATCCAGTCCGTGGCCTCTTGCGGATCAGTAAAGAAGTGGACCCTGTCTGCATACTGTACTCTGAGCCGGGCCGGAAACATTAGGCTGTATTTTATATCGAGATCTCTCAACCTCCTCTTGACCCTCAGTAAGTCGTTCCGCATGTTTTGCACCTTTTTTGTGTAGTCCGGATAGATATGGATCTCATGGTTCTCAAACCTGGGGGGACCATTCTTGCGGGCAAACTGCAGGATCATGTCCCGGTCTCTAAAATTGAACAGGCGAGCGATCAGAGTTCTAGGCGGGGACCACGGTTTCGGGGTGGGGGGGGGAGGGTTGGGCAAGGGAGCAGTGGGCTCTTTCCACCGTAAGCATCTTGGATAGTCGAAGACCCGGGAGGGCGGACCCGATCCACTCCAACCAGGAATAGGTCCGCTGCCGGCCCCTCTGCCCTTTCCGGAAAGCCAAAAAAACTAAGGTTGTTTCTCCTCGAGCGGTATACAACCTTTACAACGAATCTTTTACCACGCACTACCATTACAACGCGGTCATTACAACGCATACCATTACAACGCATTGCGCTGGGGGGCGCTCTAGGATAGGGAATAGGTTAATTTACTATCCAATAACCTTCCCTTGTGTCCACGGGGACTGGAGTTGGAATAGTAAATTAAACTATTCACTATCCAGCACCCCAAAGCGCTATGCGTTGTAATGGTATGCGTGGTAAAAACCGCGTTGTAATGGTATGCGTGGTAAAAGTATGCGTTGTAACGTCATACATCCCCTCGAGCGCCCCTCTGCATCTTCCACCCTGTCTTCAAGATGAGAGGTGTGCTCCCTGAATGCAGACACCGTCGCTTGCAAGTGTTGGACCTCCGTTCGCAAGGAGGCCAAGTCCCCCTCTGTAGTAGTGACCCGATCCACCACCTTCCGTAGGTCCAGGCGCAGATGATTAATGTCCATGGCCATACCATCCATCTTGGATTCCAATGCCGCCCATAAGTCCCTAATGGCCTCTAGGATATCAGCCTTAACTTGGGCCGCCGATCCCTGCGGCGGTCCCCGCTCAGGGTTCGGTCCGATGCGCTCCGCCGTCGTTGGGCCCGGTACTGTATATTGCATAATCGTGTTCGTTTGTGCTCCTCTAAGGGGCCTATCTTTCCCCATTTCCAGTACGGGCTCGTCAAGGTCGAAACCGGGGCCCTCCACTCAGCAACCTCAGGTTTACAAAAAAGAGAACTGTCACGGGGCAACTCGGGCCTAGGAGGCGTGTTTGTGGGTCCCTCGCTGCACCTTAGTCTAGCAGTCGGCTGAGTATTATCTAGGTAAGTGTCCCCGAGAGCTCTCCACTCCAGGCACCAAGGCGACCAGGGGCCGTCTCAAGAGCCGCAGTCCAGCCGGGGTCCAGCTGTTGCCCCCTCAGGTCTTCCTACCGTAGATATTGGGTGGTCACTCTACCAATCAACAGGGCTGTCCTGGGAGTTTATGGAGCAGCCCCCTTTAGGAGGGCGCCTGCAAGTGGGGGTCCAAGCTCTTTTGCTCAGCAGCCTGCCTGCGTGGACCGCACCGCTCCGCCAACAGCCCTCCCAGGCGGGGACACAGCCCGGGCAGGCCAGGATCAGCCCCTCCGATGCCCTGGGCTCACGTGGGTCAGCAAGTCTTCACCGCGCCACCCCTCCGGATTTCGAGTCCCTCCGGACCCATCATTCCACAAGGCAGGTATCGGGCCTCCAACTGCTCCTCAGTATAGGCGTCTCCAGCAGGGCCTCGCTCCCACCCGCCGTCTCGAGGGGCAAGGCTCAGGCTTCTCAATTTGTGTGCCCCCCGTAGTTACTCCGGCTGCACTACACCAGAGCCAGCATTCGCGGGTCACGTCTGATTGGCCTCAGATCTCGCCGGGAGAAGCTCAGTCCAGGCGGGCCTACCTCGGCCCTCCCAAAGACCCGAGGTCGTGTAGAACTCAGCCCCGGGCACTCTGTCATGATGCAGCAGGCCAATCCGCGCGGCACCTCAACTCCGGGCGAAATCCTCTGGGGGCCCCCCTTTCAGTGTGGGCCGCGATCAGCCCCTCAGCATAGGTCCGCACAGCAAGGCTGACCCAGAGCAGGTGCCCGGGGGCCGCACGTCAGGCAGTCGCGGCCAGCGCCGCCATTTTGCATGAAGGTGAGCTGCCTCAGCTCCAAGGGAGATAAAGTTGGTTTCCTGGTTCACCTGCAAGCGGAAACGCACTCGGCTCGGATCCTTAGTACCAGGGGGGGTTCCGACCCACGCATATAGTAGAGTGGGCACTGCTCCACCAGGATATAGGTAGGATTATGCCATTTAGGGCAGGAGCTACACAGATCGGGGATTAGCCCGCCATGCGTCCAGGCCACGCCCCAATCTTGAGGGAGACTTGCGTAAAGGCTCTCAATGTCTAGACCCACCATGAGTTGAATGGTTGGGTCAAAGTTCATATCCTGAATGATATTTAGTAAATGTTTGGTGTCTTTAATGTATGTAGGCATCTTTTGTACCAAAGGGTTGAGGAAAAAGTCGCAGTATCTGGGGGCGGAGCTAGCTGGCAACCGAGATGGCTGCCTAAGTCCGGAGCTCCTCCGCTCTGAACCACTATCCTTCAACTATCCTGCACATTTGGGGCTTCTAATCTGACATTTTGGTGCCCAGAAGGTAGCGTGGTCATCCCGGTCCCGCTGGTGGCGGAAAGATTGAGCCCACTGTCCGGAGGACGGAGATCTACAGCCCGGTGGGGCGACGAGTGGCAGGCCCACGAGACCGCGGCCTCGATTATTAACACGGCTGACCCCAGAGCGGTGTTTCCCGGCGCTGTGACCTACGGGACCCCGCGCTGGAAGGCGGGTCGCGTCTCATATCCTTGGCGGTGAGCGGGAGTGCGCGCTCGATGGTGGGGGGGCCTTCCCCCTTCCCCTGCCCCTGACTCGGACTTACCGGTACGCCGGAGCCGGGATCGGCGTGTGGAGCGTCTGCGTCCTGCGAGGTCTGGGTGTGCTGCGAGGCGTCTGGCCTTGGAGGGGCCGATCGCACTGACGCGGGGCTGCTCGAGTTGCTGCCTGAAGGTCCCCGGGTGCGGCGGTGCCCGCTCTTGCCCCGCTTTACTTCACGGTGACCGGGCTGCATACCGGGCACCGGCGGGTGTCATTCCCCACCCCAGTTGACTCCTCGTTGATTGCGGTGGTGAGGCTCCTCTGATAGGGCTACATCGAGGGAGCTGGTGTGCCTCTCCGCTTAATTTGACTGCCTACAGCCCCATCTGGAGACAACCTGGATCTACTCCACAGTCCATTACCCGGTGGCCGGACTTTGCGGGTGGAGTTGGGCGCTCTTTTGGTTTGCACGTCTGCGCCTGGTGCCTCGGGAGCTGTGGCCAGCTGCTTCCCCCACTTGTGCCGGTATCTGCGTGACGACCTGCTGGCCACGTGGAGTTTGCGGGCACCTCTGACTCTCCTGCTGCACTGTTTCCCCCCCCACTGAGCGCCATTACGACTTCTCTGGCCTAGACGGGACAGGCGGAGCGCACATTGCCTGTGATTCTGCGCCGGGGGCCCGGGGAAACTCCTCTCTTCGCCATGGGGCGCCCAGATAGGACGCAATCGAAGCTTTCCTTCGCGAGGCAGAACTCGAAGACGGCAGATGGCGATGGGAGTGGCGGCGCGACTGGTGGGGACATACCGGAGGGGATGCAGCAGCAGGACCTGAGGGAGATACTCCTAACCATGGAAAAGAATCTTCAGGGAGGTATGACGGCTATCGGCACGAAACTGGACGCCTTAACTTACCGCATGGACCGCATGGCGGAACGGCTGGATAAACATGCGGACCGGTTTGATATGTCGGAACGCCAAATTACCGAGGTGGAGGAGGCGCACACCACTCTGGAGACGGACAATAGACAGATTGGCAGGGCTATGCAGACACTCCTGGATAAAACTGAGGATTTAGAAGCCCGTTCGCACCGCTGTAACCTGCGCGTCACGGGCCTTCCGGAGAGTACCTCTACTGGTAACATGGAGTTGTTTATGGAGGCCCTGCTAAAGAAGCTGCTGGGGGATGATGTATTCTCCCACATGTTTGTGGTGGAAAGGGCGCATCGATCCTTGGGGCCGCGACCCAAGCCGGGTGCCCCACCACGACCCATTATAGCCAAACTTTTAAATTATCGCGATTGGGATGTCGCGCTCAAGTTGGCTAGAGAAAAGCAACCTTTGCAGTATGAGGGGTCCACCTTATCTATTTACCCTGGCTCGTGTCCAGGAGGCCCGGAAAATGTTTTCCCCTATGAAACGCCAGCTGCGAGATATGGGCGCGGACTATGCGATGCTATACCCGGCGAAATTGCGCTTCAATCGACAAGGGAAGTCCCTAATTTCTACTGACCCTAAGGCGCTCCAAAAGGCCCTGAAAGATTGGCAGCGAGAGAAACGACAGACGCAACAGGAAGACGTCGAGCTGGAGGGGGGCTCCATGGTAGACCAGGACTGATTGGGGCATGTTTTGAGATGGTTGCTGCCCGGTTGGGACACCTCAGGTTTGGTTGCTGCTTTCTTTACTCTTTAATGGCGGTTGTACCGCCCGCCCCGAGAGGGCCTGATGTCCTGGAGGCTGACGATTCAATTGCCTACTTCTCAGGTATTGCCAGCCCCTATTTACCGAACTTGAGCCAACTAGATCTGTGATTCCTTGTGTTGATGCATCCTGTTGGGCGCTATGTCTGGGTCTGCCATTGTATTTGTTTGATTATCACTGCCAATTATAATATGTTCGAGCGTATGCCCTTGTTTGCTGCCTGGCTGTGGTTACGCTAGTGTCCCTTTGGGCGGGGCGATTCTTCCTGATGTACTACTCTTAGCTTCTCCTATTTTTTGGTTCCCAAATGTGCATGTTGTGGCAATGATGGCACGCTTTTTTCTTCAGGGTTCTGGGGCGGGGGGTGACGGGGGCGGTTTTTGAGCTGTTGTTGTTGGGTACCCTTGGTACGAGCTAGATCGGCTACCTCTGCCCTCGTGTGCTTACCACTGTTTCTATGGTTCTTATGGGGGGAAAGGGGTGGATGTTTTGTGGGTGGCGAGGGTGTTTGTGACTGTTGTGGAGCTGAGGGATGCATGGGGAGGGGAGGAATGCTTGATGGGGTAGATGGATGAGCGCGGCCTAGTTGGGGTAGGGCAAGCGTGGGTGGGGGGATGGGGTAGCTCTGTTTCAGAGATCTTTTTGTTGCTTTGCGGTGCGGAGCAGCTGTTGTTTGAGGCATGTGGACTAACTGGTAGGGGTGACAGCGATGGGCACACAATCTCACAAGTTACTAAACTGTATGCGGTTGATGCGATCTTTTTTTCTCCTCTATGGCAGGGGATATGACAGGAGGGGTGGCGGCTCCTGATACAATGCGGCTCCTGACATGGAACGTGCGGGGCTTGAATGACCACCGCAAGGTCCGTAGGGTCCTCCAGTATTTGGCAAAGCACAGGGTAGACATTGCAATTTTGCAGGAAACGCACCTGGCGCCGCATAGTCCCATCCTTGGTTACAGAGGGCTCCGTGATAATATCCATGCTGCAGGTTTTACTACTCACGCCATGGGGGTTCTTACTTGGTTTAATCCTAAATCCTCCCTTGCTTGGACGCCGGTGACCACTGATAGTGAGGGACGATTCACGATTACGGCCTGTTCTGGTAAAGGTCTTGACATGTGTATAGTGAACACATATGGCCCCAATTTTTATCTCCCTAGCTTTTACACGACACTGGCTCAGAAGGTTTATGCGTTTGTGGACAGGGTTGTATTTTGGGGAGGGGATTTTAACCTGACTCTGCACCCGGCGCTGAACAGGTCGGACGGTCCATCCCGGATGCCTTCGGCCTCTGCACGCACACTGGATACACAGTTGACTAACCTCGATCTGCTTGATGTCTGGCGTCATAGATACCCATTGCGGGGAGGGTTTACACACTACTCAGCCCCCCATAATATCCACACGAGGATAGACTATTGGTTTGTGTCCTCGGCTTCCATGCGGGATGTGCGATCCTGCGAGATCCTTCCGCGGACCTACTCGGACCATTCGCCTATACTGCTCACCTGCTCGGTGCCAGCGCGACGGATACCGCCTTTTTCTTGGCGATTTCCCCCTTATTCTTTACTTGACCCTCTCTTCAAGGAGGAACTATTTACGGCCCTGAAGCATTTTTTTGAAGCCTATGTGAGCTCTGTTGATTTGTTCCAGTCGGTTTGGGAAGCATTTAAGCTTTATGCCAGAGGAGTTACTATCTCTAAGCATGGCGGCGTGTTAAAGTCGATCAGGGGCCGCCTTGAACTTTTGGAGCGGAAGCTTCGAGATCTGGAAGCGCTGCGCTTACGGTCTGGTGGCGGCTCTGTTGACCCGGAGATTGCTGGGGTCCTTCGGGAGTACAACGACGAGGCGGATCTGGAGATTAAACACTTAGGGAAGTATGCCATTGCCAGGACTTACTGTGGGGGTGAGTGGCGGGCGCGGTGCTGGCCCGCTTGGCTAAGCGGGGCAGAGAGCGCTCTTCTGTTCCGATAATGAGATCTGGTGATGCCGGGCTCCCGCTTACGAACGATGAGATAACTGCACGCTTTAGGGACTACTACGAGGCTCTGTACACCTCGAGGGGACCCGCTCCGGAGGAGGGGATAGTAGACTACCTGTCACACATAGAGCTCCCGTGGCTTTCTGATATGGAGCGTACGTTTTTGGCTCACCCCTTTGAGAGAGAGGAGGTGGTGTTGGCACTGTCCTCCATGAGGGGTGGTAGCGCCCCGGGCAGCGACGGCCTCACGGTGGCTTTCTACAAGGCTTTTTCCGATTTGCTGCTTCCCCATCTGCTGAGTCTGTTCGAGGATATGGCCAATTCGGGATCTATGCCACCCTCCATGTGTGAGGCTGTAATTGTGGCAATTCTTAAACCGGGCAAGGACCCTAATGACTGTGCCTCGTATCGCCCGCTCTCCCTGATTAACGTAGATGCGAAGATCTTTGCTAAAGTGCTCTCTAACCGTTTACATCCTCTGGTCATGACGCTGGTGGCCCCAGAGCAGTCTGGTTTTGTCCCTACGCGCAACCTTGTTTAAAACATTAGAACGGTCTTTGCCGCTTTTCAGCATACTCGTCCGGAGGTACCGGCCGTTGCCGTATTTTTAGATATGGAAAAGGCATTCGATTCTGTAGAGTGGACTTTTATGCATCATGTTCTTCACAGGATGGGTGTTGGCCTTCTCTTCCTGCAGCTGTTATCGGTCCTGTACTCCAAGCCGAGGGCCCGGATCCGTATTGGACCTCTGACCTCTGAGCCCATTGAGGTTGGCAGGGGCACGAGGCAGGGATGCCCGCTCTCCCCGATGCTTTATGCTTTGGTGGCTGAGCCCCTAGCTTGTGCCCTCCGCGAGTACCATGCTCATCGGGGTATCCGCTTCCCTACGTACAAGCTCATTGTCTCTACTTACGCGGATGATACACTTCTTTATGTTCGAGACCCCGAGAATCATCTTTCCCCGGTATTGCGGGAGGTAGTCTGGTTTGGCACCCTTTCTGGCATCCGGGTGAACTGGACGAAGTCGATCATGTTTCCGCTTACAGCGGCTACGGTGCAGTTTGACCCTGAGTTTCCACTACAGTGGACTACTGAGGCGGTCAGATATCTTGGCATCTGGTTCCATACCGATTCGGAGATCGTTCTCCGGGAAAATTATGGCTGCGCGGTTTCGAAGTTGGAGGATGATGTAGAGAGATGGATTTCCCTTCCACTGTCTCTTTTGGGACGCATCACGCTAATGAAGATGGTGGTACTCCCGCGCTTTCTTTTCCTGTTCAACACTATCCATATGGTTCTTTCTGTTCAGTTTTTCCGCAGGCTCCAATCGATGCTAGTACGACTTGCTTGGGCGGGTAAACAGCCTAGGGTCGCTTGGCATATTCTAATACGACCATATGCGGCGGGCGGCCTCAATGCCCCAGATTTGGAGCTCTATTGCCGTGCGGCGCAGTCCGCCCATGCTTACGCATGGATCCACGGTCCACAGGACGCCCCTTACGTCCGTATTGAACGGGTAGTCGCAGACCCGACTCCCCTGCCGGCCCTGTTAACGCAGACTATTGATCGACGTACGGGCCTGGTCGATTCTCTACTGTCGGTCACCCACGCCTGGCACTACATGGCGAACGCCCAAGCATGTTCGCTCCTATACTCCCCGAGCGCTAATCTTGAGTGGTGCTACTGTCTGGGTCCCTGTAGGGAAAAGGGAGTGATTCTGGCACTGAGACGGATTGGTATTCACACCATGGGTAACTTGTTCTTGGGTGGCACGGCGCGGACGTGGGACAAGGTGACTAACGCGATGGAGGACCCCCCCTTGATGGCGCGCTTCCAGTTCCATAGGGTGCGTAGTGCTCTGCGGGACCTTCTGGGACCAGATATGACGGAACCAGTGACGGTAACTACCTTTGATTATGTGGTCACAGCCAAATCTCCTCAGAGATTGGTTTCCACTCTTTATCGGATAGCCCAGACGGAGCTGTATGCGGATTACACCAAGCCACGCCTGGCCTGGCAACATGACCTGGGCATTGATATGACTGAGGACCTCTGGAGCTATTGCTGCGCTATCGTCCGCAAAATCTCTCCTAATGGCCGCCACAGGCTCACGCATTTTAAATTTCTGAACAGGACATATTATACGCCGGAGAGGCTTCATAGATACGGACTCCGTGTATCCCCGGAGTGTGAGAGGTGTAGGGCCCCCCTGGCGGATTTCCTTCATGTTGCATGGTTGTGCCCCACGATCTTCTCTTTTTGGCAATCGGTCTTTGTTGAAATCAATAAAACAGTGAACTTGACACTAGCCCCGGAACCCTTATTGGCTCTCCTGGGCTACTCCAAACCCTTGCGCTCCTCCCAGCGACGTATTGTGGATCTGGCGCTCCTGATGGCCAAGCGTTGTATTGCCAGAGCCTGGATGAGAGACTCCCCCGCCTACGGTGCGAGCGTGGAAGAGAGAACTGGTTTATTGCTGTACTCAGACTGGGTTGTATAGCGACCTGATGCCCCCCCAAGAATAGGCCTAAGAACTACTGGGCGGCAGTGCTGGAGGCTGCGGTCCATGCGGATGTGCCTGATGAGACTGCTGTGGCTGCTGATGAGGAGCGGGATGGTTCAGTGGGGGAGGCTCCTGCTGCCGACCCTGATGCACTTCTGGAGGCTGAATCATACATGTAGGGAGTTTTTGGCTGCGAGAGGGATGTGTTGGCCCGCGCGTGCTGACCCTTTTCCCTTTATTTCTGTCTGACCTGCCGCAATTGCTATGTTGTACATTCTGACAAACATGGAACCAGAGGCAGAAGAGGTTGAGAAGCAGAATGTTGGTGAAGAGTCTCAAATATCACAGATGTAGTTGGCAATGGTATATCTGACTTTTGTTGCTCATATGAGTATTTCTTGAAAAACAATTAAGTCAGCAATTGGTGAGACTCTTGGCTGAGGGGAATTGGTGAAAGTTGTGACGAGGAATTTTGAGAATGGTGACAGAGACGTCTGAAAGTGCCTCTTGATCGAGATCTGTGGCACGGTCTAGATTTTGATAGAGGAGAGTTAGATCTCTGTGGAGTGGCTGGAGGTATCACTGGAGCGTCCAAAGGTACCACTGGCTGAGGGAGAGGCAGAGTTACAGCACCTAGAAATCTGGGTTGAAAACAAGCAAAATGGAGAGGACACACTTAAATATTCTGAATCAGAAGTTGATGGCAAACTTCTTGCTCTTTTTTTTCTAACCCTTTCAGCAGATTTTGTAGGTTTCGACATCGAAAGGCTTCTCAGCGTTGTGTCTTCTGTGTCTCAAAGTCATGGACTCTCTCAATGTTGAACGTCTCCTGTGTCGGAACATCATGGAATCCTTCGATGTCGACCTTCTCTATCTCTAATGTAATAATATCAAAGGGAGAGTGAGGATTAGAGAGCTAGTCCTTATCCCTTAGGTCATATGCTAAATCAATGAGAACTAGTCTGTCAAGACATGATGAGAAACTCACAGCCGTGTGTTGTTAACAAAAAAAGAAAGTAAAATCTTCTTTCTTTTTATTGAAGCCCTCACCCACCAACCTAGTTGGTGGCATGCTTCATCAGCAGGCCCCCCTGGTGACACAGAGTGTGTCCCTGGTGTGCTACAAAGCCTGTATTACAGCAGAGCTGGTATATTTACAGAGTGTGCAGTGAAGGTGACGTGAAAGTGAAATTTAAAAGCTGTCCAGTGGTCCCATTACCCGAAGGGAGTAACTTTAATATTTGGGCCTCTGGCAGCAGTAAAAACAAGGCAACGGATGTAGGTGGAGTGGTATTTAGGAGACTTCTGCATCCAGTGGGTGGTCTACATGTTTCAGCCAGGCCTTTACTATAAACTGGCTTTCCTCAGGACCTAGAAAGGTGAAAAGTGCGATCTATACTCCCTATTGTGTATGGATCGAAATATGTGTGGCACACGCTATGGTGCCCTATGTGTGAGAAGGCAGTTCCTTCTCAAAGCATTCCTGTACATACAAACATAAAATGACAAACAAACACATAGATTGGTAGTTTTAGGCACGGTGGCATGATCACATCGATAAATAATAGCTGTTGTGTTTGTGGTAACAGCGATAAAATGACGGCACGGTGAAGATGTCATGGTAATATTATAATTATCGAAATATGCGCTATTGTGTGTGGTAAAGCACATAATGAGTGAGAATAGTAAAAAAGGATGGTTAGTCTCACACTAGCGATTAGCTATGAATGCCCCATGAGATTCCGGCAGAGGTACTGGCACTGTGGCGGGGAAAAGGAAGAAAAAGAGGGCGTGGTTGCCCTTTGTAAAACCTGGAAAGGAAAAGCTCTTAGCATGTTCGTAGCGGGAGAGCCGTGCCTCGTGATCTACTTACTACTTGTATGCACTGGACCTGCATGAACACCTATGTTGCTGCATCAGATCCCCGTGGATAATGGACCTGGGAGGTGTAGCTGTTTAAGTACCTTCATGGTTGCTCAGCTGTCTCTAATTAACAGGTACACCCGAGTAGTGTCTGTCAGGAAAAAAGACATGGACAAAAGACTTCGCGCTCCCAGTGCGGCCTGTACTAGTGACGTTGAGGTGGTCGGTCGTCATGGAGACTGAGCCGCCTTGCGTATATACTCCCCAATAGTTATAACGGTGACAAAAGAAAATGAAATTGAAATTATGGAAAACAAAACGCAACATAATGCGCTGGGGTTTATCTTAACAGGGGTGCGAGTTGAACTACCGGCACCGATCTGGGTGTGTCCGTGGGGGTGACGTTGGGTGAGGTTACGCCGGTCCTCCCTGGAACCCGTCATGGAAAAGTGGCAAAGGCTGTGTGCGTTAAGGTCAAAACGCTACAAAATGTGCTGGGGTTTATCCTAACGGGGGTGAGAGTTGGACTACCGGTACCGATCTGGGTGTGCCCGTGGTGGTGATGTCGAGGTTACGCCGGTCATCCCGGGAACCCGTTAGGTCCCATCATGGAAAAGTTTCAAAGACTATGTGCGTTAAGGTCAAAGGGTATGCTGGCCTAACATAACAGCTATGGTACGGCTATGCGCCAAGGATTACGTGTGTAATTATTAGGCTCTTAAGGTAAAGGGCATGTGTAATTTTAACACTAAGAGCATGTTTTTGTCCATGAAGGTTGCGTCATCTCAGAGGGTGAGGATGACGGGTCACTGGAGGATGGTGCTCTTGATGGAAATGCTCCAGGGTGGTAGTGAACAGACAAGGTGGTGGCAGTTCAAGTTGATCTTCTTATGGCTTGATGCTGTGCCACGGGATGGAATCGTTTAGTTCCTCATGCTGGGTGGACAGGCGGTAAATCCATTGTTGTTCTTCAGCATGCAAGAACCTATAGTTATTCTGATTGGTGTAGTCAAATTGTTCAATGACTGTCCATGACATGACGTTTGGAGTATGTCCATGTTGCAGGTGTTGGTCCGTGAGGCGACTGATGTTTTTTTGTCATCGTATTGTGCTTCTGTGTTTGACTATTCGTGTCCTGACTTTTCGTGTTGTCATGCCTATGTAGCGTAGGTTGCACGGACACTGGATTAAGTATACTTCATTGGATGAGTTGCAGTTGGTGTGCTGTAACTGTTTCCAGGTTTTTCCTGGTTCCAAATCAAGGGTTTTGGATGAACATGTGAGGTGGCACTTGCTGCAGTAATTGCAGGGGTAATGTCCCGTTATTTTTGGGAGGGCCCATGTACTCAAAAGAGTGTTGGTGGTACATTTGTGGGGTGTCTTAAGGTGTTTGGACACCAATCTATCCTTCAGGCTACTCCCTTGTTTGTAGGCGAAGAGGGGTAGTTCCCAATTCCTGGTTCCTGAGTTTATAATGCACCAGTTCTTCCTGATGATGTTGGACACTTTGTTGGAGGTTGCATTGTAGGTTGTGACACAGGTCATAGGTGGGCAGGCTGCTTCTCGTGTCGTATTTTATAGAAATGCTTCGCATTTTGGTTATGGGCTCTTTTTTTTGTTTTCTCGATGATTTTCCAAGGGTAGCCACGTTCCTGTAGTTTGGAAACAAGACTGGCAGATTATTTGTTGCAGTCTGTGATTTTGTTACAATTTCTGCGGATGCGTAGAAATTGTCCAAAGGGAAGGTTTTCCCTCAGGGCTTGTGGGTGGAAGCTGTCGAAGTGAAGGAGGGCGTTTCTGGCCGTCGGATTGTAGTATGTGTTGGTGGTCAGTGTCCCAGCCTCAGCTGATATATTGAGATCCAAGAATGCCAGTGTGGTATGGCTCGATGTGCTCGTGAAACGGAGCTATGGATCTCTCTCGTTAAGCCACGTTAGAAAAGATGCCAAAGAGTCTGTGTTGCCTTCCCAGATCATGAAAATATCATCAATGTACCGCCGCCACACTTTAATGTTGGTAGAATGTGGGTTTGTGGGTGACGATATGTGAGTCTGTTCGAAGTGGTGGACATAGAGACCTGCTACACTTGGAGCGAACATGCTCCTCATGGAAGTTCCATTGGTTTGTAAGTAAAATTCACCTTCGTATTCAAAGTAATTTTCTTTGAGGGTGAGTGTTGCACACTTGAGGAAGAATTCTCTGGGAGTGTGGTATTCCCAGGGTGTGTCCATAAGTATGTAGTTGAGGACTCGTAATGTGGCGTCTTGAGGAAGACTTTTTAAAAAAAAATTATTTCTTTATTGCGGTTTTTAAGGTTCACTTAACATGTTGGTACTGTAATATTTTACAGACAACTCTGAATAATAAGCCTTACAATCCCTGTACAGCATCAGTTAGTCCAATTTGGGTTGTCTTTGAAGTGTGTACCGAACCGGCAATTAGTATAAACATTGTCATTAGCAATCGTATGAACTTGTAACTGAACACCCTCCCCTCCCAACTTCCCCCTCCCTACCGGGCCCACCCACCCAGAGGTCCATCTAACTACATCTCAATCAGGGGTATCCTCCCGTCTCACCCTCTGTCTGGGGGATGCAGTCCCCACATGACTAACACCAGTCAACACAGTCTGTGTAGAATTCGGGGAGCTCCTCCCTATCTCCTGGACCATTAGCACCCGCGCCTGCAATACTTCCAGGAGTTTGGCATCCCTCCTAGTACTGCGTATGTGCCCCTCCTCCGCTAGTGCCCATTCCTTCAGGTCCGCTTTCCAGTTCGCTACCAGCGGCCCACTCTGTGCCAGCCAGTGAATTGCTATTTGTCGCCTAGCTGTCACAAGACCCAACACCAGGAACTTCCTGCTGGTTTTTTCGTTTAGGGTCCCGGGGAATCAGTCCAAGGAGATAAGTACGTATCTCTAGGGCAACTCTCCATCCCGTTATTCTGTGCAGGTCCTCTAGGATAGCTGTCCAGTATGTCTGAATCATCGGACACGACCAAACCATGTGTGGGAAATCTGCCTGTGCATAGTGGCATCTGGGGCACCATGGATCCCTCGAGCTATCAATGGTGTGTAGGCGCTTGGGTGAGAGGTATGCCATGTGGACCATATTGTATTGCATCTGCTTAAATCTATTGGAAACCCCCACCTTACGTATGCCCCCATACATTTTTAGGTCTCGCCTGTCGATGCGCATGCGCATCGAGCAAGCGAGAGTATTGGGACTTATCCACTCTTTATCCACACTGCAAGGAATCGTGGCGATTCCTTGCAGTGCCCGTGACTTTTAAGCTCAATGCGCATGCGCATTGAGCTTAAAAGCGCGTGCACGTCCGTCTTTGTTTACCCGCTCCGCCCCCTCCCCGCCGTCTCGCATTTCCCCTGCCGCATCAAAGGCTTTCACGGCCGGCCGGCCATGCTTTCAGTTTCACGACCGGCCGGCCGTGTCAATTACATTCCAAAGCCCGCTCTCCCTGCTCCGCCCCCTGCTCCGGCCGAGACGCATTTCTCCTCCCCCCTCCCCTCTCTTCCCTCCGTCTTGTTTCCTTTAGCTGCCCTGGATGATCTATTCTTACTCAAACTTGCACCGCTTTTACTAACTCTTACCCTTTTAACCTTCGCGATGTTTCCCCCTTTTTACCTCCAGTGCTTGATATATCGTTCTCCCCTTTTTAACTCGGTTTTGCGAGGTCTCCGTTTATTTATCCTCTTGCTGGCTCCCCTTTTCTTTACCCCGCCCGGTCCGGAGGATCTCCTCTGCCATAGCCCGGTGCTGGATCTGTCCTCGTTAGCCCGGTGCTGTAATTGCCACGCTCCCCCTTAGCCCGGTGCTGGATCGCCCTTCTCTTATCCCACACATGAGTTGCCCGACCGTGCTAATCCTGACTGCATGAATAAAATCCAGCACAGGCAAACGCACCCGTTCTCCTACTGTAACTTCAATATACTCGCAGGCTCGCCACCTCACCCAAACGTGCTCCCCCAAACAACGCGGCCTGCCACGCAAGGACATCAAACCTGGTTGCTGGTGGTCCCTACAGCTGCTTGAACCAGGTCCCGAGCTACAAAGAAACTCCAGCATTCAGCACCTCCTCGCCTCACCGCCTCGGTCTGCCTCTCACCTTCGTCGGCATCAGGCCTCCGCCCGCATCCCATAACTGCCATCTTGGGAGCCTAGTGCACCACAGGAAGGTTAAGGCGATCTCGCCCTCCAGACTTCTCCCCCAGGACTGCCGCCTCCGCAGTTTTCCGCTGTGAGTCTGCACGCCGAATCGCCTCAAAGCCGCTCACAAACAGAGTGCACATCTCCCGTTGCCGCAGCCGGTGGAAGTCTCCCCCTCAGTGCGCTGCCGTCATTTTAGATGCGCAGCGCCCAGCGCTCAATCGGGTGATTTTGCTGCACTTACACCCTTGTAACAGCACCAATGCGCCAAGCAGCAGTCCAGCTCATGCACCAGGATTTCCGCAACCAGTTTTGCAGTAAGGGGCCACCTTAGAATCGCCAACCCCTCACCCTCAACACCTCACCCTCACTCACTCACCCTCAACCCCTCACCCTCAAACCCTCACCCACCCTCAACCCCTCACCCTCACTCACTCACCCTCAACCCCTCACTCTCACTCACTCACCCTCACTCACCCTCAACCCCTCCCCCTCAACCCCTCACCCTCACCCTCACTCACCCTCACTCACCCTCAACCCCTCACTCACCCTCAACCCCTCACCCTCAACCCCTCACTCACCCTCACTCTCACTCATCCTCACTCACCCTCAACCCCTCACCCTCACTCACCCTCACCCTCACTCACCCTCAACCCCTCACCCTCACTCACTCACCCTCAACCCCTCACCCTCAACCCCTCACTCACCCTCACTCTCACTCAGCCCCAACTACTCCCCCTCACCCTCACTCACCCAAAACCCCTCACTCACCCTCACCCTCACTCACCCTCAACACCTCACTCACCCTCACTCACCCTCAACACCTCACCCTCAACCCCTCACCCTCACTCACCCTCACTCACCCTCACTCACCCTCACTCACCCTCACTCACCCTCACTCACCCTCACCCCCTCACCCTCACTCACCCTCACTCACACTCACCCTCACCCTCACTCACCCTCACTCACACTCACCCTCACCCTCACACAGTGCAATAGTTCTCAGACCATTTCAGTTAGAGCTTTTAGAAATGTTTATGGCTTTTTTTATTTGTAATACTTTAGCATTGGCTACAGGAAACAAAAATGCTAAACATTTACAAAAAAAAACCCATAAACAATTCTAAAAGCACTAACTCTAATGGTGCGAGACCTATTGCATTTCCAATGCTTGTTCCCCATTCTCGTGGTGTGATCTCCTGTGGGCTCACTTCCTGCCATCTACCTTCTATTTTGAGAGGTGCGCATTTCCTGTCGTCCTGTAATGCCCTGTACAGATGAGTGACAAGTTTCTGCCCTCCCGACATGGCTATCATCGTGACCAGACTATGTGCATGTTCTGGGGCTTCTGGGAATGTAGACCTTAGATGTCGTGCCGTTGCCGCTATTTTGGCGTACTGTAAGAATTGCTCCGGTCCCAGCTCAAAAGAGTCTACTGCTACTTGGTATGTTATGAACTGTTGTTCAGGGTAGAGGTCCGCCAGCATAAGACAGCCTCCCGCCTTGCATTTGTCGGTAGACATAACACGGTCAATGAGCGGGAAAGGCGGCATCAGCCAAAAGTCTGCCTCCGGGGCAAACGGTTGCACCTGTATAAGTCGTCTAACCACCCTGGCCCAGATGGCAGCCAGCAGTCTGTCCAGTGGAGGACATTGGTCCTGTCACCCTTTTGTGTGCAATAGGAGCGCACCCAACTGTCGATCCCCATATGTGTCCGCCAGGAGCGATCGTTCCCATGATGGGTCCGTATCGAGCTAGGCCACTGCGTGCTGTAATTGGAACGCAAAATAATAAAGTTCAAGGTCAGGGATTTTTAAACCGCCCCTACCCCAAGTACGTTTCATGACTTCTAGGCTCACCCAACGTTTTCCATTCCACTGCAGTTGTATAAGCATTGCATCGAGGTCCCTGAAGACCTGGTGTGGGAGTTCAAAGAAAGAGCCCTGCATTGTGAAGAGACATTGGGGCAACACCACCATTTTAATCAGGGCGATCTTCTCCATCAACGAGAACCTGAGTGTGTTCCAGAAGTCAATACTTCCTCGGAGACCCTTGAGTATCCTCCCCATATTATGTTGGTAAAAAACTTCTCTGTCCCTAATGATCCAGATCCCGAGGTAACGCAACGTATCTGACACCCACGGAAGCCCCATCTCTGGGAGTGGAACCCCGCCCCTCTCAGCCTCCGACTCAACCGGATATAGTTGTGATTTAGTGTTATTGACATAGAGTCCCGAGGCCTCGTCAAACTGACCCAGAGCCGCCAGCAGTACCGGAAGTGAGTGGGTTGGCTCCCGCAGATACACCAGAGCATCGTCTGCATACAGTGATACTATATGTTCCAAGGCCCCAATCTGGATACCCTGCCCCTGGAGGACCCTACGGAGGTGGCACGCTAATGGCTCCATCGCCAGGGCGAACAGCAGGGTGGAGAGCGGACACCCCTGTCGCATCCCCCTGGCTATCGATATCGCATCTGAGACATAGCGTCCCATGTGGACCCTTGCCACTGGCTGAGTATAGAGAAGTCTCACCCAATTCACAAATCCCTCACCGATCCCCATCTTTAGGAGCACTTGCCATAGATATTCCCACCTGAGCCAGTCAAACGCCTGTTTGATATCGAGGAATACCAGAGTATTCTGTTCGGCCCTGCCCTCTAGTGATTGCATGACATGGGCAAGACAGCGGATATTCCGCAGCGCGTTCCTTCCTGGAATAAAACCGGACTGGTCGTCATGTACCAATTGCCTGAGATATGGAAGTAATATGTTGGCCAGCACCTGACTAATAATCTTAAGGTCGACATTGAGCATTGAGATTGGCCTATAAGAGGCGGGTAGTAAGGGGTCCTTCCCCGGCTTGGGGATCATCACAATCAGTGCCTCACGCATGGAGGCAGGCAGGCAATGTCTCACCGGCCTCCTTAACAATGTCCAGGAGCATAGGGATCAGGACTCCTCCAAACTCTTTATATAGCTCCGCTGCCATGCCATCCATTCCAGGGGACTTAGCTGTTTTCAAATGAGCGATCGCCACTCTCACCTGCTCCCCTCTGAAAGGCTCCCCCAGGGATTCCTGACTGTCCGTGTCAAGGCAAGGTAGATCCATCTCAGTAAGGTAGGCTTCCAAAGCCTGTGGGGCGACATTGGACTTTTGGAGGTGTGTGGTGAATACTGTGTTGATCTCATGCTGGGTGTAAACCAATCGGCCCGACCAGCTTGAAGGGCCAGTATCGGGAGAGGCTGTGTCTCCACCCTAATCAAGCGCCCCCATAGGCGCTCGGCTTTGTCACCCTCTGTGTACCACCGAAGTCTGCTCATGGTCCTATTGTACTTGCCCAATGACTCCCATAGATCCCCTATCTTATGTCGCTGCTCCGTCCATTTGGCCGGCCCCTCCGGATCTGTGGGAAGGTCTGCCTCTAGGGTCTTCAAGCATTCCTCCTGTTGTTTTAGGTCCTGTTCTAACACTCTCCCCACACCCACCTCTGTGGACATACATATCCCCCTCAGCATACTTTCATTGCATCCCATTCAAACGCCCTTGAGCTAGCTGTATTCCAATTCACCTCAAAATTACCTTACAACCCTGCCACAATCGCCTCCTTATAAACCGGGTCCGTTAAAGCTTCAGTGTTAAGACTCCACAACGGTAGTTTGGAGCGTGGGTGGCCCAAAGTGTAGGCCACCTGCAGGGGGGAGTGATCGGACAGATATCGGGCCAGGTACTGTGTCTCTAGAATCTGACCGGCCGCCGTTTCCTGTATGAAACAATAGTCCAGCCTGCTATACGTATTAGCTGCCGGAGTATAACAGGAGTATACCCGACTATCAGAGTTGCGGTGCCGCCATATATCTAGTAAGTGATAGTTGCTAATCATCTGGCATAGGGCTTCCTGTGTCTTGGGTTTAGCATCTACCTTTGGGGGGTGCCTATCCCGTTCCCCATATAAGGCACAATTAAAGTCTCCTGCTATAATGAGTTCCACGTCAGGTGTCAGGTCTAATTTCCCCAGAACCTTAGCCAAAAATTCCCCGTCATCGGTGTTTTGAGCATAAACATTCACTAAACACATGTGTCTCCAATCCAGCCGTGCCTTCCAGTTCAGATTGAGTTTCTTGGACGAGGCACAATGGGGAAAACTGATTTTGCATCGGTATGCCCCTCCGCTCTTCTCTCAGGGTGCCATCCAGCCCCACCATGATGCGACCTCCGTCTGGTGTCCCCTGTGACGCGGGCCGTTGTCTTTCAGTGCGACCAGGCCGGTTCCGTTGTCGACCGCTCCGTCTCCTCTGTTCTTGCCATGCTTGATGTTGATCTTGCTCCTCCAGGCCCATCGAATCCATCCAGTCCGTGGCCTCTTGCGGATCAGTAAAGAAGTGGACCCTGTCTGCATACTGTACTCTGAGCCGGGCCGGAAACATTAGGCTGTATTTTATATCGAGATCTCTCAACCTCCTCTTGACCCTCAGTAAGTCGTTCCGCATGTTTTGCACCTTTTTTGTGTAGTCCGGATAGATATGGATCTCATGGTTCTCAAACCTGGGGGGACCATTCTTGCGGGCAAACTGCAGGATCATGTCCCGGTCTCTAAAATTGAACAGGCGAGCGATCAGAGTTCTAGGCGGGGACCACGGTTTCGGGGTGGGAGGGGGGGGGGGGTTGGGCAAGGGAGCAGTGGGCTCTTTCCACCGTAAGCATCTTGGATAGTCGAAGACCCGGGAGGGCGGACCCGATCCACTCCAACCAGGAATAGGTCCGCTGCCGGCCCCTCCGCCCTTTCCGGAAAGCCAAAAAAACTAAGGTTGTTTCTCCTCGAGCGGTATACAACCTTTACAACGAATCTTTTACCACGCACTACCATTACAACGCGGTCATTACAACGCATACCATTACAACGCATTGCGCTGGGGGGCGCTCTAGGATAGGGAATAGGTTAATTTACTATCCAATCTGATTGTACATTCGCGGTTTACATCCAATGGTTCCACCTCTGAATTTGTTCAAAGGTCCATTAGAAACAATTTTCCAGTGAGAGGCACGGTCAAATGCTCTTCCTGCAAATCTTGTTCCAGCATTTTGCAAGGTGATTCTTTTGAGCATAATGGATGTCATTTTGAGGCTGGGGACATGTGGAATTGCAAGACAGCTAATTGCATTTATTTTATCATATGCCCCTGCCAACTCGGCTATGTTGGCAAAACATCAAGACCGATTCAGGTAAGACTGACCGAACATCGTTCAGCGATTCGAACGCATAAAACTACAGCACCCCTGGTCAAACATTTCCAGGAAAAAAATCACACTCCTAATGACTTCAAATGGTGCATTATCGAAAAAATCAGACTTGCGGAAAACTTAGGTGGCAGCAAAGCCCGTAAGAAACGTGAAGTCTTTTGGATTTTCTCACTGGGCACTTTCAAAAAGGGATTGAACTCTGAAATCCCTTGGGAAAACGCCATCACCTGACTTACGTGTAGTATGAATTCAGCATGATTCCATTCTAGTCCTTACATGACTGTTTTCTATTGTAAATACTGTCTACATCACTACTTTGTAGTATCGGTCTTCGATCTTGGCAATTTCCTATTGAGATCTTTCATATATAGATTTTACTATAAATATTGGGTTATTGCATCTATTGAGTTGCCGATCTGTATACTCATTGTTTACAATTATGTTTATTATTTTCTTGGAAATTCGTGTCATATAGATTCTGTGACATTAACTCTAGGGCTTTCGTTTTTATTATAAGTAGCAATCAATGAATCTGTATATTCAATTACATAAGTTACTCTCGTATCTCGGTTAGTTTTTTCACCATAGCAATGTTCCAACTGAGTCTTTTGTCCATATCTTCTAATTTGCCCACAGTGAAGCTAGCCCCTCCCTCTTAGTAGCCCCCTCTGCATTAGGGATTTCATACACACTAACCTCTATCAATGTGATTAGTGGATCGAATCACATAGGATCCCTTTTCATCGATTGATATTAACGATAACCCACACAGGTTCATTTCCTGCAATGGGAATTGTATTTTGCACGAATTCCTTTTATAATTCACGATTCGAGCACAGACAGCAACATTACGACGGACGGAGTCTTTTATTTATGTTCATCATTTTTTTTTTGTAGTAAGCCCCGCCTACTAGGTAGCCCTTCAGGTGAGGGAAGATATTTAAATAACCCGCCATCCGGGCGTCGGTTGATCATTACCCGACACCCGGCCAGCCGCATCATTCGCGCTACGGAGTGCGCATTCACTTGGCATATCCTGCCGACGTAAGGTGAGAACCCTCTTCCATTCCGCCTCCCGCACTCGAGAGAGTCCTCTTGCAGTCTTGCACCAGCTAAGACTATGTTATATAGTAAACGCTATTGGCGGATGGTGCTCATACCGATAGTTTAATTATATTTTGCAGGTCCGACACCCCGTTACGGATCCTGACATTTTAAACTCCACACTGGTTGGATCAACTTTAACTGGATCAAACCTAACTCGAACATCACAACTCCATTATGAGGTAATGACTATTGACATTTTTTAGAAACATTGTCTATCTAAATAGCTTAATAACAGAGAGACACTGTGCATGTTTTCACTATGTGGACCATTGCCATCCATTTTAGAGGCTAATCTCTCGCGTGCCTTAGTCCTGCTTTTTATCATCTGTTTTCATTTTCTTCATAATTTCATATTTTCGCATTATCATATGCACTGAATTTTTGCTATTTTATAATCAAACCATGATCAAACTGTGATATCGCGATAGACATTCAGTAATGTGTCAATATTTGCCCTCAGGTTTTTTAATCGTTTTGGTCTGAATGTCGTGATTATCGTTTTCGGCACCACCATATAAGAAATATCCAGGTTCAGAGACATCACTTTATAGGCAAATTGAATTACTGTGTCACCTTTCTGTGTGCCCTATTAATCTTGACACGACCATAGGATAGAGAATAAAATGGATTCTTCTCCACCTTTACAGATTCATTTTCTATTCGGGCTTTTAATATGAACTTCTACCAGACAGCATACCCTATTTAGGATCGCAGTCTACGTGTATCCACATCAGGTATTAACATGTAGTGTACATTATCTTCTTTCTGCCTTTTCTCCCCTAAACATGTGGAGAACCGACTAGCCAGCCACTTTATTTGTATACCGATCTCTGGCAATCGTAATTGTGTGATTAAAACCTAACAAATGCCCTTGTTTGCCTACATTGATGGCATCACTTGTGCTCAATTGATTCGCTTTTATCCAAACTAATGGGAATATTGGGATGATGTTATCCCTTTTTCTCTCTATCTAGATTCAATTTGGTTCATCTATTATTACGTATGAGCATTGACCGAGCTAATCCCTGGTTCTTATGAAGTAAGTTGATAATATATCATCAGTATAATTGATTGTATGATTCTATCAAACATGTGACAGGCAAAATGTGATATTAATTTTTTGCCCAATAGACAATGCGTGAGTTGTACTCTTTCATTATTAGCCTATTTGTATCGATCAGTGAACATAAAATAAACAAAGTTTTTTTGATTACTGAACCCCCTCGCCCCAAGGCAATTGTACTAGCTGTTATGATGTAATGGTCTTTTTTAGGTTAATCGAAATATGCGACTGTGGATACTAAATCGTAGTCCTACTACTGCCACACTTAGGAATGTAAAGTGTACTGTTTCTCATGTTATGTTTTGTATTATTTCAGATTGCTTTGTGGCTCCTGAAGAAGGCGTTAATTCGCCGAAACGCGCGTCGAGTACTGCATTGTTATTTCGGTTGGACACCCCTATGATTGGTGTTCCTTTTATAATTTGATACTGTATCATGTTTTTAAATGTAACTCTTTGGCTGTAATTTTTAGTATTGTGTCATTTAGTTGTTATTATTATTGATTTACTGTATGTGTTTTGTTTTCGCATCAAATATATGTTTGTTTTTATTAAAAATTTATGATTTTAGATCACCCCTTCAGCTATTCAATTGTCCTTGACTTGGGCTCTTCACTTGTTTATTTTATTTGAAAGCCTTTGACTGCCTAGGCAATTTTGCACACAGGTTGTTTACCCTGCCCTAGGAGTCTACTATAGCATTACCCAGGGGGTCCTTGTTATTTACACCTTTTGTTGATCTTGCTCCTCCAGGCCCATCGAATCCATCCAGTCCGTGGCCTCTTGCGGATCAGTAAAGAAGTGGACCCTGTCTGCATACTGTACTCTGAGCCGGGCCGGAAACATTAGGCTGTATTTTATATCGAGATCTCTCAACCTCCTCTTGACCCTCAGTAAGTCGTTCCGCATGTTTTGCACCTTTTTTGTGTAGTCCGGATAGATATGGATCTCATGGTTCTCAAACCTGGGGGACCATTCTTGCGGGCAAACTGCAGGATCATGTCCCGGTCTCTAAAATTTAACAGGCGAGCGATCAGAGTTCTAGGCGGGGACCACGGTTTCGGGGTGGGGGGGGGGGGTTGGGCAAGGGAGCAGTGGGCTCTTTCCACCGTAAGCATCTTGGATAGTCGAAGACCCGGGAGGGCGGACCCGATCCACTCCAACCAGGAATAGGTCCGCTGCCGGCCCCTCCGCCCTTTCCGGAAAGCCCAAAAAACTAAGGTTGTTTCTCCTCGAGCGGTATACAACCTTTACAACGAATCTTTTACCACGCACTACCATTACAACGCGGTCATTACAACGCATACCATTACAACGCATTGCGGTGGGGGGCGCTCTAGGATAGGGAATAGGTTAATTTACTATCCAATAACCTTCCCTTGTGTCCACGGGGACTGGAGTTGGAATAGTAAATTAAACTATTCACTATCCAGCACCCCAAAGCGCTATGCATTGTAATGGTATGCGTGGTAAAAACCGCGTTGTAATGGTATGCGTGGTAAAAGTATGCGTTGTAACGTCATACATCCCCTCGAGCGCCCCTCTGCATCTTCCACCCTGTCTTCAAGGTGAGAGGTGTGCTCCTTGAATGCAGACACCGTCGCTTGCAAGTGTTGGACCTCCGTTCGCAAGGAGGCCAAGTCCCCCTCCGTAGTAGTGACCCGATCCGCCACCTTCCGTAGGTCCAGGCGCAGATGATTAATGTCCATGGCCATACCATCCATCTTGGATTCCAATGCCGCCCATAAGTCCCTAATGGCCTCTAGGATATCAGCCTTAACTTGGGCCGCCGATCCCTGCGGCGGTCCCCGCTCAGGGTTCGGTCCGATGCGCTCCGCCGTCGTTGGGCCCGGTACTGTATATTGCATAATCGTGTTCATTTGTGCTCCTCTAAGGGGCCTATCTTTCCCCATTTCCAGTACGGGCTCGTCAAGGTCGAAACCGGGGCCCTCCACTCAGCAACCTCAGGTTTACAAAAAAGAGAACTGTCACGGGGCAACTCGGGCCTAGGAGGCGTGTTTGTGGGTCCCTCGCTGCACCTTAGTCTAGCAGTCGGCTGAGTATTATCTAGGTAAGTGTCCCCCAGACCTCTCCACTCCAGGCACCAAGGCGACCAGGGGCCGTCTCAAGAGCCGCACTCCAGCCGGGGTCCAGCTGTTGCCCCCTCCGGTCTTCCTACCGTAGATATTGGGTGGTCACTCTACCAATCAACAGGGCTGTCCTGGGAGTTTATGGAGCAGCCCCCTTTAGGAGGGCGCCTGCAAGTGGGGGTCCAAGCTCTTTTGCTCAGCAGCCTGCCTGCGCGGACCGCACCGCTCCGCCAACAGCCCTCCCAGGCGGGGACACAGCCCGGGCAGGCCAGGATCAGCCCCTCCGATGCCCTGGGCTCACGTGGGTCAGCAAGTCTTCACCGCGCCACCCCTCCGGATTTCGAGTCCCTCCGGACCCATCATTCCACAAGGCAGGTATCGGGCCTCCAACTGCTCCTCAGTATAGGTGTCTCCAGCAGGGCCTCGCTCCCCCCGCCGTCTCGAGGGGCAAGGCTCAGGCTTCTCAATTTGTGTGCCCCCCGTAGTTACTCCGGCTGCACTACACCAGAGCCAGCATTCGCGGGTCACGTCTGATTGGCCTCAGATCTCGCCGGGAGAAGCTCAGTCCAGGCGGGCCTACCTCGGCCCTCCCGAAGACCCGAGGTCGTGTAGAACTCAGCCCCGGGCACTCTGTCAGGATGCAGCAGGCCAATCCACGCGGCACCTCAACTCTGGGCGAAATCCTCCGGGGGCCCCCCTTTCAGTGTGGGCCGCGATCAGCCCCTCAGCATAGGTCCGCACAGCAAGGCTGACCCAGAGCAGGTGCCCGGGGGCCGTCCGTCAGGCAGTCGCGGCCAGCGCCGCCATTTTGCATGAAGGGGAGCTGCCTCAGCTCCAAGGGAGATAAAGTTGGTTTCCTGGTTCCCCTGCAAGCGGAAACGCACTTGGCTCGGATCCTTAGGACCAGGAGGGGTTCCGACCCACGCATATAGTAGAGTGGGCACTGCTCCACCAGGATATAGGTAGGATTATGCCATTTAGGGCAGGAGCTACACAGATCGGGGATTAGCCCGCCATGCGTCCAGGCCACGCCCCAATCTTGAGGGAGACTTGCGTAAAGGCTCTCAATGTCTAGGCCCACCATGAGTTGAATGGTTGGGTCAAAGTTCATATCCTGAATGATATTTAGTAAATATTTGGTGTCTTTAATGTATGTAGGCATCTTTTGTACCAAAGGGTTGAGGAAAAAGTCGCAGTATCTGGGGGCGGAGCTAGCTGGCAACCGAGATGGCTGCCTAAGTCCGGAGCTCCTCCGCTCTGAACCACTATCCTTCAACTATCCTGCACATTTGGGACTTCTAATCTGACATTTTGGTGCCCAGAAGGCAGCGTGGTCATCGCGGTCCCGCTGGTGGCGGAAAGATTGAGCCCACTGTCCGGAGGACGGAGATCTACAGCCCGGTGGGGCGACGAGTGGCAGGCCCACGAGACCGCGGCCTCGATTATTAACACGGCTGACCCCAGAGCGGTGTTTCCCGGCGCTGTGACCGCGGAAGGCGGGTCGCGTCTCATATCCTTGGCGGTGAGCGGGAGTGCGCGCTGGATGGTGGGGGGGCCTTCCCCCTTCCCCTGCCCCTGACTCGGACTTACCGGTACGCCGGAGCCGGGATCGGCGTGTGGAGCGTCTGCGTCCTGCGAGGTCTGGGTGTGCTGCGAGGCGTCTGGCCTTGGAGGGGCCGATCGCACTGACGCGGGGCTGCTCGAGTTGCTGCCTGAAGGTCCCCGGGTGCGGCGGTGCCCGCTCTTGCCCCGCTTTACTTCACGGTGACCGGGCTGCATACCGGGCACCGGCGGGTGTCATTCCCCGCCCCAGTTGACTCCTCATTGATTGCGGTGGTGAGGCTCCTCTGATAGGGCTACATCGAGGGAGCTGGTGTGCCTCTCCTCTTAATTTGACTGCCTACAGCCCCATCTGGAGACAACCTGGATCTACTCCACAGTCCATTACCCGGTGGCCGGACTTTGCGGGTGGAGTTGGGCGCTCTTTTGGTTTGCACGTCTGCGCCTGGTGCCTCGGGAGCTGTGGCCAGCTGCTTCCCCCACTTGTGCCGGTATCTGTGTGACGACCTGCTGGCCACGTGGAGTTTGCGGGCACCTCTGACTCTCCTGCTGCACTGTTTCCCCCCCCACTGAGCGCCATTACGACTTCTCTGGCCTAGACGGGACAATCGGAGCGCACATTGCCTGTGATTCTGCGCCGGGGGCCCGGGGAAACTCCTCTCTTCGCCATGGGGCGCCCAGATAGGACGCAATCGAAGCTTTCCTTCGCGAGGCAGAACTCGAAGACAGCAGTTGGCGATGGGAGTGGCGGCGCGACTGGTGGGGACATACCGGAGGGGACGCAGCAGCAGGACCTGAGGGAGATACTCCTAGCCATGGAAAAGAATCTTCAGGGAGGTATGACGGCTATCGGCACGAAACTGGACGCCTTAACTTACCGCATGGACCGCATGGCGGAACGGCTGGATAAACATGCGGACCGGTTGGATATGTCGGAACGCCAAATTACCGAGGTGGAGGATGCGCACACCATGCTGGAGACGGACAATAGACAGATTGGCAGGGCTATGCAGACACTCCTGGATAAAACTGAGGATTTAGAAGCCCGTTTGCGCCGCTGTAACCTGCGCGTCACGGGCCTTCCGGAGAGTACCTCTACTGGTAACATGGAGTTTTTTATGGAGGCCCTGCTAAAGAAGCTGCTGGGGGATGATGTATTCTCCCACATGTTTGTGGTGGAAAGGGCGCATCGATCCTTGGGGCCGCGACCCAAGCCGGGTGCCCCACCGCGACCCATTATAGCCAAACTTTTAAATTATCGCGATTGGGATGTCGCGCTCAAGTTGGCTAGAGAAAAGCAACCTTTGCAGTATGAGGGTTCCACCTTATCTATTTACCCTGACTTTACGGCTCGTGTCCAGGAGGCCCGGAAAATGTTTTCCCCTATGAAACGCCAGCTGCGAGATATGGGCGCGGACTATGCGATGCTATACCCGGCGAAATTGCGCTTCAATCGACAAGGGAAGTCCCTAATTTCTACTGACCCTAAGGCGCTCCAAAAGGCCCTGAAAGACTGGCAGCGAGAGAAACGACAGACGCAACAGGAAGACGCCGAGCTGGAGGGGGGCTCCATGGAAGACCAGGACTGATTGGGGCATGTTTTGAGATGGTTGCTGCCCGGTTGGGACACCTCAGGTTTGGTTGCTGCTTTCTTTACTCTTTAATGGCGGTTGTACCGCCCGCCCCGAGAGGGCCTGATGTCCTGGAGGCTGACGATTCAATTGCCTACTTCTCAGGTATTGCCAGCCCCTATTTACCGAACTTGAGCCAACTAGATCTGTGATTCCTTGTGTTGATGCATCCTGTTGGGAGCTATGTCTGGGTCTGCCATTGTATTTGTTTGATTATCACTGCCAATTATAATATGTTCGAGCGTATGCCCTTGTTTGCTGCCTGGCTGTGGTTACGCTAGTGTCCCTTTGGGCGGGGCGATTCTTCCTGATGTACTACTCTTAGCTTCTCCTATTTTTTGGTTCCCAAATGTGCATGTTGTGGCAATGATGCCACGCTTTTTTCTTCAGGGTTCTGAGGCGGGGGTGACGGGGCGGTTTTTGAGCTGTTGTTGTTGGGTACCCTTGGTACGAGCTAGATCGGCTACCTCTGCCCTCGTGTGCTTACCACTGTTTCTATGGTTCTTATGGGGGGAAAGGGGTGGATGTTTTGTGGGTGGCGAGGGTGTTTGTGACTGTTGTGGAGCTGAGGGATGCATGGGGAGGGGAGGAATGCTTGATGGGGTAGATGGATGAGTGCGGCCTAGTTGGGGTAGGGCAAGCGTGGGTGGGGGGATGGGGTGGCTCTGTTTCAGAGATCTTTTTGTTGCTTTGCGGTGCGGAGCAGCTGTTGTTTGAGGCATGTGGACTAACTGGTAGGGGTGACAGCGATGGGCACACAATCTCACAAGTTGCTAAACTGTATGCGGTTGATGCGATCTTTTTTTCTCCTCTATGGCAGGGGATATAACAGGAGGGGTGGCGGCTCCTGATACAATGCGGCTCCTGACATGGAACGTGCAGGGCTTGAATGACCACCGCAAGGTCCGTAGGGTCCTCCAGTATTTGGCAAAGCACAGGGTAGACATTGCAATTTTGCAGGAAACGCACCTGGCGCCGCATAGTCCCATCCTTGGTTACAGAGGGCTCCGTGATAATATCCATGCTGCAGGTTTTACTACTCACGCCAGGGGGGTTCTTACTTGGTTTAATCCTAAATCCTCCCTTGCTTGGACGCCGGTGACCACTGAAAGTGAGGGACGATTCACGATTACGGCCTGTTCTGGTAAAGGTCTTGACATGTGTATAGTGAACACATATGGCCCAAATTTTTATCTCCCTAGCTTTTACACGACACTGGCTCAGAAGGTTTATGCGTTTGTGGACAGGGTTGTATTTTGGGGAGGGGATTTTAACCTGACTCTGCACCCGGCGCTGAACAGGTCGGACGGTCCATCCCGGATGCCTTCGGCCTCTGCACGCACACTGGATACACAGTTGACTAACCTCGATCTGCTTGATGTCTGGCGTCATAGATACCCATTGCGGGGAGGGTTTACACACTACTCAGCCCCCCATAATATCCACACGAGGATAGACTATTGGTTTGTGTCCTCGGCTTCCATGCGGGACGTGCGATCCTGCGAGATCCTTCCGCGGACCTACTCGGACCATTCGCCTATACTGCTCACCTGCTCGGTGCCAGCGCGACGGATACCGCCTTTTTCTTGGCGATTTCCCCCTTATTCTTTACTTGACCCTCTCTTCAAGGAGGAACTATTTACGGCCCTGAAGCATTTTTTTGAAGCCAATGTGAGCTCTGTTGATTTGTTCCAGTTGGTTTGGGAAGCATTTAAGCTTTATGCCAGAGGAGTTACTATCTCTAAGCATGGCGGCGTGTTAAAGTCGATCAGGGGCCGCCTTGAACTTTTGGAGCGGAAGCTTCGAGATCTGGAAGAGCTGCGCTTACGGTCTGGTGGCGGCTCTGTTGACCCGGAGATTGCTGGGGTCCTTCGGGAGTACAACAACGAGGCGGATCTGGAGATTAAACACTTAGGGAAGTATGCCATTGCCAGGACTTACTGTGGGGGTGAGTGTCGGGCGCGGTGCTGGCCCGCTTGGCTAAGCGGGGCAGAGAGCGCTCTTCTGTTCCGATAATGAGATCTGGTGACGCCGGGCTCCCGCTTACGAACGATGAGATAACTGCACGCTTTAGGGACTACTATGAGGCTCTGTACGCCTCGAGGGGACCCGCTCCGGAGGAGGGGATAGTAGACTACCTGTCACACATAGAGCTCCCGTGGCTTTCTGATATGGATCGTAAGTTTTTGGCTCGCCCCTTTGAGAGAGAGGAGGTGGTGTTGGCACTGTCCTCCATGAGGGGTGGTAGCGCCCCGGGCAGCGACGGCCTCACGGTGGCTTTCTACAAGGCTTTGTCCGATTTGCTGCTTCCCCATCTGCTGAGTCTGTTCGATGATATGGCCAATTCGGGATCTATGCCACCCTCCATGTGTGAGGCTGTAATTGTGGCAATTCTTAAACCGGGCAAGGACCCTAATGACTGTGCCTCGTATCGCCCGCTCTCCCTGATTAACGTAGATGCGAAGATCTTTGCTAAAGTGCTCTCTAACCGTTTACATCCTCGGGTCATGACGCTGGTGGCCCCAGAGCAGTCTGGTTTTGTCCCTACGCGCAACCTTGTTTATAACATTAGAACGGTCTTTGCCGCTTTTCAGCATACTCGTCCGGAGGTACCGGCCGTTGCCGTATTTTTAGATATGGAAAAGGCATTCGATTCTGTAGAGTGGACTTTTATGCATCATGTTCTTCGCAGGATGGGTGTTGGCCTTCTCTTCCTGCAGCTGTTATCGGTCCTGTACTCCAAGCCAAGGGCCCGGATCCGTATTGGACCTCTGACCTCTGAGCCCATTGAGGTTGGCAGGGGCACGAGGCAGGGATGCCCGCTCTCCCCGATGCTTTATGCTTTGGTGGCTGAGCCCCTAGCTTGTGCCCTCCGCGAGTACCATGCTCATCGGGGTATCCGCTTCCCTACGTACAAGCTCATTGTCTCTACTTACGCGGATGATACGCTTCTTTATGTTCGAGACCCCGAGAATCATCTTTCCCCGGTATTGCGGGAGGTAGTCCGGTTTGGCACCCTTTCTGGCATCCGGGTGAACTGGACGAAGTCGATCATGTTTCCGCTTACAGCGGCTACGGTGCAGTTTGACCCTGAGTTTCCACTACAGTGGACTACTGAGGCGGTCAGATATCTTGGCATCCGGTTCCATACCGATTCGGAGATCGTTCTCCGGGAAAATTATGGCTGCGCGGTTTCGAAGTAGGAGGATGATGTAGGGAGATGGATTTCCCTCCCACTGTCTCTTTTGGGACGCATCACGTTAATGAAGATGGTGGTACTCCCGCGCTTTCTTTTCCTGTTCAACACTATCCCTATGGTTCTTTCTGTTCAGTTTTTCCGCAGGCTCCAATCGCTGCTAGTACGACTTGCTTGGGCGGGTAAACAGCCTAGGGTCGCTTGGCATATTCTAATACGACCATATGCGGCGGGCGGCCTCAATGCCCCAGATTTGGAGCTCTACTACCATGCGGCGCAGTTTGCCCATGCTTACGCGTGGATCCACGGTCCACAGGACGCCCCTTACGTCCGTATTGAACGGGTAGTCGCAGACCCGACTCCCCTGCCGGCCCTGTTAACGCAGACTATTGATCGACGTACGGGCCTGGTCGATTGTCTACTGTCGGTCACCCATGCCTGGCACTACATGGCGAACGCCCAAGCATGTTCGCTCCTATACTCCCCGAGCGCTAATCTTGAGTGGGGCTACTGTCTGGGTCCGTGTAGGGAAAAGGGAGTGATTCTGGCACTGTGACGGATTGGTATTGACAACATGGGTAACTTGTTCTCGGGTGGCACGGCGCGGACGTGGGACGAGGTGACTAACGCGATGGAGGACCCCCCTTGATGGCGCGCTTCCAGTTCCATAGGGTGCGTAGTGCTCTGCGGGACCTTCTGGGACCAGATATGACGGAACCAGTGACGGTAACTACCTTTGATTATGTGGTCACAGCCAAATCTCCTCAGAGATTGGTTTCCACTCTTTATCGGATAGCCCAGACGGAGCTGTATGCGGATTACACCAAGCCACGCCTGGCCTGGCAACATGACCTGGGCATTGATATGACTGAGGACCTCTGGAGCTATTGCTGCGCCATCGTCCGCAAAATCTCTCTTAATGGCCGCCACAGGCTCACGCATTTTAAATTTCTGAACAGGACATATTAAACGCCGGAGAGGCATCATAGATACGGACTCCGTGTATCCCCGGAGTGTGAGAGGTGTAGGTCCCCCCTGGCGGATTTCCTTCATGTTGCATGGTTGTGCCCCACGATCTTCTCTTTTTGGCAATCGGTCTTTGTTGAAATCAATAAAACAGTGAACTTGACACTAGCCCAGGAACCCTTATTGGCTCTCCTGGGCTACTCCAAACCCTTGCGCTCCTCCCAGCGACGTATTGTGGATCTGGCGCTCCTGATGGCCAAGCGTTGTATTGCCAGAGCCTGGATGAGAGACCCCCCGCCTACGGTGCGAGCGTGGAAGAGAGAACTGGTTTATTCCTGTACTCAGACGGGGTTGTATAGCGACCTGATGCCCCCCAAGAATAGGCCTAAGAACTACTGGGCGGCAGTGCTGGAGGCTGCGGTCCATGCAGATGTGCCTGATGAGACTGCTGTGGCTGCTGATGAGGAGCGGGATGGTTCAGTGGGGGAGGCTCCTGCTGCCCACCCTGATGCACTTCTGGAGGCTGAATCATACATGTAGGGAGTTTTTGGCTGCGAGAGGGATGTGTTGGCCCGCGCGTGCTGACCCTTTTCCCTTTATTTCTGTCTGACCTGCCGCAATTGCTATGTTGTACAGTCTCCACGAAGTGATTTTGATGTCTGAAGAAAACTCATGCTGCTTGCCCTCTGCTTGATTGCCTAAATGCCTGTGTTGCTGTTTTCGTTCTTGTTGAATTGGTTAAATGAAAAAGCAAAGTTCACCTGGAAATGCTATGTTATTTTTGTCTATCATGTACTGCGGCCACTCGGGGTGCCTATTTCTGAATCGCCGGCGGTCCCCCTAGATGTCGGCTGATGGGCTGTGTTTTATTGGAGGTTGTTCTTCTTAATATACGCTGCCGGCCCCTGGGTTGTAGGCCCGCGGCTGTGGTACATGTGCAATGTTCAATAAAGCCTTTTGAACTTTAAAAAAAAATAAAAAAAATCGCAGTATCTGGATAGGGGTTCCAGGAGGGAACTGATGCTAGACACAATCAGTCGTCCTTGTGGAGGTCTTGTATCTTTATGGATCTTAGGCACTGTGTAGCAATAAGGTACCTTGATGTTCTTGGTACACAGATATTCGGCTTCCTGTTTGGAGATGTGTTGTGCCTCCTTGGCTTGCTCCACTAAGGTTTGGATGGTAACTTGCAGTGTCTTGGTGGATCATTGAGCAATCTACAGCATTCCTTGTCGTAGTCCATTTTGTCTCGTAACACGATGCCTCCGCCTTTGTCATCTGGTTTGACAATGATAGTTCCGTTGTTTTGTATGGTCTTGATGGTCTCTCTCTCCTTTTTGGATATGTTGTTGTAGGTTTCTGTTATCTATATTTCTTCTATTTCATAGTAGACGGCTTGCTCAAAGGTGGAGATTTTCACTGGGACACTAGCGGGTGGGGGTATGAAAGTCGATTTCAGTTTTAAGCTTGTCTCGTTGTTATTGGTATTGGTGTCACCATCGGTTGGCATGGTATACCTTTCTTGCTGGGGGGCGATTATAATTGTGTTCTAGCTATAGCCCTTGACCGATCTTTTCCTCCCTTAGCCAGCTCCCCGGTAAACAGTGTCACGAGGGCGCTTACGGACTGGGCAGAACAGTGGGACCTCCATGATGCTTGGAGAGAACGCAACCCTCGCATAAAGACATATTCCTACTATTCTGGGGCCCATACCCTACATGTCAGGTTGGACAGATACATGTTGACGAGAGACCTGCTCCCTTTGGTCACGGACTCCTGCTATTTGAGCCGCACACACTCGGACCATAACCCCCACACATTAGACTTTGCCTGGGAGCGTCCGCACCCACCGGTGCCCACTTGGCGCCTCCAGCCCGATTTGCTCTTAGACGCCCAGTTTAGGGGAGCGCTTGAGACCCGCCTCTTGCAGTACTTTGAGGAAAATAATGACACTGCTTCCTCCCCCAATTTGAATGGGATGCACTCAAAGTAGTCGTTAGGGGCCATTGTCTGGGCACGCAGGCGGGAATGCGTAAGCAGATCGAACGGGAACTTGTGCGGATTGAATCGGAACTCCTGGAGGGGGAGCGAGAGGCATTAGCGGGAGATGATGGGCCTTTATTGGCGACCAGGGAGCGGCACACATTGGCACTAGACAGATTGAAACACTTGAATTACGCTGCACATTCGGCACGCACGCACAGTTTCGGGGACAAACCTGGCAAGCTGCTGTCGTGGCTGATTAGGCGTGACACCCAGAGCACCCCAGTGGTGTCTCTGCGGACAGCCCCAGACGCCGTTGTATACACACAGAAGGCCATCCATGACGCTTTTGTGACGCACTATGATGCCCTCTACCGTTCCCGCATGCGGGTCACCCCTGACCAAATCTCGGACTATTTATCTACCTCGCAGTTACCGACGATCACTGATGCGCAGCGTGATGAGCTGGGCGCGCCATTTACGGCAGAGGAGCTCTGAACAGCCATATTTTCCCTCTCCAACGGGAAATCGCCGGGCCCAGACGGCCTACCCGCCAAATTCTATAAGGCCTTTTCTCCCACATTAATCCCAGAACTGCTGCGTATGCTTGTGGCGGCTATCTCTGATTCCGCCCTTCCACACACATTGAATGAGGCGAATCTCATATCTCTCCTGAAGCCGGGCAGAGACGGGACGAATATGGGCTCGTACAGACCACTGGCACTCCTCAACACCGATTATAAGCTTCTGGCGTCCATGCTAGCTCAAAGACTGGCACCGTTGGTACCTCCTCTTGTCCATGATGACCAAAACGGCTTCGTGCCCACGCGCAGCACGTCGTACAACATCCGGCGACTGTTTAAAGTACAGAGCCTAGCCACCTCCCAGTGGCCTCGCTCCGGATGTTTGATACTTGACCTTGAGAAGGCCTTTGACTCTGTGGAATGGCCCTATCTCGTCTCTGTGCTGCGTAAATTTGATCTGGGCGATGACTTTCTCCAGCTGGTGGAACTCCTGTACCAGAGACCCACTGTGCGAGTCCGGACGGGCAAACTGCTCTCCGACCCTATCCAGGTACGCAGGGGCACCAGACAGGGATGCCCCCTCTCCCCCCTAATCTTTGCTCTTATGATGGAACCTCTGGCGGCTCAGCTCCGCATCTCTGGTGAGCACTGGGGCATCCCCCTAGTCGACGGAACTCACGCGGTGTCGCTCTACGCAGACGACCTATTACTCTACATTAGAGACCTGACCCGCTTCCCGCCGGCTCTTTCAGACATATTCAGGATCTTTGGAGACATGTCTGGACTCAAGGTCAACTGGGCGAAATCTGGTGTGTATCCATTTAGTGCTGCCACGTCGGAATGCGATGTCATGGTTCTGGGAGAACGTCTTGCATGGTATCCCACCACGTTCCGATACTTGGGGATATTCATATACCGAGATACCGCTGATATACTGGAAGGTAACCTTGTGCGAGCGATCACCTCACTCACAGCGCAAGTTGCGTTTTGGAACTCCCTCCCGTTAAACGTCCCTAGTCGCATAACCCTGACAAAAATGGTGGTATTGCCTAGGTTGTTATATTACTACGCTAACCTACCAGTTAGCGTCCCCACCCGCATATTTTGGGAACTCGAGACTCTGGTCAGGAGGCTGATCTGGAATGCGGGTCGACCTAGAGTCGCGCTACGAACATTATATGCTCCGGTGGAGGCTGGTGGACTGGCTTTCCCTAACCAGGAGTTATACTACCTGGCTGCACAACTGCAGTGGGTGGCTTATTGGCTGAGCGGACAAAACCTGTCCGACACCACCACGGACACAATGGTTGCCAATTCCGCGCAGATACACGCATGTTTCATCCACTGTCGAAATCCCACTGCCCCGCACAGATACACCTGGAAGTGGCGCGGAAATGCTACGTCCGTGGCCTGAAGCTTACAAGCGACACCAAGCCATATGCCCCGAACCTGCCTCTACTGGGCACACCTTGGGAAAATGGCGCACTCTCGGACGTGATGTTGCACAGCTTGACCCGGGCCGAAGTTGATACCCTGGGCGACCTCTATGAGGAAGGCACACTGATTCCGTTCGAGACGCTAGCAGCTGACGTGGAGCTACCCGTCGGACAGTTTCTTACGCACGCAACACTCACGCGCACGCTAACACGTGCCGGGGTGATTTGACAGTGGAATTGCCGACCCACCTGCTGGTACAGTACATACATGTGATGGGGTCCGGGTCCCACTTGGTTCACTGGCTTGCGCAGGCCTTGCACGTACACACGCAGTTTTCCCCACAGCGGTTGCGTGAGAAGTGGGCCGCGGACAGAGGCCGGAACTGGACTGACAAGGAATGGGCTGTGATTCTTGCTGGGACTCTCAATATCCCACGCAACTCCCGCTTCAAAATTATTCAATACTATGTCATACACAGGGCGTACCTATCCCCGGACAAGATAAATCGCTATTTTGAACTGACCACGGCGGCTTGCCCCAGATGCGGATTGGTAGACGCGAGTTTCCTGCACATGCTCTGGGCCTGCCCTTCCCTACATGGCTACTGGGAGGCGGTGTCAGCTACACTGACAGCGGGGGGGGAGGACTGCCACACACATGGGAGGCCTGCCTGTTGGGCCTCTTCAGACAAACCAAACTGACGAAGGTTCCGGCTCAATTCTGGGACCTTGGATTAATCACAGCGAAACGACTCATCACCAAACGCTGGAAGAATGGTGAGGCCCCGCAACCCATACACTGGCGTCAGTCCTTCGATAACTGGGCGAGAGCGGAGAGCGTGGTTCTACATAGGGAGGAGACCGCGGGCGCCCGCAAATACCCCATAGCCCAAGCCTGGGATGATCTATTAGCCGCCTTCCACCAGGCATGTTTACAGAGAGGTATTATCTAAGTCCACGTCCTTTCACTTTCAGGCCGGATACATGCACCTTAGTGCGGGATCGCCCCCCTTCCCCCTCCCACACACACATGATATCTCCGCAATAGACCGCGCACGAGGAGGTGCTCCTAATCGTCAAACACGCACACGAACATACCCCCCCTCACACCGAGACGATAGATTTTCGCGCCAAATGATTCATGTCGCTATCAGCAGCCCACACACACCCGTACTTGCCCATGTTCATTTCTGATTAGTTTTAGTCTTACACTTCACACGAGATCCCATCCCTGTTTTCATGGGACTCAGTTCACTGGTTAACTTGTTTAATAAAAGACTTGAATATTGACCCCGCAAGAGATCTTACTAGACCCTGCCCGGCAACCATACTGCGGATCACTACCCGCGGGCACATCAAGACATTCAGGGCCGAACATGCCTTGTTCGGACAGTACACAGGAGACACGTCCTTGGGGCGGGAGGCACTGAAACACGTCGTAAATGATACGGCATGCTGGAACGCTTAGAAGGTACAAGACCACACCTGTCATAACATGCCCACAGCCTGAGACGGAGACCTTTGGTCTGCACATAACCAATTTTAATTGCTAGGTCCATATATGACTGCTTGAAAAAGAGCTCTGATTCGCGCCTGTATTGCTTATTTGAAAAATATGGTTCCTTGACCTGCTTCCTTGCCTCACAGGCTGCATGTGGCAGTGGTGACTATTACTCTGAACTGTTATTATTTAAGTACATCCTTGCACAGTACTGCTTGAAATGTTTAATGTTTCTTTTTTTTCCTGTCAGGTACAAGGGAAGGCTGTATGGGAGAACAGACAATGTACTGTTTCATTCAGATTGCTGTTTTCTTTGCTGTTCCGATGTACCTCCATGCACGAAATGCATTAATGCTGATAAAGATAATAATAAAAATATTCAAACAAAAAATTGGTGTCACCATCGGTGGGTTGACGTTTCTCAAAGAAGGATTTAAGTTTGAGTTTGCTTAAGAACTCAGCGAGTTTCACGTGTAATTTGAACTTGTCCAGTTTGTTTTTGGGGACAAAAGATAAGCCCTTGTTCAATACTGTTTCCTCATTCTGTGTCAGTGGAGTGCTGGATAGGTTGAACACCAGTGTGATTGATTGTTCCGTTTGCAGTGTTAAAGGTGCCCGCTCGTTCCGGGTTGTTGCTCCTGTGTCTTGTTGCGGGTGTTGGCACTCACTGGTTCTTCTTGTTCTGCCCAATGTACCTGCTAATTGTTTCTTCTTCGTCCGCAAGATCTGCGGCCCTGCCCTAAAAAAGGCGGCCTTGGGTCTACTTGATAGAAGGTAGGTGGTCCAAATGGTACATGGGGGGCCAGCCAAAGTATGGGTTCTGTGGAGGGTTGGCGAAAGGCGGGGGTCCAAAATTGGGTCCTTGTGGTGGACCATGCCATGGTTGGTGCCAGAGTTGCTGTCTCCCTCTGCCCCTTGATTTGAAAGAGCCTGTGCTGGAGTCGCTAGAAACGGAACTGTTGTCTCCGGATGCGTCACTTGATTTGTCCGATTTATTTGGAGCTATGTAGTTGTCCTCTTTGTAGGGGTATGTCTTGGCATAGGAGAATCTTTTCAGGTCCTTTTGAAACTTAGTTATTTTGGCATGGGTTAGGTATTCTTTGTATTCGGCCATTTCCTTGTTCTGTTCATCTAATTTTCTCTTGTATGCCGTTATGGTTGTTTTGAAGTGGGATTCCGTTGCTTGGATGTCAATGATCATGCCCTCTGACAGTCGTCTGGCAGTCTTGATGATAAGTACCAGCCAGTCCTCGGTGCAGTGCCAGGCGATCTGGGCCCAGTCCCTCCTGAAGGTAGCATCTTCCAGGAAGATGCGGGGGGCATTGGTAACCAGGAGACCGCGTGGAGCTGTGTTGGTCCGTTGGTACTCGGTTAGTATGAGCCCGTGTAGGATGGTTCTTATTCGGTTGCGCTTTTTTTCTGTTAGGATGTCCCAGTTCGTGGTCTGTGCTAAGGTATTAGAGATGTTGAAATCTGCCAGAAAGGAGGGGTCTGCTAGAATTTCACTGACATCACTTTCAGTGCATGTTAAGCCCGGGTTTTCTCCCATGGCTAGTGGCGGTTGATAAACTCTCACAGCTCTGCGCTGCTAGTAAATGTAATAATATCAATGGGAGAGTGAGGATTAGAGAGCTAGTCCTTATCCCCTAGGTCATATGCTAAGTCAATGAGAACTAGTCTGTCAAGACGTGATGACTTGATGACCTTCTGTATCTCGACATCAAGCATAGTCTCCTCCTCTAAGTCGACCCAGCTCTCAGCAGCAAGCAAGTTGCCACTATATCTCGTCTCGACAATGATGTCCTTGACATCAACTGGGAATGACATTGGTTTTGTGGATTTCTCCTCATGTCGGATCTCCCTTTCCTGGAGTCATCAGAAGGGAGTAGTTGAGCCCCGGTAGAGGACTGATCCTCTCTTCGCTCACATTAAGTCCCACCTTCAGATTGACCCTTTTGGTGCGTGCAGCGTTTTGAAATCCATGAGGGTTAATCTTCTCCCTGTACCTCAGAGTGCATCTGGAGAAGGCCTTGCAGTATTGACATCTGTAAGGAATTTGACTGTCAGGAAGGCAGAGAATACAGAGATCCGGAGGATCTGATTTGTCCTTCTTTCTGCCACAGGTAGGATATTTGACAAATAAGTATGCCATTTCATTTGTCTGGAAAAATTATTTTTCTGACAGAAAATTATAGAAAAACATTCTAAATGTTGAAAGACCTCGAGTAAAGCTGTTGACAAATAGTCTGATAAAGATTTTGTAGGGAAAAATGCCAAAAAGAAAGGCTGAGCTCAGCGCTCCAAGATCCTGTCACCAGAAGCCGGAAAAAGGACTGAGGTAATTGTCAACTGCTCAACATGATGGAACACTGGAGGCTGTAAGATCTTAGAGGTGTTGTGTCCGCTTTTATGATTACAGTACTGCAGCCTATAGTCAATATTGTCCCATTTCTTCTCCATTTCTTTAAAAAAGGTTTATGAAGGAAATTTATAAGAACAAGCATTGGAAATGCAATAGGTCTCGCATTAGAAAAGTTGGAGTTATTGGTCTTGTAAATGACATTTTATTTATTTGTTGGTTTTTAAAATTGCTAAATTGATGGCTTTGTCATTTACAATGCCAATAGTTATAACTTTCGCGAATGTGACACCTATAGCATTTGGAATGCAACATGTTTTGTATTTACGTGACTTAGATGGCAGCTCTGGTCGTTAGGCCACATCTCTAGAGAGCAGGAGAGTGCAGCAGGGGAGAGAAGCACAGCAATGCAATAGGTCTCGCATTAGGAAAGTTTGAGCTATTGGTATTGTAAAGGACACATTTTTTATTTATGTGCTTGTTTTGAAAATAGCGAATTAATAGCTTTGTTATTTACAATGCCAATAGTTTTATCTTTCGCAAATGTGACACCTATTGTAACACAATATGTGTTGTGAGGGTGAGTGAGGGTGAGGGTGAGGGGATGAGGGTGAGGGGTTGAGGGTGAGTGAGGGTGAGGGGTTGAGGGTGAGTGAGGGTGAGGGGTTGAGGGTGAGTGAGGGTGAGGGTGAGTGAGGGTGAGGGGTTGAGGGTGAGGGGTTGAGGGTGAGTGAGGGTGAGGGGTTGAGGGTGAGTGAGGGTGAGGGGTTGAGGGTGAGTGAGGGTGAGGGTGAGTGAGGGTGAGGGGTTGAGGGTGAGTGAGGGTGAGGGTGAGGGTGAGTGAGGGTGAGGGGTTGAGGGTGAGTGAGGGTGAGGGTGAGTGAGGGTGAGGGTGAGGGTGAGTGAGGGTGAGGCTGAGGGGTTGAGGGTGAGTGAGGGTGAGTGAGAGTGAGGGTGAGTGAGGGGTTGAGGGTGAGGGGTTGAGGGTGAGTGAGGGTGAGGGTGAGGGGTTGGGGGTGAGTGAGGGTGAGGGGTTGAGGGTGAGTGAGGGTGAGGGTGAGTGAGGGTGAGGGTGAGTGAGGGTGAGGGTGAGTGAGGGTGAGGGGTTGAGGGTGAGAGAGGGTGAGGGTGAGTGAGGGTGAGGGTGAGTGAGGGTGAGTGAGGGTGAGGGTGAGGGTGAGGGTGAGTGGGGGTGAGTGAGGGTGAGGGTGAGTGAGGGTGAGTGAGGGTGAGGGGTTGAGGGTGAGTGAGGGTGAGGGTGAGTGAGGGTGAGGGTGAGTGAGGGTGAGGGGTTGAGGGTGAGTGAGGGTGAGGGGTTGAGGGTGGGTGAGGGTGAGGGTGAGTGAGGGTGAGGAGTTGAGGGTGAGGGGTTGAGGGTGAGTGAGGGTGAGTGAGGGTGAGGGTGAGGGGTTGAGGGTGAGTGAGGGTGAGGGGTTGAGGGTGAGTGAGGGTGAAGGTGAGGGTGAGTGAGGGTGAGGGGTTGAGGGTGAGTGAGGGTGAGGGTGAGGGTGAGTGAGGGTGAGTGAGGGTGAGTGAGGGTGAGTGAGGGTGAGGGTGAGTGTGAGTGAGGGTGAGGGTGAGTGAGGGTGAGGGTGAGGGGTTGAGGGTGAGTGAGGGTGGGGTTGAGGGTGAGTGAGGGTGAGGTGGGTGGGTGGGGTGAGGGGTTGGGGTGGTGAGGGTGAGGGTGAGTTACGGTGAGGGGTTGAGGGTGATGTGAGGGTGAGGGTGAGTTAGGGTGAGGGGTGAGGGTGGGTGAGGGTGAGGGTGAGTGAGGGTGAGGGTGAGGGATGAGGGTGAGGTGAGTGAGGTATGGGTGAGTGAGGTGAGGTGAGGGTGAGGGTGAGGGTGAGTGTGGGTGAGGGGTTGAGGGTGAGTGAGGGTGAGGGTGAGGAGGGTGAGGGTGAGGGTGAGGGTTGAGGGTGAGGGGTTGAGGGTGGGGGAGTGAGGGTGAGGGTGAGTGAGGGAGTGAGGGTGAGGGTGAGGGTGAGTGAGGGTGAGGGTGAGGGTGAGTGAGGGTGGGTGCGTGAGGGTGAGGGTGAGGGTGAGGTGAGGGTGGAGGAGGGTGAGGTGGTGAGGGTGATGAGGGTGGGGGTTGAGGGTGCGTGAGGGTGAGGGGGTTGAGGGTGAGTGAGGGTGAGGGTGAGGGTGAGTGAGGGTGAGGGGTTGAGGGTGAGGGGTTGAGGGTGAGTGGAGGGGAGTGAGGGTGAGGGTGAGGGTTGAGGGTGAGTGAGGGTGAGGGGTTGAGGTTGAGTGAGGGTGCGGGTGAGGGTGAGTGAGGGTGAGGGTGAGTGAGGGTGAGGGTGAGGGTGAGTGAGGGTGAGGGGTTGAGGGTGAGTGAGGGTGAGGGTGAGGTGAGTGAGGGTGAGTGAGGGAGAGGGTGCGTGAGGTGAGTGAGGGTGAGGGTGAGGGGTGAGTGAGGGTGAGTGAGGGTGAGGTGAGTGAGGGTGAGGGGTTGAGGTGAGTGAGGGTGAGTGAGGGTGAGGGTGAGTGAGGGTGAGGGGTTGAGGGTGAGTGAGGGTGAGGGGTTGAGGGTGAGTGAGGGTGAGGGTGAGGGTGAGTGAGGGTGAGGGGTTGAGGGTGAGGGGTTGAGGGTGAGTGAGGGTGAGTGAGGGTGAGGGGTGAGGGGTTGAGGGTGAGTGAGGGTGAGGGGTTGAGGTTGAGTGAGGGTGCGCGGTTGAGGGTGAGTGAGGGTGAGGGTGAGGGGTGAGGGAGAGTGAGGGTGAGGTGTTGAGGGTGAGTGAGGGTGAGGGTGAGTGAGGGTGAGGGTTATGAGGGTGAGTGAGGGTGAGGGTGAGGGTGAGTGAGGGTGAGGGGTTGAGGGTGAGTGAGGGTGAGGGTGAGTGAGGGTGAGGGTGAGTGAGGGTGAGGCTGAGGGGTTGAGGGTGAGTGAGGGTGAGTGAGAGTGAGGGTGAGAGTGAGGGTGAGGGGTGAGGGTGAGTGAGGGTGAGGGTGAGTGGTTGAGGGTGAGTGAGGGTGAGGGTTGAGGGTGAGTGAGGGTGAGGGGTTGAGGGTGAGTGAGGGTGAGGGTGAGTGAGGGTGAGGGTGAGTGAGGTGAGGGGTTGAGGGTGAGTGAGGGTGAGTGAGGGTGAGGGTGAGTGCGGGTGCTGGTGAG